>NW_028263382.1:13259069-13569426 GCF_051168715.1 Poecilia mexicana | reverse complement strand
ACAGTTCGACCAGTTTACCTAAAATGCCCTGAATAGATGAGATGGAGATTTTTTTTTTCTATAACCAGTAAAAGGAGTAAAAGTTTGTCCATTTCTCTTCCGTGTACATGATTCTTGCATTTGTTTTTCAATATCTGCAAACAATAAACGCTACTTCCTTCACTGTAACCTTGGTAATTATGTCTTACTCTTTACATCAAGTCTAATATAAACTGAAGCTATATGCGTCAACCATTTAAACTGAAGATAGTCAAAGTTGGTACTGATGAAGCAGGGGGTCAAGTGCAGCAGAGACACAAAGAGGTATGAAGTTGCAGCTTAATGTGTTCTGTCACATCTAACTTTGCTTGCTGAGTGATGTAGAGTTATGTTTAGCCCCAAAACACAACACAGAGGTAATTAATAAATTATTTGAGTAAAATTTGTATCAGCTGATAGGGTTAAGCATATAAATGAGTTTTGTATGAATCAGGTTCCAAACTAGGACCTCATTGCTGCAAAGCAACAGTGCTATCAGCTGTTACCACCGTGCAGACCCGGTTCCTCTTTAAATCTTAGAAAACTTAACTTCCGTTTTAGTACCCTCTTACATTTATTCCCCAAGACTTTATTTCTAATCATCTCACAGTAAAATTTGACTTGTCATCACTCATCCACGGTATCCTGTCCAAAGAGTTAGCTTCTGAAACCTAGCAGGGTAGATATGGTGCGATCAGGCGTGAACGTTGGCCACCTCCAGTCACCGCCTCATTTCTTGGTGTATATTTGAAAGAAAACAAAAGTGTGACTCTGTGCAAAGCATGCACAGTAGTTGTGTGCATGCTTTGCACAACGACTGAATCAGAGGCTTGAATAAACAGAGCAGCTGCCACAACTACTCCCACTGCCAAACACTGGGTTTCACATCAGCCTCAGTCCACCACATGTAAGCATCGGTGGGCAAACGTATAAACAAGGACAGGGAGTCAAAGAGAGAGAAAAATGCAGGAACATAAATGTATGAAACATAGGTTTGAAATCTTTAAGAAAAAATCCAGAGCCAGAAATGTGCTGGATGGGAAGAGGGCAGAGCACAGACAGAGTGGGTAACAACGTGACCTTGTGGCTCACATCTCATTTTATTACAGCAATGTGAGATATAGCAGAAGCTGAACAAATCACTGTCAGACTAGATCCAAACTAAACATGAAACCACATATCCGTCTGACCTTCTGGTGGAACCACTGGAGGAAAACACACACGCACACACACAAATATGTTCTGATCCAAAAGTGAAATGATGTAGCACCAATTTAAAACACTCTGATTTGCTTCACAGAAACAGCACATCGAACTGGAGACAAATACAGATGAGCTTGGAGTGAAAGATGGAGGGTTTTCCCACATTAGAAAAGAAACATGCAGATGGGAGATAACGGGAGGGTAAGGAGGCAGGAGTTGCCTTTGTGATGACATCCGTTTAGACAGATCCTGAGAAAGCAGTGAGGAACAGGGACTTGGCCTGGCTCCACCTCTGTCTAGCTGCATTCTGGTACAAAGATCAGACAGAAAAGTAACGCTGAAGGCCCAAAAGCAAGGACACTCTCCCAGTTTCCTGAGGGAGTTTGGTCTGCTGTGGACAGCTATGATCAGTGGGAGTGAGGTGACGATAGTTTATGGATGGTTAATGTCCCGTCTTGTCAGCTTTCTGCTACACTGGAGAGGGAGTAGTGGTGCATGCTGACAGGTTCTAATGGGGGCTAAAACTACCCAGTTTAGACCATAATTCTTCTGTTGTAATAACATTATTACTAGCAAAAGAAACAGCTGTCATGACTATTCTGGGGAACGAGCTCAAACATCTGAGTTTAAAACCATTCTCCCAAAGCTGGCTTTCTTTTCCCTTTTTTAATATGACATAATTAAACAAGAATGATAATTATGAATGGAGCCTGTTCAGTCTCCAGTCTCTTTCTTGCAATCCAGCAAATGATGCATGCATATCCTGAACAGAAACTTTGCTCTGCAGAAGACTATGCAGGATGTGCAAGGCAGGAGTACAGGCTTTTTACAGCAATTTTTATTCCTTTTCCAGGAGGTTCAACACTTCAATACAATATAAATATAGTACATTTAACTTCAGGCCCACAGACGGTGGCATATGTGCTGCCAGTGATTCTAAAGACAGCGACATGAAGGGCACCGGTGGTGCTGAAACTTAATGGCGATGTTTTGGGTACTTAATCCCAAAGACCCCAAGAATTGTTAGCATCCTGTCCTGACTTCTCCAAAGTCATCATGGAAGGTTTTTCCTTTTAAAAAATAACCTTCTAAACTTCCTCCACCTCTCAGTCATGTCCACAGTGTAAGCCAAAGCTCATCAAACAGGTGTCACACAGTTTTGCTGTGGGGCAGCAGTGGCTCAGGTCAGGCAGGGGGTCCGTCCTGTAACTTGGTTGCCGGCTGCCCGCTCCGTCTGTCTCAGTCAATTTGTCGTTGTGTCCTTGGGTAAGATGCTTTTTCTGCCGGCTGGCGGTCAGACGCCCTGCATACTGAATGGCAGCTTTATTTATGTCAGTCTGTCAGCAGTGGCAACAATGTCACTGACCACCATGAACGTATGAATGGATGAAGGATTGTAATGCCATCCTATGCTAGATTCAAATCTCACTTCAGAGCACAGTCTGGACTTTCTCCCATTTACTTGGTAGAAATTCTACCAGTTTAATGAGCAAACAGGAGGAAAAGTTGTGAGCAATGACGTTGTTTTTCTGCATTGTAGCAGTGACAATGGGGGAAGTGAACAAAGCCATTCGTTCCTCATTGGTCACTCTTCCAAATATTGAATTAATATTAACAGCATTCTTGTTTGACTAAGCATTGAACTGGCACATTACATGCATCACGGGCAAACATTAGCATCTGGGCAAAGTTGCAAACTTGAGCAGGGTCCACGCCTCCAGGAAGCAATCGTTTCCCAAAAACTAAGAGTCCAGAACCGTTCTATGAAGCAAACTGGTTTTTACCATTTTATTCTATCATTAATGTTCCACCATAAATTGTTTATAATCATAACGCATCTATGATACTTAAAGCATCTGTGAATTTAAGTTTGTGCACATTTCAGAGGGTGTAGTTCCTCTGTTTTTATGGGGAATCAATTTCCCCATCCAACCGTGTTTAGAGCTGATGAAATATTCTCTTTTTTTCTTGTACATTTCTACCTGTTAGGATGATTACTTTAGCACAAGCAATGGAACCAATCCCCTTTGGTGGCCATTGTCAACCCAGATTATTTGCTTCAGCTGATTTATTGGAAAAGTGGTGAATTTGCATTTAGTTTATTCCATCGTAAAGAAACTGAGATATGCTGTAATAAACGTAGACATTAATGTTTCTAACATAGCAGGACTTGAGGCATGTGAGTTTGAGCAAAGGCTACATAGCTAAGTATAGCTACAGTACAATACCATTCAAAAAGTCATTTGAATCTTTTCTTGGAACCCTCTGACCAAAAATTAGCATGTCTGCTTGGCTAACAAGTTTGCATTCCTGCCAAATGGAGTTGGAGCTGAGAAAACCCCCAGACGACAGACTTTAAATGCTTACAGAATTAATGCTCCATTTTTCACTGCAGACAAAAACCAGGCGTTACAAGGTGTCAGAGTTTTTATGTGAGGTTTTTTTTTTGTTTTGTCTTGTTTATTTTTAGTAGGAAAAGAGGCTCCAGTGAATAATTACTCTGTGGCGTTAAAGGACAGCGCTCTTCATACATTGCTGTGTGTTTTTTTGTTTTTTTATTACTTTGTTGTCTCACACACTTAAAGGCTTTAAATGATCACATCTTTGATAATCACATGTGATTTTTTTTTTACAGATGTGTTTCGCTTTCCACACTAAGACCACCAGATGAGACAATTGCTTTAATATAACCTCTCTACCAACATAAAGTCAACGACGAGTTGTCAAAAGCGACGCATCACCTAAAGAAATTCAAGAACATAGGAAGAACAAAGTCACTGACATCTGTCCATCTGGAAA
The DNA here is from genome assembly GCF_051168715.1 of Poecilia mexicana. Classification (NCBI taxonomy): domain Eukaryota; kingdom Metazoa; phylum Chordata; class Actinopteri; order Cyprinodontiformes; family Poeciliidae; genus Poecilia; species Poecilia mexicana. Next base: position 13,565,406 of record NW_028263382.1, on the reverse strand, counting down.
TGGTTGCAAACCATCCCCAAGGCTTTGAGACTCCAGCAAACCACAACGAGAGCCACTGTGCTCAGAGAAAAGACGAAACAGGTTCAAGAGATAATCAAACAAAACTCCAGGAACGCATCAAGGTCTCCTAAAAAAACAAAACAAAAAAAAACTCAGAGCAACATTTAAAGTACTGCAGGTCTTATTTTACTTAATTTATGTCAGCTGTCATGATTTAAGGATAAGAATATGATTGTGGAAACCTGGCATCCATAGACGTTACAAGGCCAAAACCATTGCTGACCAACAGCTACCCAAACAGCATCTCCGATTTGATTAAAAAAGAAATGTACACCACATTTTAAAAAAAAACATCTCCCCAACAGTCAAACACGTTGGTAGCAGTGTAATGGTCTGGCCTAGACACTTCAGGACCTGGATGGTTTTTGTAATAATGGAGCCATGTTTTCTGCTCTCCACCAGAAAATCTTGAAGGAGAATGTTCAATTTTGAAGCAGTCTGGGATTATGCAGAAGCACCGTGATCGATCACACCTGCCTGCCCAACTCTGATTGTTTAAATAGACTTTGTAGACTTTGGAGGAGCCTAGTTAAGGGCTGAACTTAAATTCAACTGAGAAGCTGTGGCTTAACTTCAAACTGTTTCATTTTTAAAAACCTTCCAGCTTGACTGTATTAAAACAAAGAAGACTGGGCCAAAATTTCTCCATAACGATGCAAAAGACTCAGTGCCAGTCATCATAAATGCTTGCTGGCATTTGTTGTCATTAAGAGTTGCACAACCAGTAAATTTGGATTCCATGTTAATTTAGACAATGTTTTCTCATTAGTGACTGAAATTGTCATTTGAAAGATAATAAAATGGATTTGATGATCTCTTGGTGCGATGTGTCCCATTATAAAGAGACCAGAATTTAGCTAAGCTGCAAACCAGTCACAATGAAAACACGGCTCACCACGTAAGATTACTTAACAAAGCATTTCACTGCAAGTTTGGTTTTCTTAGCGCAAGTTGCAAACAGCGCCAGAAAAAACAAGCTGATAGCAGCTGGTTAACAAGTGGAGGTTTCTGAACGGACGGCTGGCCTGCAGCGTCGGTCATAAGCACGCCGAATTTCTTATCTTAATAAAAGTGTCAAGAAGTGTTTCTGGCAGTTTTTTTTTTTTTGATATTCAGGGACTTTCAGTGTTGTGAGTAAATGTTTTATTTCTGTTGAGGGAAACCAGGGTAGCCAAACAAAGACCTACACAGACTCCATGGGGATGCATAAACCCCCATATTGTCTGCTATCGGTTCCGATCCGTTTCCATTGGTGACTGTTGTGTTTGGCAGCCATGTGTGAATATCAGTGTAATTCGGTGGAAATGCTCTTTTGCGTGAGGCCACCTCCTGCATGTCAATGTGCATCAAAACCCTTCTGAGTTCTGTTGCAAAACGGCAGCCATTACGTGACCGAGCCTTCATCATTTGTCTCCCTTCTATTGCGAGACACTCCCCCTCCTCTTTTTGTCTGTCTTCTGTCCGTCTCCCCGTCTCTCTGTCTTGGTGTGAGCATTCACAGGCAGCTCTCAGAGGAAGTGATGCGGTCCATCTGGGGTGGTCGTTAGCATGCTCAGTGGAGAGGAAGCATTTGGCAGGGGACACGTGAAAACATCAAACATACTGAGTCAACGGCACAACCCAGGGGTGCATTATAACTTAGGTGGGGTGGGGGGGAACCATTTTGGGGGGGGTAAATGTCTGGAAAGACAACAAAGCAGTGGCAACTGTTACCGAGACAACCACGAGACGGCTTTATTTTTTTTGGTTAGTTTTAGCAGTTGTCTTAGAGGGAAAATCAAATCATTCATGAAGTTGAATTTCTCAAATATCTTCTCATTGTCTGTGAAAATCAGGGGCTGAGATGCCGACGTGTCTCTTTCTGTCCGTCACTCCCTTTGATCAACTCCGAGACAGATGCACTCAGCACGGCTCTTTGGCACCAGGCCACAATAAAATGCCCCACAAACTTTTAACACCGTACCACTGGAGTGTGGAAGATCAGATGGCATACCATAGCGAACTTTTCTAGACTGACATTATAGAAGCACACATAATGGTGTTCATCTGCTTTTCCATTCTTGGAAAAGTGATCTACGCTGAGGTCAAACGGGTTTAAACTATCTTTGATTCACATGTACGTTTATCCATATCAGACAGCAGAGCATCTCCGCAGTGAGCTCCACACTGGTGAGGCTGTCTTTAATCGCAAATCTAGAATAGATCGAGAATAGATTAGAGGTTTCAGAGGTAATCTAATGGAAATGGTGCAGCTTTTTAGGTCACCTTTTGGAGGATTGTAGACCTACTCATGTCTGAACAGTAAAAGAGCATTTCAGTCTGGAGGTCATTTTGCCAAAAACAATCACTAAGTTGTCGTATTAAGGCTCTGCTTCGTAATCGACAGAGCAGTAATTTTAATGACAAATCAGTCAGAATGTCGATGGGCTCTGCAGAGATTAGTCTTTGAGGAACTTGTAGGAAGGTTGGTTATTTCGATGATATGCCAGAACTTGAACCAAAGCTCCTTAACGCCTTTGCTACTGCAGCTGTGTTATGTGTTGTATCTGATCTCTACTCTGGCTTCAATTACAAGGGTCATGCTGTGCTGCTTAAAAGGAACAATCCACGATTTCTGTAAGTCTGAACCCAGCCTTTTATATATATATATATATATATATATATATATATATATATATATATATATATATATATATATATATATATATATATATATATATATATATATAGAACCCTTTTATCTTGCATCCTGGTGGAATAGGACTTTAAGCTGGCGAGGACCGCGCTGACATCTCCAAACTGAGCATACACTAGTTGACCAAAGGAAATTTAAAGGCAAAATGTACATCTCTTGCTGTCAAAGAAAAATCCAGGAATGGCATTTAACTACGGGAAAAGAGGAAGAGAGAGGAAAAAAGAGACTGAGCAGTAGTTAAAAGCCTCATAATGCAGTTATACAGCTTAACCCTTTAGAGTCACTGTGTAATCAGCTCCCAATGATCAGTGAAAAACAGGTTTTATATACCGTGTGCAATAAGTACACTTGCCAGTTTAAATTAATAAGCTGTTGTCCCACTACAAGTCAGTAAAGCTGGAACTGGCAGGAAAGAAAAAAACTAATCATGGTCGGCTTTCTTTTTCTGCACAACTGGGAAAGCTAACATGCAACGCGTCTCTAGGGTTACTTAATATCACAATGTTGAGATTATGGATTTATTTTTGCTCATTCCCATGGTCCCAATTTGGATTATTTCATGATAGTGAGCTGCAAATGCAAATAACAAAGTAGCATTTGCAGTTAACTGGTAACCCTGGAGAGGCGAAAACAAACAGGGCAAATGAATGAGAAGGTGAGGAGGACAAATGAGGTAAGGATGAAGGAGGAAGGGATGAGTGATAAGGATGAAGAGATGAACGGCTTAGGGTGAGAGAGGATGGGATTGAAAGAATGTGATGAAGAGTTATGAACAGATCAGTAATTAGAGGTAAGGTCAGGTAAGACAGCACATTAACTCCTTTCTAAATGTCTCCCAACGTAGAAGAAGAAAAATATTCTAAAAGAACATGAGGGGATTCGGACACAGCCCCTGTAAAAACCAGGACGTCTTACCTTCACAAGAAAAGGTTCTAAATATAACCCTGGTCAAGCTGGATCATTGATTTAAATTTAAATACTGCAGAGAAATGAAGGTCCTTATTTCCCTTCTCATCAGAGCTAGATTAAAACGGTAAATGACATCAATCCAGGGGTAAAGCAGACCAAAGGAGCAGCTAATAAGGTACCAAACAGCTCTGAAAATTATGTGACTCATTAATAGATTTGTACTGGGAAAACTTTTCCGGGAAAACAGAAGCAACTGTGTGCTTATGGAAACATACACACTGGAGACACATTTGGAGGTGTGTAAAATTAACCTCAAACTGTCATTAATCACAAACAGCGCATTAGTATGGACCTACAGAGAGCACTCGCTGATTAATTAGGTCCTTCTGCACAGTAAAATATACAGGTAAACACTAAAGAGCGAGGCTGTGGGCGTCAAGCTGGTGGAATAAGAAGAATTATCCTACACACACTGTTCTCCCCAAGGAACCTGGTCAAGGCTAATGTTAATGGGACAAATTATCAGCGTCTACTCAAGGCAAACTGCGGCAAAGCCGAGGCTGTTAAGACCTGCACAATATAAATAACTGCATAAATCGATATTTAGTTTGCAGATACCAAACCCTGGCAAGACAAAGTGGGAGGTTAGCTGCATGTTTCGTGAGCATGCTGAAAAAGCACGGCTGCTTGGAATCCCTGGATCAGGTGCAGCCATCAAGAGAGGCCTAAGGGCAAGAATGAGGAATGGGCTACTTTGGTATTCACTTGCTAACCTCTTTGCCCCTCACTGACCCCAATAAAGCTCAAAGAATACTTTTGATTGTAGTGATTAAGCTGTACTGAAAGGAGAGGAATTTACTCATCCTTTTCATATTGTTTGCTGGGAAAGCTAAGATAAGATGTGAGACAACAAAACCAGGAACAAGTCTGCACCCGGGACATTTGGAGTTATTTACAGATTCCAAGAGATTGTGGATTCTAAGCTTGTTAATAACATCATGCACATACATAAAAAACGAAGAAGATGTGATCGTTTGAATGTTGACACTTTGTAAACAAGATGAGGGAGAAAACAGAGTTTCAAAAGCATTGTCGTCAAAGCTGACCAGTTTTCTGCAGGAGTCAACAAAGGCGGTTCATTTACCTTATTTTGCAATAACCCCAAACGCAGCACTGACTGTCAACAGGTATGACTGAGAAAATGTGCAGACAACAGGGAGATTTTGTCTGGCTTATCAAGATTTCGGCTTTTGTTCCATTTTTCCAGTACGGTTGGGAGCTTCTGTCTTGTGAGCCTTTGCCATGGAATCGTCTGTAAACCCTGAACTTAAGTGGAATTAAACCAGCCTATATACACAATGGAGGGACTACGTTTCTAGGGTGACCTGAGAACGCCTTGAGATTCCCCACGAGGAGTGGTCCAAGTGTCTGGGGAGAGGGACGTCTGAGTCTCTCTGCTTAGGCTGCTGCCCCACAATCTTCCCCCGGATAAGTGGAAGATAATAACAAATACAACATGTTCGACAACATTTCCTTTAAACCCAAAGAAAGCCTGCAGCTGTGCAGCGCCGGGCCGAGCTAGCTCAGATCTGCTATAATAGCGTTCCAAAAACAATAGTTCTGAAGCTAAGAAACCGATAAATATTCCTGGAGACATGAATGACTCCACGTAGTTCTGGCGTTGTTTTATTTTCAGTGGCATCTTTCTGCTGGATGTTGTCATCTCCAGAGTAAGGATGTACTTGGCTTCCAGATGTATTCCAATGTCCTGCTCCTTTCTTTCTGTCTTTCTGTACGTTGTACTTTGGAGAAAGTCTGTGGCTGTGCGACGGTGTGGAAAATTCTCTTTTCTTCTCTTGTAGCATTAATCCTTACATCACAAGTTATCTGCATGGGTTAGGGCAGTGGAAAAATGGCAAAGGTGTGATATGGCAAACAGGTGACATGACCAGCAGCCTTTCTGGATAGCATACTCAGGAAAAAGAAACCATGATGGAGACTAATAAGGATTTATTTGCGAGAAATACTGCAACTGGCTTACAATTAGCCTTTAACTGATTCCGACTTAAAAGGGTTCTGCTAAAACACTGCGTGAGATTTATGAAGTATTCTACTTTTCATTTTCAATGTTTTTTGGTCTTACAACATGACAAACCTGTCAAACCTAAACAAAGTTACTCTACAATCCTTACAGATTCTTTGTGAAACTTTTATTCGATGTACAAAAGAGAGAATTCTTAATTAGTTTTCCTCAAAATATTGCAAACATTTTGTCTCGTTCTCATGAACCCAATACTGGCTATTGTTGATTCTCTTGAGATACACTCTCATTAAAGTCATTGTCAAATTTTCTTGTCCACACTTTTTTTATGATGCTTTTTAACTGCTGATACAAAAAAAACATCAAACAAAAAGTTTTGTAGAGCACTTTTAATACCCATGGATGAACAAACTGAAGGAGAAAATTTCCCTTCGCCCTCGTTCTTTGGTCTGTCCTGTCCAGTTTTCTTTCTTATTTTTCTTCATCAGCATCAGGCTCGGCATTTCTGTGCTGCACCGGATTTAAAGGTAGAAACTGAGACGAAAAAACTTCAACCTTAATTTTCCACTTAGCCCATGTCACAACATATCCTCGGCCAAATCCTTGAGCCTCAACTCTTTCCTCCCTCCCCCGCCAGCATCCACTTCCTCCGTCCTCCCAAAATGGCTGGTATCATTTCATAAATCCACACTGAAGCTAGAATTAGCTGGTCTCAGTTTCAAGCAGGGACATGACAATTTCAATTAAATCAATGCTACACCTCCTCCCCTTCTCTCAGTCTCTTCCAAGTTCCTGTGAGGCTTTCTTTTCCTCTCTGTGCTTATGAGTTTCTGTGCACGCACCCCCAGCCCCCACCAGCTTTTCTGCGAGTTCCATAATCTGCTTAAAAACCTCTGGGCTGTGCCGTCTATGGGGTGCGACCAGGCATGGCCAAATGCACCGAGACAAGGGAGAAGAGGGCGAGGAGAGCCTGACGGGGTTGTCTGAAATGAATCTGGATTTGTGCAGAAGTGGTGGTTGTGGGGCGGGAGGGGGTTAGATAGATTTCCATTTAAATACGTCTCACTCTCTGGATTTGGCAGGTTGTTCCCATGGCAACAGCGGCCCATCTTCACATTGTGAATGTCTTATTCCATGCGGGTGAGAGTCGCGACCTCTTAGCTTGACAACTTTAGCCAGTTAGTTTCGCTGCAGAGGCCGGGGCCAAGCCAGTCACTCGCAATTCAGGGGAGATTTTGCTGTTGCCGTCTTCTTCCACATCAAACGCTGCTTTCATTCTGCTGAGCTGTGAGGTTCACACTGCAATACTTTGCAGTCATAGCAAGCACTTATTGCTGCCATGACTGCGCTGCTCCGGTTTCTGTTTAGGCCAAACCAGTAACATATCACTACAATTGTTTTTTGATAGTTTTCAGGCATGAACAATGTAGGAAGCACCAGTTATAATAGGCTGTAATAAACTTGTTTGTCTAATTAGAACCCTGGTAAAATTGTCTCTATTTATTATACCTTTTGCTTTACACTTAGACGTTTTTCAGGCTATCATAAGGTTGTCTGTTTATTTTCTAACCTAAATGAACTTTAAAACAAAGACAGTTCTTTATGCTTAAAATGCTAAGATGCATAAAAATGTCTTAAGTTTCAACTAATTTTTTGAAAATACTTGTTTAACTCATTTCATTAAATTCCAGCCATTTTTAAGGTCATTCTTCTTATGTTATAGAAAAGCAGCAATAAAAATTGGCTTTCTTAAACAGTTGCTATTCTTTCTTCTATTGTTTTTTCTTAACCTTTTTCCTGGCAACCACAGCTGAATTCATCAAAAGTGACCGAGTCTGTGTTGTGACTTTTTTACACTTATGTTGTTCAGTATATTTGCATGATAAGTGACTGATTACAATTATATGTTAAGCATAATTTACATGATGATTATTATTATTATATTGAATATGATTGTATACAATTACAAAGGCGAAGTGAAATATATTTCAGTGTAAGACATGATTTATTTGAATAGAGGAAGTCTTTTATTTTGAAGAATGCTTAAGGATCTGTTACTGTTTAGTCACTATCTTGCTTTGTTGATTTTTGCTTGGTTACGAGCAGTTGTTGTTGCTGTTGTTCTGTTTTTATCGGCTGAAGCCCTTTTTTTTCTCTTCAATAAATACTGAACAAAAGGGTTCAGTAAAGGAAATACGAGCCTCCGTCTTGTTTGAGAAGAAGCTTTACTCCGCTACAGTCTGATCCAAAAAGTTCAGCCTCTCTCAATATTAACTTTAGCATTAGCATTAGCATTAGTTTTAGATCAACTGTGCATAGTATTCATATGGCATGGTTCTGTTTTTATTTACATATTCATTTTCTTCTTAATAGATTTTTTTTTGTTTAGGACTGCATGCCCTGAAATGTAGGAAGAAATCGTGATTACTTCCACAGCCCTACAGCTTCTCCCTTATGTTCTTTGACAACACAATTTTCTTTGGTAAATTTAAATTAAGTTGGACCTACATGTATCCCCAACCGCAGCTTCGGGTTTAATGTTTAAGTCATGTGCCTTTTGTCTGTAAAGTTCTGTTTAAATGAGGGGGAAAGGCGCATATTGGCTCAACAATAACAGGTCCTCAGGACAGAGAGCCTGGGACAACAATGAGTCATGCAGATCAGAACAAAACAGAAGGAATCAGATCCTCCACTACACTCTTCTACAATAAGTTTTTTTGAAATGCACTCCTCTGTGCAGGAGTTAAATTCTGTAACTTTTATAGAAACACATACCCTAAACACATTAGGGTCCCTAAGTCTTAATCAGTTCAGAAAAAAACTGGATGCATTCAACCATAAATTTGAACATTTTCAAAAAGTTCATTTATTTCAGAGACTCAATTTACTAAGCTAAACACATTATAAAGATTAATGACAAAATATTGACATGTTCAACACTTTATTTCTTTTAATTGGACTACTTTCAGCTTACAGCGAATGAAAACATAACATTTATGATTGCAATATTACATTAGTCTAATAAAAAAAATCTGACTTTACACAGAAATGTGGGAATTTTTGAGTAGAAGTTTTTTTTTTCTTTTGTTTTTTATTTACTGCTTTGGAGAAGTGAAAATAGTGCAAACTATTCATAGTTTATGATGCTACTGGGAGAAAGATTATTTACAAGTGGAAAACACTAGAGGCTTGCTAATCTTTCCAGGAGTGGACCTCCCACTAAGTTCCCTCCAAGACTCAGTGTGCACAGAGAAACAAAAAATAATCACTAAACATCGGAACTCCTTTTCACAACAAGCCCAAGTTACAGGTTTAATGTAAATCTGACCAAACTAGAAAAATCCTGGAACACTTACCGTTCACGTAGATTACCAAAGTTAAGACCGTAATGCGCCACAGAATCGCTACTGACACCAAGTCCGTCATTTGGGTTTGTTTTACAGGCGGAGAACCAAACGTAAACCCGTCTGTCAGAAAACGGTCTGAGGAGAGCAGGCACTCCAAGCACAGCAAGAGGTTGCGTTTTCCCAGTCTAGTCAAGATTTTAAATTAAGCTAGCTAAAAAAAAAAATCCTGCAAACATCATTGAATCGAGGCAATGTTGTGAAGAGAGAATTTTCTAAAATTACTCCTGAACAATGTGAGTGACTTATAACCTCACTTTGGGAGTTTGTGAAGGGATAGTGCAAAGAAAGTGTGCTTTAATTTGATCACTCCTGTCAATCATCTTTGTGATTGTCGTCAGTCAAACATAACAGCAGATTCTTAGGAAGCAATCCAACATGACCTGAATTGTTTGAAATATTCAGTCTTTTCTTTTCTGTGACGATGCTACAACTCTTTCTGGATAACAAAAATCAGGGAGGAACACGCCTAGAAGCAGATGGTGTAGTAGGTGACAAAAACTAACCAGCTGCATTCTGGAGTCGGACAAAAAAAAAAAAAAAAAAAACAGCAAACTAGTTGCACACCAATCATTTCAGCCCCAACAGCTTTTAAACCCTCAGCTGCAACATCATGAGCGGGGGGCTGGGCAGGTGAGGCGGTTTGGGGTGATAAAGGCATCAAGACTGGATGCCTTGTGCATACGCTAACTGGATTACTTCCAGTTAGATTGAGAGATCATTGCGTGTCAGGAAACTGAGACCCCCCGCTGGTTTTTCTTACCAGGGGGTGCATTGCGGAGTGGAGGTGTCAGTGAGTGGTTCGATTCAGTCATTTGCAGACAGAGCAGTTAGACAGTCTGAGCCTGATCTGACAGGCTGCAGGAAGGTAGAGCTGGGAGCGAGCTCTGAAAAAAGTGTCATACAGAGGAGGCGGAGGATGGCGCTGATTGAAAAATTCACAACCTACGCCACCCCTCTCCCCCACACCCTCCTGCTGCGAGGGTGCAGCTGTGTCTGTGAATGCTAAAGGCCTGCCGATGAATTGGGGTGAGTTTAGGTGGCACAGGGAATGTGAGACGAAAGCGAGTCTAAATGAATATGTTTCTGCCTGCCTGAGCTCAAAGCTCCAAATCTGGATGGTATTTCTCTCCGCAGTATCATCACCAGGCAAGAGACACAATGTTTGCATTTATTTCAGCATTTGGTTTAATTTAGATCTAAGGAATGAGTTTGCACTTGTGAAAACTACTTTATTCCTTCACCAACTGCAGTGCCATTCCCAGTGCCTTGCAAACATATTAATAGCATAGGCTTTTCCCCATTTTGTCAAGTCCAAACCTGAAATGTTTATGTATTTCTTTAAGATTTTCTGGGATTAACTAACGCAAAATACAGCTCGATTGTGAAATAGCTGTTTTAATTTATATAGGATAGCCCTACCTTCAGCACCGTCCATCAACCCAGCATCCCTGCTCCACCTGAAGAAAAGTATCCCCAAAGCATGATGATGCCACCACCACGTCCCAAAGTGGGGAAGACATCAAGGTTATTGGAGTGGCAGCATCATGCTAGGGGAAACTTATATATGACTGAGGTCAAAGGTTGTAGCATCCAAATCTATAGCTATCAAAGGGTTTAATACCCATGCAAAGCACTGGGAACGGCGCAACCTTCACTTGCTACTTACACAATCTTCCTTTTCTGCAGAAACTTGAAATATTGGAATCTGAATCTTTGGTTTCCATTTAGCACTTTAGTAAGTTATTGTTTCAGTGGTTACTCTAAGTTTACAATTAGACTCCATGAAAATCTTAAGAAATATTGGGGGGAAAAAAAGAAGAAAAAACTCTGAAAACAATTTAAAAGTAAATGAATTGATTACTCTATGTGCAAAGAGAGAGAGTGAAAAGAGACTCTCTATTAAGACACATTTAAGATTAAGCTTTCATAAATGGTTTTGTATGTACAGAGTGAAAAACATGCAAGATGAAAAGCACATTTTCGACCACTTCCTTAATCCCTATCTAACAAATCCTGACCTGACAGCAGATCTCTGTTCCTCAACCCACTTCTTCTCCTCCTCCTCTCCTCCTCTCTTCCTCATGTGATTACCTGGGGGCGGGTTCGCTGGGACACAATGATGGCCCAGATAAACTGTGCGTGTCCTCGGAGGTCTCGGGGTCACACAGAGAGCCACCTGTGCAGTCCTGTTAAGGCTTAGCACCGACACACCAACGCACACGCTGCGGTGCTGAAATGACATGGTTCTCTTCCTCCCTGGAATGGCAGCAGACAGCGGTAAATTAAAAAGCTCTTTTCCTAATAATTAGCCTCTCGGCGGAGGCAACCTTTGTGCCTCCCACAGCAGGAGCAGCACACAGGTAATTAATGCCCCACAGCCGCACCCTCTCCTCTTTATCACGACAAGCAGACTCAAACACACACATATCCTGCCTAGTGGGCTGACACGGGCCAGTGGGCCACCTCTGAAAATGATACCTTGTCTTCGGTGCCCCTTAAGGGCATCCTGCCTGGGCATCCATGGGCAGTGGCAAGGAAACACGCTCTGTGTCTGTGCTGCCTTTTAAATACAAAAATCACTTGCATGAGGGGGTTACAGAGTGAATGAGTGTGGTTTTGAATAGAAAACAGTGTGTCTGCTGTTATGTTGTGTGTCTGCCTCAGACTGCATGTGCACCTCCTTTCAACCTTTTCTCATTTTGTCAGAATCAGAATTTTCTTATTGTCATTTTACAATAAGAAGCACAATGAAATGAAACATAAAAATCGCATTGGGATTTTGTCGTATATAGACCAGCACAAAGTAGCACATTGATATGAAGTGGAAGGAAAACAACACATGGTCTTATAGTTTTTACTTGTACAAATCTGAAAAGTGTGGTTTGATGCAAGCAAATGTATGCCAACCTTAGGCTAAGCTACAAAGCTCACTTTTATGTCAGATTTATGAGGTGCATGACCAATGGGTTTCCTCCACCCAGATTTCCTTACTTGAGCCACAGCTCTGTAATCTGGGGGTGCAACTTTTTCAGTGTAAAACCTTATGCGCGGCAGAAAACTAACACCCACACTGCACCATCTTGATGGTGAAACATGGCAGAGGCAGCATCATTCTATGGGGATGCTTTTCTTCACATGGGACAGGAATACTGGTCAGAGTTAGAGGCTCCATAGGACTCAAAATTGGGGCAGGACAGACAAAGCGACTGTGGAATGTTTTAGATGAAATCCTATTCCTGTATTAGAGTGGTCCAGTCAAAGTCCAGATTCCAAATGAAACATGGAAACTGATGTTTGAATACACTCTCCAGCCAATTTTGGAAAGAAAAACGGCCAAAAGAGTCAGTCTCTGGATGTGTCAAACTGATAGAGTTGTAACCTAAAAGTTGCTCCACAAAGTACACCGACTCAGAAAGATACTTGTAAGAAATTTAAAATCTGTGTGCTATTTCTTTTCTCGTGCGTGAATTACTTTGTGTTCATCTTTTACATAAAAAAAAAAAAAACTATAAAATATATTGTGAAGCCTGTGGTTACTACATTGTCCTTTATTTGCTAAATTGCATGCGGATACGTTGGTCTGCTATGGATTATGTATGAGCATAAATTTTGAGAGTTTTTACAGTAAAAGAAATCCTTTGAAGTATCTGTCCATATGGTTTTTAAGTGAGTCTGCATGTCTTTGTGTGTGTGATGGCTGGTGTGGGGGCCGGTCAGAATAGCTGTGTAATGGTGCGTGGTCCCTTTTGATAAGTCTTACAGTTGAGACCTCGGCCCCCGTCCTCTTATCTACAGAGGACAATGTTGCACTCAGAGCAGCTGCCGCCACAAGCACAACACACACCAGTTTGCACGCTCCTGCAGCTCCACGGCTTCCCATCCATCTCCACACGCTCAACTTCACACACACATATACACAAACCGATGCAGATTCCTAAAGCAAAGGCCACTGAGAGCGTATTCAACACAGGAAATTGCTCTGCACATGTGCCCTGCTCCACACTCCATCGTCAACAGTCTAAACAACTTACTGCTTATCGCTAAAACTCTTTCTGACTTCAAATTACGGCGTCATTATCCGCCACTCACCTCCTCAAAATGTAATAATTGATAAAATGAGATTGATTAAGCATGTTATTAGTGAGGGATAATTGGCTTGATAATGAGCAGATTGCCTGCTAATTGCTGAACAGATAAAGCTCACGTTTGCCTCAGGCAAGAGCAGAGCAAGGCTCCAGCAGTTCTGCTGGCTGCAAAATGTCACGCTGCAGAGACAACATGATCATGTATTTAATACAGATCTCCCTTATGTCTGCTGATCACCAAATGCAGCATGGCTGCTGGTTTGACTCCTATTAAACCTTGACCAGAGTTATAATTTCGTAAACCCAAGCTCTTCTTTGATATAGTTATGAGGAGGGTGCCCAACAACACAAATCTTTATGTCAGAACAACCGAGTAAGAGAACACGTCCTTTTGGTTCCCTGATCTCAGCAGCATTCTCTGAAATCACCACCCCTCGATTTTTTATTATTATTATTATTTTGAAGAAAAAGTGGAGTTCATAGTGAAACTGTGATCTGAAGTCACCATTTGTCACAAGTGGAAGGCAGATCACATCTTTGATCCTTTTGGTTTGTCCTTTGTTGAATAGCTGAAGGAAGGACTGGCTAAAGACAGAGATTTTATTCCACTGGTAAACACAAACACTTCCTGTTGTCCAGCAGAAAGCCTACTGCTTACATTCCTGATTGTAAGCAGTAACTCGGTACCTTTATTTGTACTACCTTCCGATTGACTTTACCAAAGGTAAGATGATTTACCAAAGGAGAGTACTATTCACTAACCAACAATACCATCATTTATTAGATTATCCCTGAAAACTTTTCACATGAAATGTTCACAATGGAACCTAAATATTTCAGTCTCTTGAAGGAGTAACCTTTCAGCGTGTCCACCTTCAAAGAACTCACCCAGACTTTCCTGGTAGTTTAATTTTATGGGGCAGAAGTGACTCCTTAGTCAGTGCTGCAGCATCTCCTCAGACTGGTACATAGATCAATCCACACCCACCCAGCAAGTTAGTCCTCTGAGTTTTTAGTTTACACGTACACTCTTTAATTTACAGCAGCAGTTATTCCCAAGAATGGTGCATCTAAAGATGTGGGAAGTCATTAGTTCATCCAGTCTACCAGCAATCCTTAGCAGATTGGTTTGGTACCATTTGCTGTTCTCAGTCTTTTTCTCTTGAATGACGCACTAATATCTTTAGGAAGATGACGACTTTGGAGGTTTAGTCTGGCTTTGCGAGGCTAAATTTAACCCTAAAGTTCCTTCTAAACTGATTATTTCTTTGCTCCCAGAAACTTAATCTCTATGTAAATATGTTGGGAGGTTTTGGTGGGATGGAATTAATCACTGAAGCCCCTTTGCCTCAATTTGGGGTTTAGTGGTTTAGCACCTTTGCATCTCATCTTCTTCCCCACCATTTTCCTTTTTGCTCCATTCTTTTTTCATTTCCGTCCATTGGAGGTGTCTTTCAGCATCCCCGTCAATACGATGGCCATCAATGGCCCTCTGTCCTCCTGCCTGGGCCCCTGTTTGGCTTAGGGCTTCCCTCTTGCTCCGGCCAGCCACCCTTTGTGTGGGAGAATCACAGGAAAGAAAAGCAAAGATGATGGAAAGGAGAGAACAGAGGGAGAGCTTTAGTAAACAGTAGCCTGTCACAGCTCAGCGGGAGGTGTTACAGCCACTGCCTCCACCATCACCGCTGGGGAGATTTTTTTTTTTTTTTTAATCACAGAGGCATTTAAAAGAGCCATTTGACAAAGGAGGGTTTGTGTTCTCCCAGAGAGTGAGCCTGGACATTGACAAACAACTTTGGAAGAACTAAGACATGTTTGTGGTGATGTTATGGTCTTGTTATGGTCAGGAGCTGGCTGATTCATTTCTTTATGCATACAGTGCTGATAAAAGGCGAGATTGGTTTTGATATCATGCAGAAATCTGGATAGAAGTCACTTTTAGAAAATGCATTGTTGTATACTTGGGAGTCTAACAATTTCTGTTTTCACGTTTTCATACTCTAACAAACATGAAAAATTTAGCAAGGAATGTTATTCATCCCTTTATTCCTGTGTATCTCAGTTCGGATCCCCGGGGATCATTGTCCTGCGTATTTTCTAAGTGTCTTAGTTGCAGACCACGAGTCAAACGATTGCATGACCTCCACAGCATGCCACCAAGTGCTGCAAAGGCAATGTGTGGTAGAAATGTTAGCACTTCACATCACCTTGAAGTGATGTGAAAATGATCTGGTGGAAACACCATCAGGCTGTAGGAGGCGCTGTTCTTCAGGAGGATCAGGAAAGCTGGTGAAGGTTGATGGGAAGATAGACTGGCCTTCCTGTGCAACTCTGCTAGAAAAGAGTCTCGCTTTACAGCACAGTCTGAGCTTTCTGCCATTGACCTAAATTTCTCCAGTAGATTTTCTACCAGGCTGATGACGTTAATTTTCTGCACCGTTTTAGAATCATAATCTATCTGTAGTTTAACAATGGCAGCACAGGAAGTGAACAAAGCTATTTGGTCCATGTTGGTCAAGCTTCCAAATATTTAATGAACATTAACAGCCGCATCGCTTGGGTCGGTATTTCTCTCTTCGCAGTGGAAGAAGTTTATTTGCAGCGCAAGCAATTTTTGGTAAGCTGCATTGCACCATATCGGCGCATTACATATGTCACGGGCCACACAAAACAATTGTTTCTCAATTAACCAATTAGCATACAGCTATAAATGCATCTAAATAAGGTTAAAAACTCACTATATATAATTTTGGAAAAAAAACAATAACATTATGGTTGAAAATGTGTAAGAGATGTGAATAACTTTCTAAAGGCACTGCACATCCAGTTTAAATCCAGATTATACAGGCCATTTGAAGCTCATCTGAAGATAGCACGGGAGAAATAGGATGTCAGATGTCCCAGTCTGGTATGTTCTTAGCCACCGAGCAACAGCGGCTCGTACAAGTCTCTGCTGTCATTAACCTACATCACTCTAAATTACCTCCTATTCCCAGTGAGGGGAGCTGGAGAAATCTGCGGTGAAAAAAAAAGAAGGAAAAGGAAGACGAAAGCTGAGGACAAAGAAAGAGAAAAAGTAGTAGAAATTGTAACGCTGGTGAGAAAATTCAGGAGGTGTAGGCAGGAGAATAGAACAGATGAGGACAGTGATAGGAGCTGACAAGAAAGAAAAAACTAGAATAAATGGGAGAAGCAAGGCCTGAACCATTAGGAAATGAAAAGCAAGCATAAAACTTTGTCATATTTTGTCGCCAGACCCCGCATAAGATGCGAAAAGTATGATTTATTGGTGGTAGGGTCTCAGCCTGAAAACATAATTCAGAGGCCTATAAATGTTAGCGCTGCCCGCATGTGTCCGTCTAACAACGTTTCAGGAGCTCCGGCTCTTAATTAAAATGCTACAACCAGAGACAGACTGCATCCCGGTGTGTTTCACCCCACCGTGTCTGCATGTGTATCCATTTATTAGTGCGGGGACTCTTGTGGATTTTAGCTTTTTAAGTGTAAATAATGTGGTACCCTATTGGCTCCCAGTGCTCAAGCTGTGCGCAGTTTCACCACCACGGCCACACAATGCCCTTACAAATTTGAACAATGCAAAAGACCAGCGAAAGACTGCGTGATAGAGCTGACCAGACTGAAAAGAAACACACATTCACACACTCCATTGCCTCAATTACCAAGCAGAAAGGAACAAAAATGATTATTGAATTCTACAATGATTTCAGCTCAGGCTGTAATAAGTAATGGGCATGTTGTGCGAATTGATTATGGGGGAGAACTGGCCATGAAATTGAAAAACAACAGTAATCATGTAACGGAAAGCTAAAACAAAAGGGAGGCTTGTTTAAAAGTGAAGAAAAGAGAAGAAGTGCAGGCAGCTGAGATGGAGCAGAGTGACTGACAGCTGTAGGCAGGTTGCAGTGATAGGCAGGTGATGAATGGCTCCATACACCTGATGCCTCGGGGGCGAGGAGGCCCGGCAGGAAAATCTCAAATGACGCCACGAAGTGGTGGAGGATTCCAACCATGACGCAGGTCGCTCAGATTCTGACCACACATGACGGGTCACAACTGCTCTCTGTTTTCTCATGCATGCAACCTTACCAACCAGCTCACCCCCTCCAACCCCAACCCCCAGCTCCAATATACAATCTGCACACAGTTTTCAGATTGCCGCAATTAAGCCTTTTACAGACTGAATTTAGCATTTAATTACATCTGTTTTGACTCGGAGCTCTAGCTTTTCATTTAGTCCCAAACAATATTGGCAATCCCTTAAAGGGGCAGTTTGGGATTTTTCCAGTCAGGTTCTGGTTAAAGGTTATAAGCACTTAATATCTTAACCCTCTTGACGTTTAGTGTAAATCCAGATTAGTTGGTCCCACAGGCTGAAGCTAAAGGTTAGTGGAAGATGGGCCAAAACCAAAGTAGACTTTTACCATCGTTAAAAACCTCCTAAGTGGAAAAAACCCCACAGTGCAGCGGTTCATGCAAATTCTTTTCTAACATGTTGTCACTCTGTATTGGGAAGTTATATCAAGAGAAGCTGATCCCCCCCCCCTCCCCACACACACACCAATAATCTTCCTGTGTAAAACATGTGCTGAAAATGGAACATGTAAAGCACTTCCAGTCAGAGTTGCTATCAATTTGAGAAGTAAAGGACTTTAAAGAGCAATAAAATATTATTTACTGGTGTGATATTTTTCCTTTTCACACAGTTGAATTTTATATTCAACTGTTACTGTGATAAAAAAAAAAAACATGCTCCGCTCTCAGTATGTGCTTTCTATTTAAATAATACATATGCACATAATCTTTAGCTTGTCTCACATAGTATTTTTATAAACTGTGAGCATTAGATCTATTTTAAGGTGGTAGAAGGCTACTTTGGTCTTCACACTCCTCTGACTAGATATTGCGAAAATGCCAAGAGATATAAACTTCAAAAATTCTGAACCATCTCTTCAGTTACCATGGTGACGTTATACTGTTTGATTCTGGTCCAGCTTATCTGTTATTGAAGGTGTAAATACTACTGTAAAGTACAGGATGTAACTTCACTTCAGGTCCTGATTGAGGAATTGGTGCAGTATTTGCTACCGAAAGTAAATAGAATATCTCAATGCAGCGCTGGCTCAAGGCATAAAACCACACTAAGCTGCCTCTTAGGATCTCCAAACCAGAACGGTGTAAACATTTTTTAAAACATTTTATACTACTTTAGATTGTTCAAACCGGTAAATTTCAAAACAGAGGAAGCATTTATTGTGGCATAATGCTTTTAGACATACAAGTAGTCCACTTTTGGAACCTGATATTTACAAAAAAAAATTCAGCAATCTATAAATGCTCATTTCAGTACAGACACTGCTAAATGTACTATAAAGGAATAAATCATGTGCCAGTAGGCAATTCAAGAGCCAACAATGCTCTAAAGCAAGAGAACATTCTCTGGAGAATATTCTCGCATCCCTTTCACTCCATACAACATTTCTCCAAACAGCTCTTTATCGTCGGCGTTTCCATCCTTCCTCTTCCGCCTCTTCTCTCACCTCGGACTTCAATCAAGGATGCAAATGAAATCCAGTCCCAACATCAGCGCTGAGTGGTTCTAACGTTACACTCAGGTCCTTTCAAGCCCCGCTGGTGGCGCCTCCTTCCAAGCAAGCGAGAAAAACTCAGCAGGAAAACTTTTCTCAGTAGTGCTCAGTAGTTAGCTCATGCTGGGAGGTTTAAGTAAATGCTGTTTGGCTTTCGCTTCAAGTTGAGCACAAAATAAACAAACCTGCATAGTTCAAGTAGACAAATAAGTTCAGCAAGACTAAACGCAGTACCATGCAAACGCATTCACACACTTCAACTCTTTTTTGGAGGGGATTTTGAAGTCATTGAAGTTTGCAATTGAAAACTTCAATGTATTTTTGGGGGGGGGGTTATGTGACAGACCAACGAATAGTAGTGTGTATTTATGAGGTGGAAGAAAAAGAAAAGAAAAATACTTCTCAACATGTTTTACATAATACATAAAACTAATATTTTTCTCATAATCAACTGTTGAAATCTATTTTTAAGTCTTGCTACAAGTCCCATCTGCTTTAGGGTCTGGAGTTTTACTGGGTTTTTATAACAAATTATATCCTTAGATCTAAAACACTGAAGCTAATGTTTTGGTATTTCAGGGCCATTTCCCTGCTGGAAGGAGAAGCTCTTCCCTCAGTCGACAGTAGATGATGGAGTTTGTTTGCTAATATTCTTTACCAATCCTATGAAATGTTCACAAACTGTCAATGTGCAATCCATCGCAGTGGATTTAAGGCTGTCAGAGTAATAATAATAACTCATTATAAGTTTTCAGACTTTTTTTATTTTAAAGGGCTCAATTGATCATTTCTGTTCACTTTGCAGTCATGGACTTCTTTATGTTGATTGAATTCCATTTAAATGCATTGTAGTTTGTATGACATGAAAATGTGTTGATGCTTTGGCAGGGGAATGTTATTCTAACACACGAGACGCGCAAAGCATCAAAGTGTCCCGATTCAGTCGTGTGATAATCTACAAGACTTTGGTGGCACACATGTGAATCTTCATCTGTACACGCCTTACGACTTAAAAGCAGGTCATTGGATGTGACAGATGGGGTCTGTAAAAAGCCCATAAGGAAATGATGAATTTAGAAGAGGGATTTCTGCTTGATAGGTTAATGCTAGGCAAACAGACCTGCTGTAAAAGTGCTCATAAATCATTGCAGTTTGTCAGATAATGTACGGCGTGTGCAGACACGGGGACTCTGGTGCTTAACAGGACGATGAGCACAAGTGTCATGAAAGAGAAAAGCAGGGAAATTTGCTAGGAAAAGTTTAGATCTAAAGATAGAAGGGATCTGAAAACATGCAGGAGCGTGATGAGACACCGGTGTTAAAGGGCAAAGTAGAAGTGGTTAGAGTACGAAGAAAATAAACGAGACAAAAGACAGCAAAAAGAAGAAAGGAGAAAGATTTATTGATCTAAACCGTCAGCTGAAGGCCATTTGAGGAGGGCAGACATCTCACTTCATCACAGCCATAAATGTGCCCGCTTGTCCTTGTCAAAGCCAAACTTCTGAAAGCTTCCTTGGGACTGATAGACCCCACACAAAAAAACCCCACAAAAACAACACACTGGATGGCCAGGTACATTGATATATGAACAACGCTGTTCACTGACTGACCTGGGAAAGTTGTCTGTCTTCTCCATTTGCTGCTCCTTTTCTCTGGCTATTCCATTATTTTCTGTTTTATTTACTTAAGTTTACTTAATAAAGGACAGAAATAAAACAATGCTGCATGTTAAAAAAATGCAACTGTTGTTTTTCATAGGGTTTTCTAGGTAAAGATTAATTTGTAAATCTAGTCCTGGGTTGGATTTTAAAAAATAAAACAGAAAAGGAGCTAAACAATTCACACACACAGATACACAAAGTTCATTGAATTTAACCATCAAAATACATGGTTAAAATAGTGTATTGTGAATGTAGACTGGCTTTTATCAGTGTTCGTAAACTAGTTTTTGTTTCAGTCATAGCCTTTTTAGAGCTAAAATCTCTAAAATTCATTGATGTTTTTATTGCTGATGCTAAGCAGCTGTTCCAAATCTGAGAAACTCCACTTCTATATTTTACAGTGGTGTCACTGCATTGGTTTTTGCTCTAAAACTTCCAATTACTGGAACTGAAATAACTAATATAATGACACAGCAATATAGGCGAGGTGCTAGTATTGAAAATAAACCTTACAATAGTGACCTGTGTACTGGTTACCCTGCTAGACATGGACATTGCCATTGCGTATAGATCCGCGACCACATCGGATCCACATCAAACGCCATCCACAGACACGTAATGCGTGTGCCCTAAAAAGGAGAGAGTGAGCTTGTAGGAGAGAAACGTAAGCACTGTGCTTTGATGTCGTTTGATGTCAGATGCATATTGGTCCATTCTCTTTATTAGAGAAGAGCCAGATGAAGGCAGCGAGATGAAGCGGCAGGCGACATGAAAGCATCATTAGTGAACAGTGGATTTAACCTCTCACAAAAGGCATCCCCACAAAACACAAATCCATGGCGGCACATGTGAATGATATGCGTTGTTATACATTTGGATACCGCCTCTGTGTGCTCAGGCTGTCTCTGCATGTCACCCTGAAACATGGCGGTCAGTGAAGTTTTTCTGCTTTTGAAGCACAGTCACATTCTGTGCTTAAAAAATATGCCCCATAACAAACAAATGAAAACTGTCTGGAGCAACTAAACAATCCCTCTGAGTGTAAAGAGCCGTTTTACTTTCAGGTGGAAACCCCGATGTTTCTCCTGATATTTAACTATCAAAGAGGCTCTTGTTAAGTGCAGGGATTTCCTGTGGAGGATCATGAGTGGGATACCAACTCAAGTGACTTTATTAAAAAATTTATTTACTTTCCATTTTTTTTATGTGGCATTACCATGAGAGTTTTGTCTATTACTTTGACTAAAAATGTTTTAGGATACAAGCGTCTGAATCTCTTTGGAGATCGTTTGGTTTCATGTGGAGGCAAATCATCTGAGGAACACCTCTACACACACACACACCTCTTGACAGCCCCCCGAGGACTTCAACTTTTCCCCTCCTCCTTATCAGATTATCACCACCTACTGTATTGTTGTGAATGGGCAACCCGTTCCAGGCCTAATAGGCTGCCTAAGTGATTTTGTCTTTGTCCTTTTGTGTCCTTGCTTTTCAATCAGCCTTTGCTGATTGCAATCAAGCCAACCAGGTGGGTGGATTCGTCAGGAGAGAGACAATTGGCTGCCAAGATGGGCCAGATCCTTTATCTCAGTGGGACTTCCTGGATTAATTGAGACAGGTTAAGTGGAACAGTGGAGCGAAACATAACATGGAGCTGAAGATTGCAGGGTTAGAGGATGGTGCTGACATGTCAGTGTTTATTCTGTGTGAGGGAATCAGATGTCCTGCTTCAGCACTTCTCAATGACAGGGCTTGGAAAGCGATTTTACTGTAGAAGATAGGCTCATCATTCCTGGCTCAAATAAAACTGACTGGAAAGATGTTTGGACCGCCATGAAGTATTTCTTTTTAAATTGCTTGTGAAATAAATCTGAGGTTTATATTATTGATTGTGACACTGGTATGAGGGAATCACAGGAATAGAAGACGGTTTACTCTTCCTTATGGCTAGATGGGGTAATTTTGAGTCAATATTAGCAAAAGGAGGAGTACAAATTGGGGTTTTTAGGGAATACTTTCAGGCACATTGTTTTAGCAATGTAGTTAGATGACTCAGTATGTTGGATCTGACTCACAAAGGATTACAGTGAACTGAATCTCAGTCAACCATAATCTAATGTAATTAGACTGAGCCCAGGACATCAACACTGGCAGCATAATGATGCTCCGGTGCCCTAGTTCCTTATGATCAATGATGTGATGAAAGAGTGATGTCCTCAAAACAAATTTCTCTTCACTAAGTTCCAAAGTAATCGCTTTCTTAACCACCAATTATGACACAATATCTGCTCCAGGCTCTTGCACTGCTAAGTTTTTCATAACCGTTAAACTTTTTGAAATCTTAGAACATTACAACCACAAACGTCAGTGTATTTTATTGACAGACCAACACAAACGGCACAAAATCCAGACATGGAAGGAAAATGATACATGGCTCTCAAAATGGAAAAAAAAACTGTATTCAGTCCCCTTTACTCTGATAATCTTAAATAATCTTAACTGTATTCAGTCCCTTTTACTCTGATAATCTTAAATAATCTTAACTGTATTCAGTCCCTTTTTCTCTGATAATCTTAAATAAAATCTTGTACAACTCCATTCAGAAGTCATCAAGTTAGCGAACATTATTTTAATTATGTATATTAAGTCTAATAATTTTTTTTTTTCTGTGAATGGAGGTTTAATAAAGAGCATTAGATAATGTTCGGGTCATTCTGGTCAGGTACGAAGAAAATTCTAGTGTTTTGTTTGTTTTTTTACATTCACAGGTTGACAAACGGTATGCGTGGCAGACAACCTGTTGTGCACATCACCCTGAATTCACCCGTGTTGAACCGAAGTAGTGGTTGACGCTTTTGGGGATGGCTTTCATCGGTAGAGACCAGGAAAATACCAGGGCAGCGACTTAAAGCAATTTTACAAAGAGCGACGGGAAAATAGTCTCTAGACGTGGAAAGCTGCTGGGCCGTTTCTGATTTTTATTTGTAATGTTTTTTGTAGGTTTCTGATTGCAATGTGACAAATTGCAAAAACCTACGAGGGGCATGAACGAGCCACCAGAAAGTTTGGCATTTTGACTGAAGTGGTGAATAAAATAATACCTCCTCTGAATAGATTTGTGAAGACTAGTACTTTTTCACTCTGATTTCTTGCTTGCACAATATTAAACTAACGTTAGACGTGCTGCTTGTGGCTGTGCTCTGAAGAATGCTTGCTCAAAGACAATTTCAGGTTCAGCCCTATCTAAAAGTGCTGCTTTCTTTTATTAAATGACAGTAAATCTTGTTTAATATACTAACACAAATTGGCTTTGATGAACAATAAAATGGCTCAACCTTTATTTTAAATTTTAAGCCTCTGAATAGGTTAGTATTGATACAAACAGTTCTACTTGTTCTTTGCCAAAGGTATAAAAGACGCAAATATACACACTTTTAAGCATAAGCACACTTGCTACAATGTGCTGTACTTACTGAGGAAAATACTGACCTGCCACATCATGCCTGGTTAAGCAGACCATGACAGGCTCATCTGGGGAGAATAAGCTCATGAGTAAACGACAGAAAGGAGTTTGCAGACTCCCCTCACTAAAACAACTTGCATTCTTTATGTTCCTCTCTCATCCTAAAAGCACCAGAGATGGATGAGAGTTTTTTCCTGTCTCTCTCTCTTCATCTCTCTCTCTCTTCCAGAGGTCCTGGCCTGGCCTAAGCCCTGTAAAACCTGACATACATCAGCAGCTAGTCCCTCAATCCCAGCCAGCCCTAAATCAACGTCCCTCTGACACTGATCCAATGTTTCCCCGGTATTTCTGCAGCACTTGTTAAAACCAGTGGCTGTCTTTATGAGACCATTCGGCTTGGCCCCTCGCGACATCCTGCACCCTTCTGTGATCAAGCCTCACTTGTTTAAAGTCAAGACATTAGACTCTGTGGAATAAAGCCGTACATGTAAAAGTTGCTGCTCTGGAAGATCGTTCAAACCAGAGGACAGGAGCGTGTGCATGTCCTGCATGTGTTTGAGCTGTCCCCCACTGCACGCTGCATGCTTTTAAAAGTCACCTCTGACTCCCAGTCAATGGTGTGTGACAGTCAAGATCTCATGTGTTTCACTTTTGAAACTTCAGCCCCACTGTTGGCCTCTCGCTGCGCTCACAGTCCCATCCGGGCTCAACAGGAGACTGAATTGTGATGTTACAGCAGTAAAAGTCATCACCGAAACAGAATCTGAGTCTCTGTTAAAAGGGTTTCCAACAGAAGGTCAAAGGAAAAAAAAAATACTGAAGTGAAGAGTGAAGATTCACACATAAAATCTAGACTACTGTCTCAAAACACTCTTAAAATGTTCCATGTGGCAAATTAGCAGATGATGATCTGTAATGCCTTATGAAAGCGGCGTCCATTCCCCTTGAACTTTTTTTATATTTTGGAACTTTTCCAGTCACACACTTTAAGGTATTTTACAGGGATTTTATGTGGTAAACCAACACATGTGATGGATATTTGTAAAGGCGTGTCTCACTCTCTTCCAGCTTTGCATGTGAAGACAGATTTATTTTTGCTCATTATTCTTTGCAAATGAACTTATTCTCAGTCAGACTAATGGAGAGCATTTGTGGACGTCAGTTTTCATGTTGCCACAGATTCTCAATTGGGTTTGGGTTTGTACTTTGACTGGGCCATTCTAAGACCCAAGTATGCTTTAATATAAACTACTCCGTTTTATGTTGTTGCCGATTCTTAAGTCCTTCGCTTCCTACAGATTTGCTTCCAGGATTTATTCATACTGAGACTAAATTAGAAACAGGTTCATTTAGGGGTATTGGCGTGAAGGGCGCTGAAAACAAATCACATCACCCCTTTTTCATTTTTAGCTACAAATTCTATAAAAGACAAGAGTTATTTTCTTTCATACTTTACAGCTAAATTTGTGTTGGTCAAATAAAATCCAGATAAGACATTTTATGGCCTTACTGTGGCAAAACATCAAAAAGGTAGCATTAATGTTTTTAAAAACCACTACATATGAAAATGTAATCCAATCCAATCTTAAAGCAGAGAAACCTGATGTCTCTACAAACATCAGCAGACATCTTTTTTATTTTTTTGTCATTTTCAAGCTGGCTTTCATCAATGTTCCCAAAAAGACCTTTCTGATTAACATTAGAAATGCTAAATTAAAATGAAAAAATGAATGTCAGACTAATCAATTAAAATTATAACATTAAGAGTTGGTACTACTATACCAACATTCTTATCGAGATGTATACTGATCATTGCCTACTGCTGGTCAACAGCAGTAGCTAACAACGAGGAGAATCCACCTTTTCTTTCTTCCTCGTTCTACTTCGACTACGGTTTGCTGTCTTTGACACACAAAGCACCGCTAATTGCCAAGAAAGCCTGCTCCAAATTATTTCAGAAACTGCGACAGCCGGGCAAAGCAGCTTAGCATAACACCTAATTCATGGCAAGAACAATAGAACAAAATGTGCTCACGTCCTGCCAGAATAACAGAAGGAGAGATGAAGGTATAGCGGGCGGACCAGTCGGCGCCAGCTCCAGCACACCTGGTCCTCCCGACCTCTCACCTCGGCTCTGCGTCTCGCTGCCAGTGCTTGGGAGTGAGGAAGCACTGAGGTAACCAGTGGCATGAGGGGGAGGATTAGCAGGAGCCGGTGGGGAGAGAACGGGACTCATCGGCCGCAAACACGCAGCCAGAGATGTTAACAGAGAAGTGTACACTTTGTCAAGCGTATCGAGCTGCACATGTGGTATATTTTACTGTTAGTTTGTCATCAGGATGGCTATTTATCTGCACATATCAGGAGAGGTAATGTGGTAGAAAATAAGCAGCAGCGGAAAAACGAGAACGCAATGACAGGCAAAATGCAGTTTATTTAAGCTGCTGGCATACCGTTTCATAAATTTATATTACAAACACTAAACATGTACAGGGCTGGTTCTGCAGGAGGGAGCAGGAAGAAATGTGAAGGACACATCATACTTATTATTAAAGTAGTGTTTAAAAACCATTTGCTGGACTAGAAATCAGTACTATTTTTGGTTAATTGGTTCTTAATGTTGCATAAACTAGCCATTCATAGGATTCATTCATCTAAAAATGTTTTAAAGAATCTCTGTCAAACATGAAACTTCTTCCTTTGCTAGAAAATAAGTTTTGGTTTACATAAAGCAAATGACTATAATATATCATGGTCATTTGAACTTTGTCTTTATTTTAAATGGAAAGTTTAATATTATCTGTACTGACCTCTTTTTTATTATTATTATTATTTTTTTCTTTTCATAAAGATTACTGCAGCTCGGGTTTGACCAGTTAAAGCTCTTTATGTTTTGAACTAGATGTGAGGCGGAGCAGTCCGGAGCGCTTGAACAACTTTGTAATGACCATCAGCAGCTGAACCAACTTTGTCATGTGACATTTTCTCCCACTCCTTGAAAAGTGTAAATCACATACTAACATGCAAAAGACAGGAAAAAAAATTACCCCCAACAAAATTACCCCCCCCCCATCTTGTCTATATCAAAATAAAATAGTGTGATGCGTTGTATTGAAATGCATCAGCAATCCTCCATTTGCCCTGTGTTAGCGACATCATGACAAAAGCAAGCATGTACTTCACACTCAGTGACAAACACACAAGGCTTAGTCTGTGAATTATCACTGGTTAAAGTCAATATACAAGAGAAATGGATGAGTGGAGCTGAGGGAAAGAATGGAAGGATAACAGGTGGAGAAACTGTTTCTGCAGCTACTTTAAACACACAGAAAGGTCCTGGGTAAATACTGGCACCAGGCCAAAGCGTGAACATAAGAGAACATGCACACACACTTCTGCTGAGGCTTTAGCCAGGACACACACTGGCATACACACTCATTCCAACACCATTGTATTTGTGCAAGTACACACACTCAGTGAAGCTGTCATATGCCTGGCTCTGCTGCAGCACTGAACCCTGCAGCCCGGTCTTCTTTAGGCCCATCTGTCACTCTGCCTTACCTCTCCTTCCACCTCTCCTCACATTGCACTTTCTCTTTGTAATATAATTTAACCTTCCGCTTATATATACTATCACTTATTTCCTCCCTCCCATCTTCGCTGACTCAAACCTCAGTTTAAAGCAATGTGAAAGGAAAGACAGGGGACAGAGGGAACAACAGAGCCCCAGACGTCATGTCAAACACTTGAAATGATAACTACTGTCTCTGAGGCCCGGAGCTGACACCTTCTGACATCAGGAGCTCAAAAAATCTCTTGTTTTCTCCCTGAGAATCTTGTTTTTTTGTAGGACAATATCACTGTATGGCTTCCCTTTGATTTTCACCGCAGTGCTTGGAGCAACGTGTCATACGTCGATATTAAAGTATGTCCAGCACAGCAGGACTTTTTTCTCAGATCTTTTGGAATGATGAAACTGTCTTTGTACAGTAGTGGTGTCTCTCAGCCTTTTTTAAAATCATCGTTCTACATTAAAGTGCATTAGACAAAGTGCAAATTTAAAACACACAACTAGGCTTTGATATTCAAACTGTGCTTTGTTGCAGAAAGTCCTCCGACAGATTATATTTCCATGGAATTTAGTTTTATTTTTATTTTCTGCTCAGATCATTTTGTTTTTTAAACCAAATAGTTACATCTTTTCTACAACGGTTAATTCATAATGGTAACTTTAACATAGGCTAATTTAATAAGTAGTAACATTTGTAGTTTTATGTAAAATCTTCAACACAGTACGTTTCCGATACATTCTTTAAACTTTCTACATCTTTTCGTATTACATCCCAAAACATTGGAATTTTATGTGACAGGACAAAATGAAGAATGCCTGTTTGTGAATTTGAAAGAAATATAATGCATTGTTTTCTATGTCTTTTGGAAAGAAAAATCTGAAATATGCTATCTAAATTTGTTTGCAACACTATGATACTCATAAATCACTCAATAAAATCCAGTGCAACCAATCTCCTCTAGAAGTCGATCATAGTTAGCTCTTCTTTAGTGACAATGGGAAGAAGGAGGTTTTAAAGTTAAAGCAGGTCCTTCTTGGCACAAAAACCTCATTTTAAAATCGTATTTAAAATGAAAGACAAAAATCAAACTCTACGTAAGGAGCAAAAATAATCCTACATTGCCTAGTTACCTGATAGGACAGTTTGCCCTTTAAAAAGAGTGAAATATGAGAAAACTCACTCAGGTAACAGACACAACACTTTGTTCCCTCTCTACCAGGTATAGTATCCCAGATAAGTCTTGACGTACATGAGAGGTTGTTGATTGTCCATCCAGATAAGCTCCTCCTCTTGATGACATAGGGAAGTCCAAGTGACAGGTTGACGACAGGTGGGTCAATAAGAGAAGGAAGTGCAGGAGGGAGGGGAAGTGGAAGATGGAGGAAAATGTCAATCAAAGCTACTGAAAAGGTCAAACACTCTCACATAGACACATACTTACAATAAATGACATGGAAACACAGAATTAGAGCTTTACGTAGCTTGACAATTTAATATCTACTGATTATTAGTAGAAATGTTTGCTTAAACACAAAGTTACATCACAACGTGACCATACATATTATATTAGCAATGTAATTTATTGCATTAAAGTTAAGGATAATACGGCAAAATAGATTTTATTGCACAACTTGCTGTTTTTGAGTTTGTACATATTCTGTATGTACAAAGAGTAAATGATGTTTTCAACTTTGGGGGGGTTTATATCTAGATTTGAAAATATAATAGTTTATATTGTAAGTTTAAATAGTCTTTAAACTTATTAAAGTACAGTTTGAAGACTACTGTAATAATTCTAGCAAAAATTGCATTCAATTCTCCTCGTTCTAGTTATTAAAAGATTTGCATTGAGACCTACGCTGTGCAGGCCTTAAAAAATAAGCCAGCAGAAGGATGATAAACACTACCTTGTGTTAGTGGGACCCTTAGGGTGATGAGTGGGAGGACTGTTTTCATGCTTTCAGAGTTTAGCTTGACCCAAGAAGGAGGAACACAATGAGAGCCACTGAGTATACATCAAGATAACAGTTAATGTATTGTAGATTATGTTTAGATGTATAGCCTGTGATCTGAATGAAGCAGTAGCATGGCTTGGAGGGGAGTGGATGAATGGTGAGTATTTGATTCTTGAATTACTTAAGAGTGTAGAGGTTACCAGTACTTGGGCAGGAGTGAAGATATGGAGATGGTTGAGGCTCAGAAAGAACAGGCAGGCAATCTGGGACTCCAGAGGTTACGTTTGAAAGGTGAATAGTGTGATGACAAACCAGGAAGAAGGACCAGCAGAGTATTCTTTCAAAAGGACATAGTTTATCCCGGTAGTTACCTTGTAATGCCATGCTCTAATCTGAACTGTAATTCCCAAAATCTAATTGCATTTATGTCTCAAACTTTTCACAAATATTTATGGTCCAAAAGTAGAAACAGGAAAGTTCATTTTTGCCACTTTGGATAGAGCACCTTGATAAATGGAATATGTTTGTTATTTTAAGTTGAATGTGAAAGATGAAAATGTGCATGGGAATTCAGAGTCAGTCTTTGAGGGGAAAAGTATGCTGTGTGGACATTGGAGAAGGACGATGGAGGGAAAAAAATGGGCACGTAGCTTCGGCAGTCAGGTGAAAAATGACAGGATGGAGGAAAGAGCAGCATAAAAGGCAGAAAGATGTTGGAAGAAAGGAATGTAATTGTTTGCAATGGAGTGACAGGAAGAAAAGGGGGGAAAGAAAAAGAAATCTGGAAGTAACGTCCAAGAGCCGAGCATTAATTGTGACAGGTAAGAGAGGAAGTGTATGCCTGTGACTCACCTTCTGTGTGGGTGTGTTTGGAGGTAAAAATGTTCCTGAAAGAAAACAGTGTGTGTGTGTGTGTGTGCGTGTGTGTGTGTGTGTATAGTAGATTGGTGCTGACACGGTTAGCAGGTTGTGACATTAATTAGCAGGCCTCAGTGATGGCTGAAACCTAATATCCCAGAGAAAAGAGACACAGGGGTGAACACATCAAAACATACACACACAGTCTGCTGACCTCACCTCCTGTGACTGGGAACAAGGGGTTACTGTCTTAATGTGTACAAGATGTGCATGTTTGTATAACCGCACGTCTCTGTGGCTTTTAAAAGCCGATTAATTTAAAAAATTAGGCACAAGTAAATTGAAAAAATAATCAGTGCAAAACGAATTCCTGGTGTTCATGGGTTCCTGCATTTACCATTATCATTACTAGTAAATATTTTAGGCTAAAGGTAGAAAATTATCAAATACCAGCAGCACCAAGTGATACTGACAACAGCAGTCCATGGTTGATGCAGTTACTGAGGGAATTCAAGTTGTAAAATGCAAGTTACAGGCTGAGCAAGGTGATTAAAAATGCAGTGAGGGAGCACGGTACGCTAAGACATGTCTGAAGCTTTTCAGGGTGTGAGAGAGAGTGAGACTTCCATAAGATAACATGAAGGCTGAGCAAGGTAAAAAAAAATAAAAAATGGGGGACTCAGCTGAACCTATCCACATAAATACCTGTTATAAGATGATAAAGGCAGTAAAAATATCAACTCTGTACTCATTTTGTCTCTGTTTTAAAATAGTTACAACCTGTTTTCCAGCTGCAACTCTTTCACACAGCAATATTCAATAGTCCTTTTCCAATGTCCATGCAGCATACTTTTCCCCTCAGTGTTGTATCTGCTGCTAATGTGACAAAGCACAAGAAGAAGGCTTGATACTTTAAAGCTATTCTTATATTTTCTTATTTTACGGTTATTGAAGAGGAAATCAGCGACTGGGCACAAAATGTTTCTCTGTTGGTTATCAGCTTTGAAGCACTTGTGAGAAAATTAAATGCTACAGCCTTTCACCACTATGCAAAAACATCAGCAGTGATCCTAAAACGACTGTCCACTTTGCAGTTATTGGGTGACAAACAGAATATTTTGATGTGAAAGAAAAATTCAGGTTGTGTGCTTGGATGGGTGGTCTGTGGGACTTTCAGTGAAAGATGCCACAACCTCTTACTTAGCGTTCATCTGACCAAAGATGACGTATTATAGAAATATAGATATCAATCAGTGTCAGAAATGTTGTGGGAAATTCATGATGCATGACTACCACAGCGTCCCACATCTGATTTTGCCCAGCCAAGAGTGCTTCTAACGCTGTCTACATTCCCTCATCCTCCTCTACCTTTTTTTACCCATAACTTGTTTATTTAATAATGGACAGAAATATCTGTCGGATCTCTCTGATATGTCTCTGCTGCGGCAACAAGTTGTGCATTCTTGCATCTTCTATCTCAAAGTCTGACAGGAGTTACTATCATATCAAACTAGCGCACCATGATTATCAAGTTCTATGCAATTTTTGAATTCTCCATGTATATGTACCCGGTTCTGGAGCTGGTCTATCGTTTTACAGCTGTTTTATTTTATTGAAGATTTGATGTCCCTATAAGTTAGCTCCAGGATGCAAGAACATGATACTGTTCCTTTACAAAATGAATGGGTCTTCAGTTACTACTCTTTATGTTAAAGGAATTGACAAGACAAGTCTGCAATTACTGATCAACAATGGCTTGTTTGGAAGTTTAAAAAGAAAATGACAACACCGTATATATTTGCACCTGCCAAATACAATGTCATTTGCAATGAGAAACCCAAAGTAGAAATTATTACTCATTAGTCATTAGTCATTTTCTTTTTAAACTTCCAAACAATCCATTGTTGATCAGTAATTGCAGACTTGTCTTGTCAATTCCTTGGTTGGTGAAAATCAAACACAACGTATCAGCACAAATCATTCCTGCAAGCTGTCAAGAAGGGTGCTGGCTACCGATCTGGACTTGTTCTGTACAGACTGACTGTTTGGACTCATTGATTATTTTCGCTGTCAGTCGACTACAGAGCCTTCTTTTCCTCATCAAACTGGAACAATGAACAATAATCCAAACTGTACAATAAAATGGCTGAGAATGTTGACAGCCAGTTTGTTAGACTGGCCCAGTCAAACTCCAAATAAGTAAAAGTAAAGTTAAAAAAAAAAAAAAGCTACTCATTTGTGTTTAGTAAATACAAAAACAGTTTGAAACCTTTATAATATTTTAAAATGTTTTAATTCTTTCAGGCATTTATAAAATTCTCAAAGCACCTCTTTTTGAGCACCAGCAACCAAAACCAGTAATAAAAATATCAAGGTTTAGTTTATTATTATTTTATTTGTTCTCTGAGAAGTTTGCAACTGATTCTATATTTTCCAGAGTCTTACACAATGAAATAAGACAAATTACCGTTGGACTCTGCTTTAGCAGTAAAGGGAGCTTTTACTATAAGTAGTCCATGTCCAAGCAGGATTCCTGCGGGACGAGCCAAACCTTAATGGGGACACAGAAACGCACTCATTCTTTACCCTTAACAAACTTCTCTAATGTCTAAAGTAGTGAACAGTGAATGTAAATAACCTTGGCCTACGGGGATCACATGTCTCACTCTTGCCTAAACATCCATGACAAGAGCACACGCTAGTGACAGGCCACACGGTAAAGCAGGTCAAAGGGCAACAGGGAGAGACAGAGCCATACAAACGGAGAGAGGGAGAACGAGGCTGAAAGAGACAGAGGAGATAGAGGCGGCCTTTCATTCAGAAGTCTGAGAACTTATAGGACCCAGACAAACACAACCAGTTTAGCTCTGTTAACAAAAGCCAGCAGCAGAACCAATGCAAACCATACGCAGGGCTGAGACACCAGGGCGACTGACTCGTAGCATGTGTGTGTGTGTGTGCCGTGCTGAAGTAGCAGTTTCTATTTCTTTTAAATGAGCGTAGCTCTGGAATTGGACGACCGAGTTCCTTCCTCGCTTCTCATGTGCGTATCTTGTTTAGGCTGTCATCTGTTCACCCTTCATGTGGGTTAAAAAAACACCTCAGAGGCTCGGTCCCTGCCGGGTCAATCAGAGATCCTTTCCTCTGAGTTTTACACGTGCAAAAAGCCCGGACGGAACTAAACCCAAGAATGTGATGGTAAGGAGGCTTGATGACTTGGAGTTTGTAACCAAAGACTAACAGTCAAAATCCTAATAGAAACATGCAAAAAGCTGGTCAGCAACTATATCAGTGGTTTACTACTGTGTTGCCAATAAAGTTTTTTTTTTTAATTATTGTACATGTATTATTTTTCATAAAGTAAAACAAAGAAACATTATTGTTTTATCTTTTAAAAGAGGCCAGCCAATCAGAAACAGTTGTTTGAATGATAATAAAGAAATATAAATCTGCCAGGGATGAGAATAAATTTGGTTTATTTGCATGTATTTTCCTGCTTTCTTTTTTTGTTTTTAATCAGATTTGCTGTCACAAACGTTTTGTGAGATATCATCCTTTTCTATTAGATTTGTATTTTATCTTAAACCAGGTTTTTAAAATGAATATTAAAAATACTACTAAAAGAATCCGTATTTTTGAGTAATACTGGCTCTGACATCCCCAGTGATCTGGGAAAGAGCTGCACAGAGAGAAGCTGAAACGTCGGTCGTTAAATGAAACCACGTTAAAGCAAAGCACTAATAATTTGAAGCTGAAAAACATTTTTTTTTCTGCAGTCTTTGTCCACATACATTTAACTAGAACAGGAGTGAAATCTATTACAAGCTGAATTATCGACAAATTATGGCAAAACGGATTTTAAACATGTTACGGTTAGCCAAGCACTTTGGCAAAGTGCTCTGGAGCAATCCGTAATGAACAGAACC
Source organism: Poecilia mexicana (assembly GCF_051168715.1). Classification (NCBI taxonomy): domain Eukaryota; kingdom Metazoa; phylum Chordata; class Actinopteri; order Cyprinodontiformes; family Poeciliidae; genus Poecilia; species Poecilia mexicana. The sequence continues at coordinate 13,531,168 of NW_028263382.1, read as the reverse complement.
AAAATGTGGATTGACTGAAAGCTGAATCTGTGTGCATCAACTCTATATAAAAACATATAATAAAGCTATGCTTGTTTCAGTGTTAGTACATTGTTGCAGCTTTTATAATGAAGTAAATCATAGTCAAAGAAAAATGGACACTTAAGCACACATAGGGTGAAAGGGTTAATTTCTGTCTGATTGCATTACTTTAAATGCATGGCATTGATATTACAAAGAGGGACTAGGATTCGGTTTTCTGAAATGCCTTTGTGTGGTCAAGCAGCACAAGAGCAAAAAAGATCATTGCCAGTTTATATTAATTTTCATTTCAACAGTCATACACTCCTCATATTTATTTGTATTTGCCCTTTGCCTGCACGAAAATAGTTCAGATATCATAGAGTCTGAACAGGAAAAAGAAATCTGTTATATGCAAGATCTGATTTCATAATGCGTGTAAAAAAAAAAAAAACAATTTTGTAATATCAGGCTCAAAATTTCAAACTAAAACTTATTACTGTTGCTTTCCTAACAATAAATGTTAATAAGTTTGACACACGCCTTGTACATGAGCCAAAAGATGAAGTCATGCCAGAACAGTCATATTTTACAATGGCAGGAAATCAGCTTTATTCAGGCCAAAACTTTAAAATAGAGAAATTTCACTGCTTGGTTTTTTTCTTGAAAGGAGAGAGCAGGAACTGATCCATAAATTCATAGGAATGAACTACCTTGGGTGTAGCTCCTGATTCAAAGCAGAGCTGAATTTGTCTCAATTTCAACTCTGTGTGTACCCAAAACTTCATTTCTGAGGAACTTGGCATTTTTTGCAGCTGTGATGACTTTTTTTCTTCTTCAATTCCTCTTGGTCTGCCCCTATGCCTCTCAAATATTTACCCTCTTGGCTCTCAGCCCCTGCGTCTCAAATTCCTCCACCCTTTCATAAATTAAACTGTCTTGCAGTTCCTCTCCTTACATTTCCCCCCCTCCTCCTGCAGATTTTCAGCACATCTCAGCCCACATCGCTCTTTTAGACACTATCACTTTCAGCCCTCACTTTCTTCCTGTCTTACCTCCCATTCCCTGCCACATCACGGTCCCAGTGGACCGGGCCAGAGGATAGCAAGAGCGTGGCGTGGAGATGGATGTAAGGAGGCCTGAGAGAGAGGGTGAGGGGGAAAGAAAGAAGGTAGGATGGAGCAGCAAAGAGAAAGAGAAACCCTCAAGGCTGGGAGGTGTGTGTGTGTGTGTGTGTGTGTGTGTGTGTGTGTGTGTGTGTGGGGGTGTGTGTGTGTGTGTGTGTGTTGTCTCAGCAAAGTAAACCCCTACATCTGTTCCACACTGAATGAGCCAACACATGATGATAGATATAAGGAGGCTGCCAAACACTGTCATGCATCTGAATGTTTTCCATAAGCGTATAATGAAAACAAGTCATAGACAGTGTCCTTTGTCCACTTTACTGTGCTGGCATCTGTACATGGAAGAGAAAGTGACAGTGCGTGTTTTTCTCTGATCCTGTATTGCATAGAGGCTGACCCTGACTGCTTTTTGCAAGAGCGCCACAGCGTTTCAGCTAACAGCCACATATGGAGGGAGAGTAAGACATTATAGTCCCCTGTCTGTCATTTGAGCCTGCAGCAACGACAGAGGGGTGCTGGAGCACACACACACACACACGCATACACCCGCACGCACACACACACCTACACACTAACTGGGCCCAAGAGACGGGAAGGAGTGAGATGAAGTTACAGTGGGGCAAACTGGACTGGCTGTGAGTGAAAGGAGAAAATGGTGGCAAACATTTCAAATTTAAGCAAAGACAGATTTATGTTATGTTCTCGTGCTGACAATCGTTTCCATCAGGAAATCTGTTCTGAATAAAAGCGGCTGGAACTCCCATCAGGCACTTGCGTTTCAGCACAGAGACCATTCAGGCTAATAGAGTACCTCCAATTATTTGTAACCTGCAAACCTTTTCAGATTGTGTCACTCTAAAACATCAAACTTGTTAGAATTTTATGTGGTCAATGAACACAGAGTAGCGATATTCATCTAAACCCTTTTACTCTGGTACCCTGAAATAAAATTCGATTTAGTTTGATAAGCTGCAGAATGCATATTTTTCCCAACTAGCGTGGTTAAATGCACATGTGAAATAGTCATTCACACAAAGTCAGTGAAGTCATTCATTTAAAACTGTTTTTCCTTACTCTCAGATGTGTCTCTCTCGTTCGAATCCCAGCTTTGCTGTGTGGAGTTTGTATGTTCTCCACTTTCTCCAGGTGCTCCAATTACGTCTCTGAGTCCAAACCCATGACTGATTGAGTGTGAGCGCGCATTATAGTTTGTCTTGTGTGTCCCCAGGTTGACCCTGTTGTGGACTGTTGACTTGTCCAGGTTGTTTCCTGCCGTGTTTCCCTTTTCTCTTCTTTGAAAGAAAGGAAACACGCCCTTTGATGAATCAAGTGATGATGGCAGATCATCAGTCAGAGTCATGGAGAGACAGCTTTCCTCGAGGTCGGTGGAGGAATTGAATGAAAAGACAATCTTTAAAACAAGCATTTAAGGATCTTGTTGGGTCCAAAATTGTCGTAATGTTTTAACAAATAGTCTGGACCACATTTTGAGGATGAAATCTTAAAACAAAGCTTTGCAATAATTCACCTTCTATTGAACCAAAAAGTTTAGAAAAACACAGTCTTTACTTCAAACTTTCACGCAGAGGAGAAAAATCCCAACGCTGAGAAAGAAATGTTCTTAACAGAATCACAGATGGGACAAGTACTCCTGCCCCTGCTGTCATTCCGTTCTACAGCTCCATTGATGACCTGAAACACTGCAGCATGACAAACACACGAAAGACAGAAGAAATCTGTAAGGGGAAACCATTTTTCACAACACCGCATATTCTATTGCGCATCAGCTGTTTCTCAGCTGCTAACCAAAGCTTGCTGTGTAATCTGTCATCAACTTACCCCATACCTATTGTTGAGCAATCTGTACTTTTCCTCTTCCCTCTATTTTTGCTTTCACCTTCAGTTATGTCTTCTGCTTGTCCCCATGTCCTGCTGCTCATCCAATCTGTCCAATCCTCTGGCCCTGTCCCACTCTGCCAGCTGGACATGGCCAGTGCCTTCCTACAGGGAGAACAGGTGTAGCGACATACAGTCCACTGAGCACAAAGCTACCTGTGGCATTAAGAGGGCCTGAAACCAAGTATGAGCAAACATGTATGCCCTGTGAAATATACTTTCGTTGGCACATTTTAGCAGGCTGAGAAGCTCAAATAAATAGATCTCTTTACTTCACATACTGATTAGTGCATGCAACATCAACTACCGGTAGAAATAACCAATAATTCTTCCTTCACTTGTACTCAGCCTACTGGGTAATTACATGTCACTGATAAAGCTTCATTTGCTGCTTCTCAGGGCATACAGAAGCATGCACTGCTTAATCCTCTCAGCGGTTTAAATGATTGCAACAAAAACACCGATAACATGGGGATATTTGTGTCAGCTGCCGTTACTTATTAACAAGCAGCTCAGTTGCAAGCCATCAACCGATGCCATTTACTCCTCCAGCTAGGAGCCTCTGCAATATATTTGTGCCTCTGGAAATTTTCAACAATTTGTCATGTTGCACCACTAACGGCAATGGATTTCATTGGGGTTTTATGTGAATAGCCATCACAAAGTAGTGCCTTAATGGCTGATGTAAGTGCATTTGCATTCAGAGTCACTGAGTCCATCTGTAGAACTTTTTTTTTGCAGCAGTTAAAGCTGCAGGTCCTATGATTTCCGCAATGCAGAAAATGCAGACAAAATTATGGAAATTGACAGACAAAATTGACTCCACAATAAAATGCAGAGTGACACATGACTATATTTCTTTCTAAATCATTTCACTGAAGCTCTGGCTGTATGTTTATGATCACTGTCCTGTTGGAAGGTGAAGCTCTGCCCCAGTTTCAATACTTTTTCAGCAGCAATGCTTGTCTTCCAGCATTGCCCTTTATTTGGTAGCTTCGTCAGGCTCTCCATCAAATAAGGCCATCCCTGCTGAAGAGAAGCACGCCCACAGCATTATGGAACCTCTACCATGTTTAGGTGACCTGCTGTATCTTAATGTTTTTGCATCTGTATCATGTTAAGATGACTGACTATATAGTTTTCTATGGAATATTCAATATTTGGGATATTGTTTAAGGTTCTCTAAATATGTTTCTTGATAATGATACTACTTTTTGTACTTTCATATAGGGGTGGAATTGACTTTTAATGGTAAAAAAAAATATATATATATATATTCACCTTACTTCCACTTTGATGTTAATGTTAAGACACTGTACTGGTGTGTTCTGCAGCCAGCCAGTTCAAATAGTAAAATAAAAAAATAAAAAAAAGTTATTCTTGTGTTTGTAGTGATAAAGGTTTGGAACTCAGTTATTTCCAACATCAATATTTTCCATTGCAGACATAAACAAACAAGAAAAGGCCGTAAACACAGGCAAGGACATGCATAATACATCTCAAATCTATAGGGGAAAAAAAGTACTTTTGTCAGTTCGGAAACTATTGAACATTTTGTTTATCATTTCACGTCAGACACTGGGAGCATACAAGCATCCAGATAATGGATCTCAACCTTTTGCTCTAAGGAAACAGATTGATTTGCAGCGTTGTGAAGATGAGGTTTGATTTGCTTTGCTTGTCTTTTTGTTTCAGATGCAGAGAAAAAAAGGGCTTGTTTCGTCTCATTTTTCTCTTCAACTCAAAGAAGTAGTGATCCCTGCCAAGACTTCTTAGCAACCTTTGACCCGAACGACCTGAGCCCCAATTGATCATTGTAGCACACAGATTAGCAATGAACCATGGGATTTGAAGTTCCTCCTGGTTTCCATCAAAGGTTCCTTGTCTTTTCAAGCTTAATATTTGGCAGCATGGATCAAGTGAGAGCAGACAGTTAATTTACAACAAATTAGTATTGCAAAGTGGCACTCACTGGTTTTGAAACTAACACTAATTACATTTACAGTTGGAAAATTAACAATTGGATTAAGCGAAACTGATATTTGGATATGAACTTTATCTTAATTGGGGGTTAGGATATCCCTTGGGTTTCATTTTGATATGGATCACTGAAATCCGTCAGTTCTGTGAATGTTTAATGAGCTCTAGATGGAGCGGGGTTGTAATGTGATCAGAGCGTTACGGGTCCAAAGTTAGCTGCTGTCGTGAGGACGCAGGGAGGTGGCTGAGGGTAAGCAGAGGGCCATCGAAATGGATGTGATGTGAATCCACTTGAAGTCTCTGGTGGACTGAAGGGGGGAAGAATTAGATTAGTGGGAGAATGCAATCAGTGTGACTACATTACTGAGTCCGCTGAGTGGGGCAGAGAAAGAAGATGTGACTGACAAGATGTTGGACCGCAAAACTTTTCAAGACTGTGCTGAAAATGCCAGAAGAGACGATGTAGGGGCAAAATGATGAGGATATAGACTTGTGTTACATAGAGCTTAGATACACGTTTACTCAGAAAAGATCCTTTTTTTGTTTTGTAGAAAATTATTCAACCAAAATTAGCTGAAAAGCATACAGCTTGGTGTCAGCTATGAATTCCAATAACAAAAAGAAAAAGAAAAAAGAGTGAATAGGCTTTGGGTGCGTGAGTGGGGGTTTGCTGAGCATGCAGGCAGTTTCCTTTTACACTATTTACCCTGACTACAAACCTAATTAGCTCAAATCAGATTTGGTGTTTACACTAGCATCAGGAGATGATTAAGTGAAACCTAACATCCCTGTCTCACGTTCCCCGCTTGTAGTCTTCGGATTTGTTGGTCTTAGAAACTCAAAAACACATGCTAGTACACCCAGATATGTAATGACAACCAGTCACCTTTAAGACGTCAGTCCATGCAGTTCCTCCTGCCCTTCTTTGCACATTAACTTGATGGGCCTTGCAAAGCACAATTACATATTTTTATTGGTTTCAAAAAATTTTTGGGATTCCATTATAGTAGGCTACATTAATTTTTGTTATAATAAGGTCTTTATTTTAAGTCTGTAATGATATCAAATATTATTCTGTCTACTACACAATACTATGTATGGCCTGTCTTGAGAAGCTTCAAAATACATATCATTTTTAGAAGTAAAAATGTAGTCACCTGATTATTCAGTAAATCAATTATTTTTGTTTAAATAATTTTTTTAAATCCAAAAGCAGATGTAAAGTATTAGTTTTTTTTCCCAAAACATATAGGTCATAAAAAGTACAATGATTTTATTCTTCCCTGGGTTAATATTAGATTATGTTTTTTTTATATTGGTTATGCTGTTTTGAGTTTGCTACTGGGAGACCGGAAGCGTAGAAGAAGAAAGAGACTGTGGCGAGGCGCTAGGGCTAGGCGAACGAGATTTTTTTTTTCATGGAGGAAACATACTTCTGGGAAACCTAGGTCACGTCGCGTTTGTTTATAGCGACGGCGGAGTAGTTTGTAAACGAGGCGCATCACGAAGGGAGCGAGTTAAACTGTTTCTAAGACTCAGCTGTTAAGCTAAGCTAGCACCAAAGCTAACGCTACTACGTTTGAGCTAATTGCTAAAGGAGTCAAGAGACTTGTGTTGCCGATGTGGATCAGGACTCACCTGCGTTCTGGAAGGGATGATGAGGAAGAGGGATTCCGCACACAGCTGCTCTTTTGATCCTGAGTCAGAGGATTAGCTTCAGACTGGTAAGATTGCTTCTTTACATTGTGTTTAAATGAGCTTCTACACGCGCCAACGACCCTAACTGCTAGTTTGCATGAAAATAACTTTGATGGCACCATGAAACTGAGCATTGATTTAATGGGGAACAGTATAAGTCTATATTTCTCAAGTAATTTTTGTGTTTCCTTGTCCTTTTAATCATTTAATATAAGGAAATGTTTTGAAGATTTATTGTATACATTATTTCTTCTGTACGCTGTAAAAATATATCCCTGAGTTGATATGTAAACCACTGTGCTTTTTATTTGACCTATTTAAATATTATTTTTTTCTTTTTGGTAATCCTTTTAATATTAGTGCAATAGAGAATTATACTTAACCCTAAGCTTAGTTTCTATAAATTGGAATGTCACTTTCACCCAGTGTTTAATTAAGTGTTGTAGGGCTATTGTAAAAGAATATTTTAGTAATCGAGTACTCTATAGATTATTTTTACTATTAATCGAGTATTCGGTTCTCTCTCTCTCTCTCTCACTCTTTGTTCTTCCTACCAAAAACCTGGTAAAACACAAGAAAGTTCAACATCATGCTGCTGGCACACAGCAACAACTCAAAGGCGGAAGTGACAGCGCTGCCCACCACAAATAATGACCTGGGTGCAACACTGTGCGCTAAATAATAAAACATAATTTAGCGAAGCTTCGAGGCACATAAATTCCCCTCAGGGAACTTTAATAATCAAGGCACTCAAATCATTTGAGGAATCGTTACAGCCCAAAGTGAAGGAAAAGAAGGGTGTATATCAGGTTATTATAATGAGCTGGGCATTGAAGGGGTTACACAAGCAGTACATTTGGTGTGGTCTTCCAAATGTTTTAATGAAATGCATGAATCTACTGAGCAAGAAAAGAAGCTCTTAGTTATTGAATTATCCAATGCATTTAAACAAATGAAAAAAATCACAGTCTTATTGTATCTAAAACAAGCTTTCCAATACAATCAACATGCATATAAAAACACAAATAACACTAGGGTAACAATATGACCTCTACAGATTTTAAAATGTGTATTCCTGTTGCTTGAAATATTTTTGGATTAGCTGTATACTTATAAAAACTTCAGCCCACCTACAGGACTTGGGATTGGTGAACTAATAAAAGAACAACATGTTCTTCCACACCAGAGAACTTGTACTCTTTAAGGACAAGATGATCTTTCTCACAGAAAAAAGTTCCTTTTGAAACACGTGGCAGAGGTGCCTTTGGATCATTTTATAATTTGTCTTGTAAATGAGTTGTAATTTTGTTTCCTCCCTCAAATTTGCATGCCAATTTAAGTTATGTTTTTGATGAAATACAGGTGAAAAGAGCCTTTGTAATTTGTCTAAGGTGTAGTTCATTTCACCTCTCACAAATTCACTCCAATTTGGCAATGTGACAACTTCAGTTCCTGGCCCAAAGAGTGGGCTGAGCGATTTGGACCACGGCACACCGTCTTTGTTCGTTCACACATTACACCAAAGGTGTTTCTGGCAAACTTTAGAGAGATTGTTTGTAATATTGCCTTAAGGAATTATCTTTGGAAATTCCGAAGAAGAGACGCCAAAACCACACATTATCTCTGGATACAGAAGTTAAATGTTCTCAGTTAATGTAAATGAACTTTCGTTTAAACAGTTCCAAAAATTCCTGTTTATGTTGCCTCAAATGACTCATGGCTCATCCAAGACAGACATAACTTTGGATTTCACTTTTAAAATGGCTCCTTGGTCAAATATGTGCAGATCTAACCTGGCCATTGCATTTCTATACAATTCCACACAATTCTCATCTTCACCAGTATCTGGAATTTCTTCCATTGAACTTGATTCCCCCTGTTAAAAATTTAACCTGGCCAATCAGTGAACAATCTGAATTATGACGTGGATTTTCTGTGTTGTTTTAGTATTGGCGGTGTACATCTTGGACAGAACACCGCTCCATCACAGGGTGACAGATATGGAGAGGTTTTAAAATGGTGGTCTGGGAAGAATGATGGAGTCCTGCTATTCCCCAACCCCAAAAAATGGCTCACAATCTTTGACTCACATTTTTTTTTTTTTAGCAACACTTAACCTCTGTCTTAGCAGTGTGAAACCAGCTTTTGAATTAAAGAAATTACTTATGGGGTGTGGATACAGTACAAGGGAAGGACGACAGCTGTGTTGGTAAAAATAGAGCCCTCCTCGCTCACCAACTAACTGACCAACTCAACTCTTTTAATTCAATATTGATATTAAAATCAATAATTTGATGTGACTGAAAATAAAAGCTATGTTTTAAAAGATAATTATTTGAGTTATATTTAATATTAAATACCGAAATCCAGAAGGATCTTATGTTTTATTACTTGTAGAACCATGGGTATAACCAACCCCCCTTGTAGCCGTCCATCCCTCTTCAGTCTTTATGTACAGCTTAAAAGCCCCAAATCCAACCCAACCGGTTAATCCCAACATCTGCCTCTTCGACCCCCAACCTCCTAGTCTTTTATGCCCACATACATCTCAGAGCCAAGTACAACCCCCACACTTATGCTACCCAGGCCTACAGAGAAAGCAAACAAAGTGGAAGTAAATGGGCAAACATGAATCTAAACACATATTGTTTGGTGTCTGGACCCCTTTCTTCCCTGCGTTGATTTTCGTCTGCATATCGGGTTTAGCTGCTTGCCTCCCACAGAAACGAGAAATCATAACAAATCTCCTGCACATGCCTGAAACTATACATACATCGGCAAAATATGTTAACAAATGAGTGAGTGTGGCTTTGGCTGGAGTGCCCACATTGTGGGTTAAACACGAGCTATTCAAATGAAATTTTGCATGAAGAAGGCAGTAAAGGATATATTTCAGTTGCTGTTATACATCCTTTGAAGTTCAGCTGGAATTTAAAACACTCCCATAATGCAGCTTTCCTGATTATAACAACATAATAAATTCCTAGCTAATTTGTTCTATCTTTTTAAATTACATCCTATGAGTTCCTCGGGGTGTAAAATGACATCTTCCTCTTGACGGTTTACACAGGCTGCGTAGATCAGAGGATCAGTGTGTGAACTGATCTGTGTGTTTGTATATGGAACATGTGTGTTTGTGTGTGTGTGGGTGGATGTTGTGTGTAAGTCTGCAGAAGCTGTGAGAACTAACATTCCCTGTGATGACCACAAGGCCATGCAGAGGGGAGACTGGTTGTATTAGCAACAAACCTGTCATTGTTTCACCCACATCAGCATCTTCTTCATGCTACACACACACACACACGCACACACACACACGGACGCACACACTCTCACACACATACACACAATGCCAAGGCTTTTGCCAGGATCAAAGGCAGGAACTGGGATTGACTCAGAGTCTAAGTGTGACAATAGCTACACACATTATTCGTCTTCGTCTGAGTCCGTTTTTGTGGCGCTGACGGAGCTGCAGCGGTTCTTCCCATGACCAAATCCTTCACAAACTGGGTTACTCACTTTATGTTTTAGAACTGAGAGGAATCTTGGACAGCCCACCGGAACAAATACGGTTGCCAGCGCAGCTCAGTTTCTGTTCCAGTCTCAAGGGTCTTTTGAGAAAGGTACAAAATCTCCCAACAGTAAAAATATTTGCTTTGACTCTTCACTCAGTAAGACTCGGTAGCTTTATGCAGTGCATATAAAACTACATGTGAGAGACCATAAAGAACACAAACTAGGAGTCTGAATGTAAATTATTTTATAATTAATCAGTCCCGTTTCCTCTGATACCCTTAGATAACATTCAACACAACTAATTGTCTTCAGAAATCCCTTATTTATTAAGTTACTATGTGGGCAAAATAATCTTCTTTCTTTTTTGTATAATGCCCTGAGATTTTATTTATTGTGAAATTGATGTATATAAAATAACTTGAATTGAATTGAACTTCAGGTGATTTGAGATTTATTAGAGGACTTTTTAAAAAAAATCTTTTTCAGAATGTCTTTCTCTTTCTCACTGTTTAATCAATGTCACATGCTGTTTTTATTTTAATTATGTAAAGCACTTTGAAATGCCTTGCTGCTGAAATGTGCGATCCAAATAAAATTTGATTGATTGATTAGGACAAGTGTCAAAACAAGGCACCATTCCTACAATGATAAATGGTGGTAAAAGCATAATTATGGTTAAGATTTAAATTTAATTTAATTTAATTACATGTTTATATGTTTATTTCAATAAGGACATCTAATCATCAAGGTAATCAGGATATAAAAGACTCCAAATATTACAGGTTTTTAAAAGCTTAGATAAATAGTTGAGCTTTTTAAGCTCAGCTATTTAAGCTCAGCTATTTGTTAAAAAGTAACATTTTTAACAGGAAAAGGTTACTTATTCTGTTAAAAGGAAGAGTAACCTTTTAACAGGTTAGTTTTGTAAGTAAATTTACCTCTGCACAAAAAGCCTTTGGTTCCTTTTCGTCTACATTTGGTTTCTTGAATCAGTACATTTTTTATTTCATGTTTTTCTCATAAAAGATATTTTGAGAGTTTATATCCAAGAAGCTTCATTGGATAAGCTCAGAGCAACATTCACATGGACTGAAGTGCTTCTTCTTCAGTTCCTCTTAATAGTAATGCTTACTGGCACAATTTACAAATGGGCTTCACAAATGTTCTTGAACTTGGACTAAATTTTTTTCTCATAACTGTCCTTGTGTTCTAATAATCCCATAATTTCTTTGTTTTTCCTGTCAGATTCCTCCTGTTGCATGAATGCCAAGAATTAAAAAGCTTTGATAAATCCACCCCTGACTAAATGCCTGCTATTAAACAGACAGAAGCATTTAGGTAATTCATTATTTACCGGAGCTGATATTTGCCATGACACTCAAAAAAAGGGGGTTTAGGTTTTGTTTTTGGCTCGGCATACTCTTTGAACTACAATTGATGTATTCCTGGTGCCTGAGTTGGAACAAATGTAAGATGAAAGAAGTAAAATAGGGAAAATATACAAAAAATTTTAAATTCCAAAAACAAATCGTAAAAGTTAATCTACAGCTCTGATGCACTCTGCCTTAAGCTATCCCCCCCACAAACTGTATCCAATTTAGGGAATTTTGTCAAATGTGTCCACAAGGGATCCAAGTGCTGTTTCTTGTCACAACCTCACTGTAAGCAGCTCAGGTTAGTACTTGTAACACTACTGCTCCTCTTTAATACTCGAGCTCCCTGAAGCCACTGTCCTCATAAATTTAATAATCTGGATACCGATCGCAGTCTGCATGTAGACCAGATTCTGTGCCACTTAAACTAGAAATGATTACATTTCCAGCGAAAATGCAGTGTGAATGCTGTGAGCTGAATATTTTTAGTGAAAATAGCAAAGCATTTGAAGTTAACTGCAAAAGACTTGCAAAAATGTAAGATATAGGCAGAAACAGCAGAATAAAGTAAAAGCCTGCAAAATGCAAATAAAACTACATTAACATAGTCCATTCAGTGTGAAAAAAGCCCTTGTAAAATTAAATTAGCTGGAATTAGGGTTGGAAGGAGGGTTGGCATTTGGGTTAGAATTAGATTTGGAATTAGGGTTTGAATTAGGACCGGAAGGATTAGGTCAGGAACCCTCAGTTACTGGGCCAGTGTTTTTTATGACACCTGTAAAAGATGTTAAAAAGCTAAATAAACCAAAGCAGTTGAAGAATGTGACTACATTTTAAAGTTTGAATGGCATTTTCTAGCTGAAAGTACATGGAAGTACTTAGCTGAAAACTACTGAAAATTCTGCTAAAGGTTTTTAGCAGAATTTTTCAGAAATTGTGGGGGATGTTCCATTTATATCAGTGGAACTTAAGGTCATCACAAAAACTTAATGTCATAAACCATAAAAGATGTCAATACCAAAAGACATATCTGCAAAGTTCTGAATGAGCAGAATATGGTAAAAGTTGATTGGTTGAAATAGTACAACGTATGCAGATGTAGTTAAGTGATGGAAAGTGTAAGTGGGGAAAAAAGTGGAGAAACTCAAGAGTTCCCTATTCTCTCCTTCTGCTTGGACATTTGTACTCTGCCCCCAGTCGGCAGGGCATGCAATCACTCTTAGCTTTTGTACTTGTTTTTGTTATCCGTCCTTTTGACTTGATGTCATTATTTTCTTGTTAGATTTTTTCCTGATGTTTTAAATGTCTTCTTCTTCATCATCTCTCTCCTCTCCCAATACACCATACACAGGCCTCAGCCTTTCCATAATCTCTCTAAGTCTCACTCTTGACCTCACACCCAGCAAAGGTCATCTGACCCTTGCTCTTCAAACTTCACCTCATGTATTCTTCTGCCCTGACACGAAAGCAGAACTGAAGACCTCATTTATCTTTTTTCCCCACTTCCTCTCTCTTGGCCTTTCTGTGATCTCTTCCTGTTCTCCTGGGTTCAGATGCATCTGAAAGCAGAAATGGAGAGTAAAGGTCTAATAACCCTTTTCCACTAGCACCTAGCTCAGTGGCTCGTTCTGGCTCAGTTCTACACAGTTTTCATTTAAATTGAGCAACAGCTCCACTGGGGTGGGGGGCTGACACTCAGGGTTCATTCACACCAGCCCTTTTTAGTCCACTTTAATCAAACTTTTGTTTGTATGCCTAGAAAGTCAGACTAGTTTGGGCAGGTCATGGGCAAATAAACTTTGATGCGGACCAGAAATGCGAACACTGGTCCGCCTAAAAACCTAGGTCTAGGTTCAATTAAAGTGAACTCTGGTGTGATTCGAGCACATATCTGAATGCCAACCGGACTGGCGACTGCACATGGCATTCTTGGTCAGTAGGATCAAAACAAATGTGTGGTACTGCGAGAAATGGCTTGTGGTCTTTTCCCAAAAACAAAAGAAAAACCCTACAATCACTGCTCTATTTTTGTTTACATTGTGTGAAGAAGGAAGTTGCGGTCATATCTTGTGCTCAGCACCAGTGGTGCCAGAGGAGTAGCTTGCACCGTCAGTGGTCCTATGGACTTGATACAACGCAACTGCCTTGTTTCTGAAATGTGCTATACAAGTAAACTTGAAAGTATTCAAGTACCCCAGGTCTGTGCTGGGAAGCAAGCCAATTTAAATTGGCTCTATCAGTTATGATGTAAATGGTTGTTGGTTGCTATAAAAGTGTGTAGTTTCTATTTAACTTAAAACAAAAAATGTAAACATTATTTAGGGAGCATGTGTGTATTTGAGTCTGTATATTTTCTATTTATTGCAGACCCCCAATTAACGCTACCCAGTTCTTGATTCTTAAATTTATTGAAGCTGTTTGTTGAAGAACCAGAACAAACAGTAAAAAGAACAATTCAAATACATCATTACAAAAACAATCAAATTCACATTGTGTGTAAATGCATGTTAACTTTTCATCAGCCCTGTACTAGTTTATTATTGCATTTGTCACTTACTTTTTTATTTTTCATTGTCTTGATTTTTTTTTTCAGCAGCAGCAATATATGTTTTTATACTGGTCGTAGTGGAAAAACCTTCGGGTAGAGTACCAGTTGATTTCTTTGACTTGGAACTCAAATAATCCGACTTCTAACTACAAACAAAACATACTACAACTTTACATTCTATGCTTCAAAATTAAACAAGAACCCATCTGCTCCAGATTGAAAGTCATCATGAATATTAAGTCAAAGTTGAATACCAACACGACATGCGATATTATGAAGCATAATCTGAGTTGATGGCAGAAACGATCCTCCACAGATGAGAGCAAATTGTGAACATGTCAGCAAATATCTTTCACTTAATTATCATTCTCCTTGCTAGCTGGGACATGGGTCAGAGTAGCTGCTGAGTGATCTTGCAGTTGAACAAACATTCACATACATGCACACTCTCTCATACACATCAGAGGGAAGTGCAACACTCAGTGTATCAAGGGGGACTTTGATGTTCCTGCTTTTGCTGGACAGCTGCGTCTGATGAGAGGGGAACGCAGACGCAACGAGCTTTGGCAGCTTTGGCTAATTGAACTGTTCACTCGCTCATCATATGGGGGGAAAAAAGCTTAGACATCCAAGCTCTCTCTGTGTGTGTGTGTGTGTGTGTGTGTGTGTGTGTGTGAGAGAGAGAGAGAGAGACGGGGAAACTAAGGGAGACATACAGGGATAGAAATGAAGATCTCTCTCCCGCTCAGGTGTTCCCATCTTCTTCACACTCCATTCCCACTTCTGCTCCACCTCCTTATCACGCTCCTCTCCCTCTTTTCTTCTGACCTCCACCTTTTGTTGATCCGCCTCCCTGAGTTTTTCCCACTCCGCCTCCTTCCGTCCCCCTCCATCCATCTTCCTCTCATCTCTTCTTTGATGTAGTGATGCAGGGTTATCTGGGGTTCTTGTCTAAGGGGAAAAGGTAGGGGGTGAGAGTGGATCTAGAGGGAGGAATGAAGAAGGGCAAAATGAGAAGAGGAGAGGGAAAAAACTAGATGGGGTTTGGGGGTGGGGCTGTGGAGATGATGACAATTTTTTTTTTTTACTTCTCCCTGTAACATCTCTTTCAGCATGCCCTTCACCTTCACCTTTAAAAAAAAGAGCAAAAGCAACCCTGTCTTTTTCTCTTTTTTTTTTTTTCTCTTTTGTTAAAATATCCCACAGTCCCCTCTAGGATGAAAGCTGGATTGTAATTCCGGCCCGAAAATCCTATTGCCACGGTTTCAGTGAGTGCCAAAGCATGGCAGAAAACCAGCATGACCTCAGAGAGCATGCTGCACTCAAGATGTCTCTTTATTTGTATTTATGCTATTTTAAAATTCAAAATGAATGACATGGTAACATCTCTTTTGCTTGTGAAAGAAAATCCCCACTTGTTATGAAGTCTGGCAGTGCTTTTCTGATATTTTCTTTCTTCTCCAAACTTAAAACAAATAGTACTGAAGACATGAGCTGCTTATTAAATAGCACTCATCTTAAGTGACAGTGGGAATTCTTTTTTTTTGTTTGTTTATTGAGGTATATATACAAGAACATCTGCGAAGAAGGAGTCAGTTTTCCCTGCCAACTTCCACTCCTTTGAGACCACCGGGTCAAGAACCTGCCAGCCAGCCCACCTTGTATGCTGCCAACTTGATTTGAAAGTAAACCGGAAAGCATTCACCTACAAGCGTGCAATGCTACTGCTGATGCATATAAATGCATGGGCATACAATTATCCTCTCATGCAAACACACAAACACATGCACACACACAGACATTAGGAGGTACTGTATTTCCTGGAGAGGATTTGTTAATTAGGAATCACTTAGCGCTGTGCAGAGTGGGAGGTCTATGCTGAGACCTGAATGGTTAATTAATTGATTAGCATCTTGTGGTTAAACAGATCAATAACAACCCATCTCTTCACATGCAATGTCCATAATGTAATTAATACGTACTTAGGTAAGTAAACTGACCCATGTGTTCATGTAGATTTGGGCTCAGAGTAGTGCAAATTATCAGGGAACAAAGAAAAAAAATCATTAGTTTACTTTTAAACATGAATGCAGTGAGGCTTCATGGATTTACAGTCTATTAGACTGTCAGCTGGTCCAGTGGTCTGGCTTGGAATATTAATATCTGAACGAAATCCAAACTTTTACATCAATCCATCCATCGATTTTCTGTACACCTTTGTCCCTAGTGGGGTTGGGAGGGTTGCTGGTGCCTATCTCCAGCTAACGTGGGGTACACCCTGGACAGGTCGCCAGTCTGTCGCAGGGCCTAAACTTTTACAATTAAGAGATAAAATGGGAAGAGAATAGTCCTAAGTCCCATGTTGCTCCCTGTTGCAGAAATTAGTTTCAACATGTAATATAAATTCCTCTGATTTCCTATTTATTTGTTAAAAACAAAGCTGTCCCCAGTCAAATGGCTTTCTTGACCAAACTACCCTCTAATGTTAACTTCAGCCACATTCCTCCTATCAACATAAAAAATTTTAGTAATTGAAAATTGATGCAATGATCTATGACTCTTTCACTTACTTTGTAAACAGGAGCAAAGGCACATTTTGTGTGAGTGCACTTGTGCATATCCACCTGAACTTGACAAATTTGATCGATTGTAAAGTTTGCTGAGGAGAGAGAAATGTTTGCATGTTTGTCTTAAGATATTTCTTAATATTTTTTCTCAAATGATACACACAAAACTCCTCCTGTCACTTTAATGTAGCAAGGCCATTACCATGGTTACTACTTACTACTTGGATGGCAAAACTGTGTGATAAATTAAGTAAACACAAAGACTTTGCTTTAATTTGATAGCTGACAAAATGTTCTCTTTTATCACACTAAGACTTACCAACTCCAGATTTTTTTGTTTTTTCTTTTGTTTTTTTTTACCATGTGTGAATATAAATCTGAGTGCACTTTACGTGGGTATGATGTGGTTTGTTGTGTTCACTTGGATGAGCTAAGATGTGTAGCGTCTTCTCGTGGTCTGACAGCAGGTGGGTCCCATGTCCCCTGCAGGATGCGTTGATTAGATTGGCCCAAGCTGAGCCAGGAATCCAGCCGAGCGCTCTGAGGACTGTACCAACATGTCGTGGGGATACGACAGAGACCGGCGGGGAAACAATCACAAAATACAGAGAATTCAATACACTCGTGAAAATAGTGTTTCTACTTACCATACTCTCTTATATCTACCAGTGAATAGACAAATGAATTATCACAACTTATTTCTTTATAGAGGGCAACTAAATGAAATTACTCACGCTTATTGCTTTTCTATCTACAAATTCTTTTGTAGATAGAAAAAATTTTTGGATGTTATCTGAAAAAGAAATGTGTTGACTTTTCTTTTTTATAGTTGAAAGTTTCAAATTCCAGATTTTCCTTTTTCTAAATTCACCATCTTGCGCAATTGGAAAAACTTTAAGGTGATATTAAATGACAGTCCTGTGAAGACAATGTTGCAGTAATCAATGTGACTAAAGATAAATGCAGGGATGAGTTTCTCATCTGTCAGTGTTTCTCATCAGTTCAAACTATCACATCCCTGGTTTGATTTTGTCTATTATTTCCATTATATAGTTCCAAAATGGTCCTAAATTCAATAAGCACCATACATTGAAATAGTTCTAGTTAAAAACTGAAGCCATGTTTAGTGGTCTTAATGGATAAGATGGCTAGTGTGATATTTTCAAGTGTTTACAACACATTAGTATCTTCTATTTAACCACTTGTTTTTAATGCCAAGCACCAAAAACATTAGAACACAAATGATTTAAAAATCAGGCAATCAATGTAGAATGACATTGTCTGTTGGTTGAGTTTGTCAACATAATGGTGCGTCTCAAGAATTGTGAACAATTTAACATAAATTTATCAATTTCACATAAATGTCAAGGTGACGATGCTCACCAGAAAGTTTGATTTTGACAGTAGCTGGACAGACTTTGCTTAGATGAGAAGCATTGTGACATTTTTATGTGGCACAACTTTGTGATATTTCCTGTTACATTTGTTTTTTGAACAGTGACACTGGTGTTTTCACTGTAGGCTTGATCTCTGGTGATCTTGGAGTATTTCTGAACATCCTTACCACTTTCCTTTCACCTGGTGGTGACATTCTGGGCTAGATGAGTAAAGCTTTGGCTCAACTGGGTTTTCCAATAAGCCACAATCCCAAGCACTTATCAAAAGCAGTTTTGGTACAGATAAAGCTGGCCAGGCATAAAGTCCCTCCAATGGTCACCCCAGCCTCAACAACTAATATACAAAAGTTGTGTTCTTTGCCAAAATCAACTATATCAACCACCAACAGTTGTTACATATTTGGCTTTTCTAAAAACATCAGACACTTTTTGGAGATGACAAAAGACAACTTATAACGCCGTCTTGTTGCTCAGTCAATAGTACATTTAGAAGAAAAAAAACAACTCCCAATGGGACTAAAATTCCCTGGAGGGCCAGAAATCTCTGAGTAAAGGTACATACCATACATAGAAACGTCACAGGCTGAAAAACAGTGACATGAAGACGTCTTATTGTGGACGGATTCAGACAAATGGATGGAGAGCGAGCTTGAAAGAATAAATGTAGGATTCAGAGTGAAGAACAGAGAAAGATGGGATTAGAAGAATGGAAGGATGAGGAAAGAGAGGCTGCAACAGAGGGATCTTGCAGTACCTGTGATGGATGAGCTTTAGCCCAGGTGTGACGGCGCGACCAAATTAAATCACTGAGCAGACAGCAATGAACGAGAGACAAGGTTATCACGTTCACCTCCTCCCTCTTTCTCACACTCCCCTCCTTCCCCTGTCTACCACCCTCAGTTGGAGACTCACTGGGCTGTTCTCACTTTACTATCAGCTCAGTGCTTCTCAGCGTGTAGTCCACAGGGAGAACTGGCCTTTGGTTCTAAGTTGTGTTAGACACATTTCAATCATTGGCCCTGCGAGCCTTTTTTCAGCTAACTCTTACTTCTACTTGGTGACGTGATAGATGTGGCTGTCCATTCCAAATCATATTGTTACGTAATCTAATAAAACAGTATATCTCTAGCTGTAGCATTATATGGACACTTTTTTCTACATTGGCTCTTTAGACTAGACTGATCTCCTCTATTCCAGTCCCAAATGTAGCACATTTCCTTTTTCCACCACACCATAGATGCTCTATTTATTACATTGAGATCTGAGTGATGTGGGGTCCTAGAACAACAGTGAGATGGGGCATTATCTTGCTGGAATAACCCATTAGATGGATGACAGGCTGTGGCTAATTATTAGTTAGGAAGCAAAATATTAAGCTAGAACGCTAAATATCTAGCCTCAAAATATATGGTGACTTAGCAAGCTACATCTTTAAGATGAATATTCATCTTACAAAATAATGTGCCAGCTCACCAACAGAAGTTAAATTTAGGTTCACAAGATCCAGCTTGTAAATAGTCCACTTATCAGGTATCAGCAAGTCAATAAATATCAGCAACTCGATAAATATTTAACTTTGAGCTAAACACGTAGCTGAGCTCTAACTGAAATTTAAAAAGCATAGAATGTTCTTATGTTGCAAATATTTCACTGTGCTTTTATATAGATGCAACACTGAAATATGTCTAGATGTGTACAGACAATAATGTATTTTTGCTAAAAAAAAAAGACCATGTCATGTTCGGAGCATTTTCAATTATTTTGTTTGTATAAAATACTTTTCCAACAACTAAGTTGGGAAAGACTCCACAAAGCTGGAGTCTATTAATGTATTAGGCAACGAGTCAAACCACTGAAAATGGTGCTTACAGTATAACTGTTTCATTTCTATCAACATCATTCCATTTCCATTAATTTCCCTCCAGATCATTATAATGTGTGCCATCAATCACAAGACCGGACCAAGTGATGTGTGTAGTGATGGGAACCGCTCTGCCCCTTCCTGCTATATACAAACGTGTTGATAGAAGAGACTCCTTTAATGGTGAATGTTCCCTAACCTCTGACCTTCGACCATTGCCAGACATAATGATTGCTGCCATACTGTTAGCGCTGACATGAAGGTCTGTATGCTGCTGTGTTATTTGGACAATGACTGACTTGTTTGGGAGAACAATGAATATTTCAAGGCGTTTTGTTTTCTAAAATGATGAAGATGGATGGAAAAATGTTTTTTTGAGGTAGAGAGACTACAAAGGGAAGAAATACTTAGAATTCAAGGAGGTTTTGAATCACTAAAGTTGTTTATTTACTTCAGTTTTGCCAAAGCGAATTCATCAAATTCCCATTTGTCACTGAGACACTTTAAAGGTTTCCTCGGTTTGCTTTTGCATGAAAAATCATAGTTCATGTCACTCTTTCTACAAAAAATATGACAAACTGTTATACAAGAATCCAGCAGTTAAATCCAGGCGTAGACTGCGGGGATCATGGTTTCCATCAAAAGCATGATTTCAATCCTCCAGATTTCTTAAGCAACCATTCCACATGGCTTCTATTTCAGCTGATAAACAAGTTCTGAATAAATTAAAGGCTTCGCTTCACTTTATTATATTTATTGTGCGGTTCCTCATGCAATCCCGCATCCTAGCTAGTGCTGTTGAGTCACGGGCTAATTCAAACTCTAATCTGAGCGAGTAAACTTCAAGCAGAGCATCCAGGGCTGATGTACACAGGCTCACATCCCCATATACACACAGGCTCATCATCTGCAGTCTCATTATGTTGTTGATTCTTCATCTCCCGACAGACAGAGCTATTTACCCAGTGTCTCTGAGTCGAGGGAGAAGGATAATGAGACTGATGTGTGCAGGGGTGCGTTCTGGGTAATTTGTTTGATACAGGAGCTGATGGGAGGTGAGAAAGATCACAAGATTAAAACAGCTCTTTTCCCCACCTTAAGCCTCCCTTGATCTTTTCCCAGCCCTTCTGTGGTAAAAATGTTGATAAGACATGGATGCTCCTATCTGATTGTGGTTTTTATTTAATTCTTACTCTTTAATCTTCTGTAATTTAAATATTACCACCTTACAGGCACCAGCACAGACAAGCAGAAAGGTGGCTTCCTGAAGGGGTTTTGCTGTTTCCTGACCCTCGACCTTCTACTGTTTCATTAGTTCATTCTGACCTTTGAACCCATAACTAGAAGCCTGAAGGGGTGCATGCTGCAGGATTCAGGTGACAAAAAGGAGTGCCAACAGAACTTTATCCCATTCTTTTGTTCTTTATATACAGTGCCAGAGGAAAGAATGGATAACCCTTGAATGTTTTGATGCTTGATAGATACAAACCAAATAAATACATCTAAATTAAGAGAAATATAGTTTAAATTAGGACTGTGAGACAAATTAATTTCAATTAATTACATAGATCTTAATGCGCTAATAATTTTAATTGCATCTTTTTTACAGCATTTCTTGTACACTTATAAATCTGATGCACAGGCCTCTTGACCTACAGGGGGTTAATTTTTATTTCAAAAAACTATGTGATGGGACACTGAAAGAGATGATCAATGTAGATATTCAAATCTAAAATATTATCTCGATGCAAAACATGTTGCAGTCAGTAAAGATGGCCCTAACTAACGTCTGAATTCATCGTCTATATGCTTAAAGAAGTAAATAAGTTTCATGAAGAAGTAGACGTTTTATTTATACAGCACTTTTCCAGGAACAAGTCAGTTTACAGTGCCAGGAACACCTGTTCATGTATGAAGATATGTTTCTGACAAAGCTGAATGAGTATAGTAACAGTTGACACCAATATGATGACTGAATAACCTAAATAACAGATTAAAATGAATAAATATGTTAAAAATTGTTTCATAATTGATGAAAGAGCTTCAGTTGTCTAACATAGTAACAATAGCTGGAGAAATAACTTGATTCTTGTTTGCAGTAAGTCAAGATGAAGGTCAAAAAATACCACTAATAACAAATTGCTTGTATAATATCTTATCTTGTAAAGCTCCAGAACATACAGAGGTATAGAAAAGCATTAAGATCCATATTTCTTCCTGCTCCTATTGGAGACCATTAAGCAATACATTAAATTGTCTTTGTGTTTAACCTCTGAAACTTTCCACAGGAAATTCTTTCCACTAAAGGAAGTCATACCATGCACCCATGCACACCAACCACAGTCTAGTCTAAGGTCTCTAGGTTCAAACTTTGTGATGGATTAAGTATGAAAGAATTTGAAACAATCACTAAAATTGTATCAAATACCTTTAAGATTATTTACTGCATATTGTAACCACAATAATAAAATGCCTTATGATGTATGAAGTTTAAGCCAATGAATATTCAATTAACTGCCAGGGTAATGTTGAACATATTCAGTCTTCAAAAATGCTTTTAAGTGGTCTAGCAGGGGAATTTCCAAAACTTTAAAAATCTTAACAGTTTGTCAAGAGTGGTTACTGAGAAATAATTGATCAAATGCTGATTTTTGTATTCAGAGAATTTATATGTAGTTTATTGTTTAAGCATCTGCTCAACAGCCTGGTCTGTTTGGCAGAAGTATCTTTTATAAAATCGTTACTGCACTCGGTTGCAAAGTTGAGGTAGTCTTTAGGTTGCCTCTGGTCATTCATAATTCACCATTGGAGTCGGCCATGTTCCATACAGATGGAAGCTCTTAAAAATGAAGCTGTTTTGTGGAACCACAGGAGGTAGGGGTGAAGCTCAGCAGGGTTGAAATTGAGAGCTATTCATCAAATGTGTGTCGGACTTCTTCTATTTTTAAGAAGGGTAAAACAAAGATTTTATAAAGCTCAGTTATTAAAAAAAAGGTGCCTGTCTGCTGACTGTAAGTCCCCCTTTTGGTTTTGTTCTTTTTTTCAGGCATCACTAGAAGAAACTTCACTTGGCTAAATTTTTTCCCATTTAATTCCCTAGTGTTAAGGAAATATGTTTTAGTAAGCCAACAACTTGAGGGTGTTAAACTACCTTCTTTGGCAATCCAGAAGCAAGAATCGAGTTCAGTCAGACCTCTCCTTTGTCCATCCTCACACATGTCACACCAAAACAGCTAGACCATGATAGAGAGAAAATATAGCACAACTAAGTTGCTGAAATATTCTATACTGATATAGTTTTAAAGATGTTCCTAATATCTCTCCTCACCATTCACCAAAAGAGAAAAGAAAACATTTACTGAGATGGACAGAAGATCTAAGTAGTTGAGTATTAAGTCCAAAATCATTAAAGGATTTGAATTTGCTGACATCGCAGTTTAGAAGGACTTCACATTTAATTTGCATCTTTATAGTTCTACTCTGTTGTTTACATCAGACTCCGGCATCTAAGGCTTATAACATATCTGACCCTATATGAGCTTAGCACAACAGCCAAGCAATTTAGGCTGAACAAACCCAAATTTAATGCACGGTTGCTAAGATGTATTCACAGCAACGGCATAAAAGGTGACATTTGAAAGGTAGCACATTAGTGAAATGCACCAGATACATTAATTCAGTGTGGCTAAAAGCCTTGTTAGCATTCACAATTGGATTCAGAATGTACAATAATGAGGGAGAGGCGAAGGCTGGGGGGAGAGGGAGCACATGGAGAGAGACGGATGCAACAAAAGGACGCAACAGTGAGAGGAGGAGAAGAGAGGAAGAGAGAGTCTTTCATGTCTCTCCTGAGTTTAAAAAGGCCTCCCTTTCATGTGAGCATTGTCATATTTTATCTGTTCTCAGTCCATTTGCCCCACCTCCCTCCCCATGATAAAAACACCACTCTTTTACTGCGGACAATCGAACGAAAAGTGCTGTGTGTCAGAGAAGAATGACGCATCCAGATGAAAGGGCAATATGTGTTCAGGCAGCCATATGTAAGAAAACAAAAGATGCATTTAAAATAATCCTATGAATTTAACTCTGCAGATACTGCAGAGTTATATGCATAAGATATAGCATAGTGCATTTGAAAAGCATTACATGTGAAATTAATGGAAGAATATTTAGTTGCTTAAATCTTTTCTATCTGCATCAACAGGATATTATGGGTTAATTATTGGTCCAGAAGGACACTGGCCCCTGCACAGGTTGGATTGCCTTAATGTGCCTCTTCCCAGTCTAAGACTGGACTATGCACAACTTTACTATGACAAACTGATGTATCCACCAGTGGATGAGAGGGTTCCATCTAGGGCTGAAACGATTCCTCGAATGATTCGAGTACCTCGATTACTAAAATTCCTCGAGGAAAATTTACCTGCCTCGAAGCTTCGTTAATTTATGTTTTATTAGTTAGCGCACCGTGTTCCGGCCGGGACTTCATTTGCGTTGCGCGGAGCTCTCACTTCCGCCTCTGAGTTGTTGACAAAAGCTAAGTCTCAGCGGCATAAAGTCCAATCTTCAAGATTGGCCCGTGGGGATTTTATTGATTGATGATAATGCCCGACTTTTTATCGTTTTTGGGGAACCAGTAAGCATCCTTAAAATGACTTGGGAATGCCTGGAGTACGGCAGCATTTCTCCTCCGGGGCTGCTGGTTGAAAGCGAACGGCGGGAAGAGCGCTGAGGTGAGCGGATAGCCTGAACAGGGCGGGCGGCTGAGTAGCTGATGCTTACCGTGTAAATGTAGCTTTACCGACGAACCGCACAATAAATTTCATATCCCGGTCTGAAGAAACGGGTGGCGGAGCGCATCGTACATGGCTGGTAGATGAGTTTCTGAGTGTGACCAGTGAAGGTGTCGTAAATATCCCGTATTGCTTCCCCCCGTGTTCGTCCCCCGGTCTAACGGTTCGTCAGTCCGCTGGTCTATTTCCTCCCCTCCACCCCGTCTTACGTTCCTTCATTCGCCCTCTCCTCCCACTCCAGGCGGCATTTCCCGTATTTTCAAACCCAAAGCGTGACAGGTTAGGTGGCAAGGTGAGTTTAATTAATCTATTAAACTCACTGAAGATGAATACATAAACTAAAAGATGGATTGTAGACATTTTTTATAAGCAAATTTGTGAGCCTGCCTCTTTGTTATTAAATTCAATATAATTTCAGATTTTTCTATAACTTTTCTTCTGGTTAACTTAGAAAGTGAGCTATTATTGTTACAGGTTAGTTTTCTAAACTACAAAAAAGCAACTGTTAGGGATGCTCAAATATGAAAAATTGGACTGATATTGATATCTGATAGTAAAACCGGTATTATGCCAGATTTACCAATATTTCATTTTATAAATTTTTTTTATCCGATTACTCGATTAATCGTAAGAATAATCGATAGATTACTCGATTACTAAAATATTCGTTTACAACAGCCCTAGTTCCATCACTTCTATCCCAACCTGGAGTGCATCTTACTGGCCACTCTAGGTTAGAGTTCTCCCCTCCGTTTGGAAGTTTGGACTTTGACATTTTTGGAGCATCATCCGTTTTCTAAGGCATAGACCGGATGGGAAAGTTTACTACAACAGAACTTACTCAGCAAATGTTTCCATTTCCCCTTTTGATCATTAACTCTTTTTTTTTTTTTTTGGAAAATCCAAAAACCACCCCAAGCAAGCCTTGTTGTTTCTGTGTAAATAAAAGCTTAGTGTTCTATGTGATCAACTAAACAAACATGACAGCAGTTTACAACTCTACAAAATACAATGCAGCTGACATGCAAGTTTGCATGACTCACTTTTTTCAGGTTGAGGTTGTCTTGGCATTGCTTCACCTATATGTTAGCGTAAAAAGTTTGTCTTCCTGGACAGACAGCTCACCTACATTTATGTCTCTTATATTCAAAATCCTTATTTACTTTGCTTCCTGAAGATTGACGACAGATTATTTTCTTCATTTCATTTATTGTTTGCTTTTCCTTGGCACCCCAGACATCTTCAGAGACCCTCTTTTTGTTATCCATGGTACTTTGGGGTGTGATTTGGTTCCAGGTTACAATAGGTTCCACCTACTGATTTTAATTAGACCTGATGTGTTGTTTTGCTCCCAGGGTGAATGTTGAGTCCGGTTCTGTTCAGTTTCCTTGTGAAGAAGGCCAAGAACTGTTGGCAGTCACTGAGCTATAAAACACTGAGGGCGTAAGAGCTTTGGTAGAAGAAGCTGGCAAGCAAAGAAGGCCCTGAAAATAACTTTGTATTTTTTTTCTTTTAGATTTAGTTCATTCATACATTGGTTTGTCATAGTCAAGTTGCGCATATTGAATATTATCCCACAGTATTCACTAGTTATGATTTTGTCTGTTGTGATGTCTATTAAAAATATTTTGTTTCTTTTTATATTTATGAAAGCTTTCAAAGGATTATGTGCTCGGAGTCTGTGGAAATTAGCTTGTCTGAAGTTTGTTTTGATATTTCTTATTTATTTACACACAGACACACATTCTTATGCTGGAAAGGCAAGACGCCCCTCCCCTGCTGCGACAGTTTTTATTGGAATTTCCCACTCCGCTGTGGAATAGCTTTTTGAAGGATCTGGGAGTAGTGATGCAGTGCCTATAATTCAGAGGGAGGGACAGCCAGTTTTTCTTTGAAGATGTAGATGTTGAAGCTTGAGGATCCCTTTTTTTTCTTGCTGGCTATTTGTGCTTTTTGTTCTCAGACAAATTAGCCGCTAACTCGGCCGGAAAAAGCAGTAAATCACAAAAATGAAGCAGGCTTTACAAGCCTAAAGAAAAACAGCTTTGGTCTCTTACTTAAGTATTTATGCCATTGTTGGAACAAAAGAAACAGCATAGGAAATACAATGTACTCTTTTTCTACTTGGTTAGGATAACATTCAGTTGCAAGACAGAAAAAAATATAGTTACGTCAAAGGCAAGGCAGAGATACTTCTGCACGGGATGCAGCTCTCCATTAATTATTAAATCTAGACATTCTAGACAGCTTTTATGTAAAATGTGTGAAAGAATGCCATTAGTGCCTGGATTTATCTAAAAAAAAAAAAACCCTGATGTTTAGAAAAATGTAATAAGCTTTCAAATAGATTTATTCTCATTTCAAAACCACTTGTTCTAAACAGTGTATTTAATAACCTTTAGACTATGGTATTCTCAAAGGAACATTGTGTTACTGTATTTACCAGGCACTCTGTCTGTCTCTGCTAAAAGAGACAGTAAATACATGATGCCTCCTCGTTCATTTTTGCTCCAGTTTTTTCCTGTGGGACCTGTGAGGAGCAACAGAGGAGCAGAAGAGGGGGAAAAAAGGGGGGAAGTTGAGGTTGGGGGAGTCTGTCTCCCATTAACTTTATCTCTATGGGAGCCCAAAAATGGGTTCTGTCAGCAGAACATGGACCTGCTGTCAAGAAAAGAACGTGAGAATGAGAGGG
This sequence comes from Poecilia mexicana, assembly GCF_051168715.1. Lineage (NCBI taxonomy): Eukaryota > Metazoa > Chordata > Actinopteri > Cyprinodontiformes > Poeciliidae > Poecilia > Poecilia mexicana. The sequence continues at coordinate 13,503,723 of NW_028263382.1, read as the reverse complement.
AGGTATGAGAAGAAAGAAAGTGAAGGAAGAGGTATTACCACAGCATGCTGCTTGTCTGGGTTTTATGAGGAACACTCTATTTTTCACTTATTACAAGAAATCTAGTCAAAATATCTGAGTGAAATAAAAGCTTCAACACTTAAGATCTCTCTCTGTACTGACTGGAAGCGTTAACACTGTAATCACTACGATGTCTTCCAGGCAGCTCTGAACACCAGCCTACTTCCTAACAACAGAGAGCAATACTTTAAATTCACTCTGCTGTGCCGTGGCCAACAGTGAACAACTGATTCACAAATGCCTCGTTTTATGGACCTCTGTTAGGATGACGCCTTGGTTGGCAGCAACACTCTGTAAAAAGAAATCCACTAAGGCAGCCTCTTAGTGCCAGACACCTTCCTTTAGAGGAGATAGACTTGAGTTCGGCCACATAAGTTATGTGTTATTTACAGTTCTGTGGTTTTTATGATTAAGAACGCCGCAAGTATAATGCATTGCAAAACTATGCACATCCTCAAAACATTTTGGATTTTGTCGCATTAAAAACCACTAAGATCAATGTACTTTTGGCGAATCAGAAACAGAAAATTTCACTGAAATTTTAATGGGGGCTATTAGGTCAAATTGAGCTTTATATCATGTTATAATGTAATTCCCAGGAGTGTTGATTTGGTTCTTTCATACATGTTTAAGAAAAACTTGCTCCCACAAAATGCCTCCTATTTCCAAAAAGTTCCTCCTGAGAGCTGCAGCGTCCAGCTGAGCTCCGGCCTTGCAGAGCACCTCTCCTCCGACTCTGCTCCTTCAGACTAGTGACAACAGCAATTAGCATACATCTGGTGGAACTGCAAGTCTGCTGATCTAACCATACAAACTACATCACAGTTCAATGCTCTTAAAAAAGGTTGTAAATAGGGAGTGTCGGGAATGTCAGAAAGAGCAGGAGCTTCTTAAAGACACAGGCCCAATTTCAAAGTATCAAATTGGGAAGTCAAATTACCGTATTTTCCGCACTATAAGGCGCACCTAAAAACCTTCAATTTCCTCAAAAGCTGACAGTGCACCTTATAATCCGGTGCACCTTGTATATGGACCAATATTGAGCCACAACAAGTCTAACAACTACGGTAAGCAGTCGCCGACTTCATTTTCGCCCGTAAAAGAAGAAGCGTGCAGTGCATGCTGGGATAGTTGTCAGAACGCTGGTTTGTTAATAAAGTTTGACTGACCTATCTACCTACCGACCGTCTAGAATCAGGTCATCTGCAGGTCATTTAGCACCACGTTCTCCATGAACATGCTGTGCGCGAACGGAGAAGGGTGACCATTGTCCGGCCACGGCCCGGCCCAGTCGCAGAAGGCTCTCCTCGCCAACCGGAGTCGGACTGTTTTGTTGACATTCCGTTTAGTGCAGTGGATGCATAACGTAACTCCAGCCTCTCCTGTATATCTATTCTATGCGCCTTATAATGCAGTGCGCCTTATATATGAAAAAAGTTTTAAAATAGGCCCTTCATTGACGGTGTGCCTTATAATCCGGTGCGCCTTATAGTGCAGAAAATACGGTACTTTAAGTCATGTTTGATGTATACAGAATTTTTATAGCAACTGAAGGTAACATTGATACTTGACTGTGCTTTAAAATGCCACCGTGTACCTAAAAATACATAATGCTGCACCTTTAACATTATGGCTTCCGTCCATAAACATACGTTTTCATTCAGAGGGCATAAGAATTCCCAGTAAAATATAAATATAACACCTGAAACATTACACCTAAGACAACATACAGGTAAAACTGCCTTTAAACGGTTTAGGCTATGGTCTAAAATTATAAAGGAGACCAGCTCTTATCCTTAAATTCACCTTTAGCCCATTTGCAGACAGATAATTAGTTAAGCAAATATTTCCCTTGTTAAAAATATGAAGAGATCTCTCAGTGACTTTATGATGTCTTAGTGATACCTTTCCCAAACACAGCTGACAAGCAGAACGAGTACAGCTGAATATAATTATGAAGCTTCATCAGTTCTCTTAAAGAAGTAAACGACATGACATGAAAAACGTTGCATTTTATGGTGAAGCCTTATGACAGGCCATGCTTTTAATCAATTTTGTTAAGTAAAAGCAAAAGCTCTTGTTTTTCATTCCTGTCAGACCAACTCCTTCAGCAGGTTTGTGAAGAGATCTTAGGACACACAATTTTATGATACTAAAAAGACACAATGTTTTATGTTAAACTCAAATAGTTTTCACAAAGCGTTACCCAACTACAGTTATCATGTGACTTTGTCTGGTTAAGTAATCCTCTGTTATGATGGTAGATGTTTTAAGTTTGACATCCTGTTTCAAAGTTTGAAATGCAGTGGAGATGTTGAAGCTACAGTGGAGATAGCATCTGCCCTTTGAATTCACAGTGTTTCTCACAAACCATTTGGATGACAAAACAGCTGCAAAACCTGTACAGAGGTCTCAGCCCAGTTTAAATTGTCTGCCCAAATTTTTAATTCTTGCAGAGAAAGAAAAAAATATTAATAAAGAGACAGAAAGGTGATGTATAATTTGTAAAGGAGTAACGTGACAGGCTAATGGTAAACTTTGACATCTGCTTAAGCGTTTAGCACTAGCATTGATTAGCCTGAACTGCGTCATCTTATATTCATTAAAACAGTTTGTGAATTGCGAAACCATTATGTACACAAATAACACAAAAAACTGGATGCTTTCCAAAAAAATATTTCTAAAATCCTCATCTCATCTCAAACCTAATATCATGAGCTGATTGTATCCTGCGACATGTAGTTTATCAGTGACAAAACCTTCTTAATGCATGAGGGATTGTGCTCTTCTTTTTCCCTAAAAGAAAAGTATTTATTTCGGTTAGTAGTTGTGGTTGGTCATGACTGATTTTCATGAGTGCTTATCTCCAGCGATCAGTGGGCGAGAAGCAGTGTACACTCTGGACGGGTCGACAGTCCAGAGGGCAACATGGAAACACACAGGACAGGCAACCACGCATGTGCACACTCACATCTATGAGCAATTTAGAGAGACTAAACAACCTAACAGCAATGTTTATGGATTGTGGGAGGACGGGAGTAACTGGAGAAAACCCTTGCATGTGGATCGAGAACAGACCAGGATTCAGTCACAGAATCGTTTTGGCTCTTCTTTTCTTTTTTTCTGTTTCAGCGGTGTATGTTTTTGTGTCTTATGTTTTATTCTATGGATCTGTACAGCACTTGGGTCACTTTGGGTTTGTAAAGTGCTCTATAAATAGAGGTTGATTTGATTAATTTGAAGCAACAACGATAACCACTGCACCCCATGCAGCCCTTTTGGTAAACCACAGCAACGTAGCCTGAACTAGCACTTTGCTGTAACAGTATATCTGGGCCTGTATAGCTGTTTTAAGCCAGTGATTGTGGAAGCAACTACACATCAGATTTTGTTTCTAAAGATAAACAAATGTAACAAGTGAAATAGGTTAAATAAAAATAACTATTCTTAGATATTTTAGTACACATTTTTAGTAGTTCTCTTTGTGACAAGCACACACAGAGAAAATCAAGACTAAAAAACATGCAAAGTTATATAAAACACAAGCTTCTATTTCAAAAATAGTGTGTGTATTTTTACTTTCATAATAGATCAAAAATTGAATGTCCATTAAGGCATTCTTGCTCAGTTAAAACATGAGTCATATTTACTAAATGTCACCTTTATTAAAAAAGAAGAAGAAAGACAGCTTCCTTAAAAGACGGAGCGAAGTGCTCTGACAGAAGCAGAGAGGTGAAAGGGGATGGATGGTGTTGAAATGAAGTGCAGATAAAAGGACCAGACAGCGAAGTGGACACTTGGGCCATGTGCAGAGCTTCAAGACTCTAATATGTTTGACATCACTGCTGAGCCAGACAGATTTTTTTCCTCCCATGTGCCAAACCAAACATGAAGCACATGTCCGCCTTATCATATCTGTGGAATAAGCAAGTGGAGAGACGGGTGAGATCAATGAGACCAAAAATAAAATAGTGAGATGTGGGTATGTGTTGCTTGTTATGTCTGAAACATCCGAAACTGGAGAAAAACAGTTTGGTTATACATATTTTTTTTTTTGCTGTAAACATGGGAACCATGTCGACAGTTCAAACACGAGAGGAGGAAATCCCCAGTAACAATTATGGCTGCCAATTCTTACACATCTCTCTCATTCACTGGTATCTCAGTGAATGAGTTTTCTTATCCGGGTGGTGTTCAGTCTCTCTCAAACGTTTCTGAAGCTTTTTCTAAAGAGACATAAAATAAGCAGCCGCTGTCCTCTCACCATGTTACCGTTCCAGTGGGAGTGCATGTGGAGCATTTCAGGCTGGTGCACATCCATTAGTGCCCTGTGCTTTTGTAGTAAGGTCATCAGCTGGGAAGAAGCGCTGCTCCACGTTTCACATGATGCCTCACTGCATTTGCAGCCAATTTTTGTTGAAAATCTGAAAGTTGGTTCTGAAAACTGACCTCCACCAATGAGAAGGGAAGTAAAAAGAAGTGAAGTAGAACATATGTATACAATGCCTCGCAAAAATATTAACACCCTTTCAGTATATTCACATGGTTTTCAAGTTAATCTCCGAATCTAACCTACCCAATTGTATTGTCTGGCAATCTCAACTTGGAACAGGAGTTTATTTTATTTTTTCCAGAATTTCTCAGTTGGATTTATGATCTTCTGAGTTTCTTTTTGCTGTAATCCATATTCATTAGAATTAACATAAGTAAAACATCCGTGTGGAATGAGTCTATACAATTATTGACTACTTTATGCTTTACTTTACTCTGTTGAAATGAATGTTGGACTACTTTCTGCTCTTTTTGAGAATTTATTGCCTTAAATAAATCCAATATCCAGGACGTATACATCTCGAGTTTTGACTTCGGAGCTTCTGTGAGAAATGGAGTCCGTCAGCCTTCCTGTTTAAATCTATGAACTGTGACCCCTTACCCAGACAGTCGTGATGATTAACACGTGAGCTTGACCGCATAATATTGACAAACCTAATGAAGGCTGGGGCGTTTCGTTCTGCGACAGGTTTAAATTGGCTGACCACAATATTCTTCAATAAGCTCCCAAAAGCTGCCACAGAGACATTAAAATATACACAAGCATAGAGCGCTGAGGCAAGAATCTTAACTATATGTGTTCTCTCAAAACATGAAAGCTCCCCTTTCTTTATTTGGATAGCTTCACAGTGGGATCTTTGATTATTTTTGCCTATAAGTGCCTAGCTGTAATCAAATCCTAGCTGAAATATTTTCTTTGCCGCCTGTACCTTTCTGCAGTCCATTTTTACTTGCAATGAAGCGTCCTATCCAGCCCTAACTTTCTTCCTATATAAGGATTTCTGGAAGATTAGGGAAAACTATGCAAATGTCGCTGCTCCTGCAGAGTCAAGCGAAACGTTAGACCCCAATACAGAGGGACCGGGAGTCCAGAATAAAGACAAGAAAGTGTGGAGGAGTTAAAAAAAAAAAAAAAAAAAAAGGAAAGCACATCTTTGGGAATTTCCATCGGAAATCTGTGGATTATCCCAGTAGTTTTAATGAAAGTTGTCAGGATTAGGGAATGCCAAAGTCCACCAAAGCCGGTGCTGGGGTAGAGACAGGGACAGGACCCTGGGGGAAAGAGTGAGAGAGTTGAATGAAAATGTGGAAACTATTATACTCCTACATTGTCTAATCAGAGGTAAAGTTTTCGTACAGGGACTTGGAGACAAGAGCTCTGATGAGGTTTGGGGATGAACAGACTACAAGAAAGATGACAGACTACAAGCCAGTGGAAAAGAACAGATATAGTTAAAACTTCCTCCTATAAGTTTACCACTTTAAACGTGACAAGTTTCCTGCAGTTCAGCTGAAAATCAGACATATCCTATTTAACATATTTTTAAAAAGTTGCAAACCAAACTGTCACTGTGGAACTGGAACTAAAAAGACACTTGACACAAGAACAACACAGCACATCACCTAAAGAACACCACACCCGCAGTGAAATATGGCCGTGACATTATTATGATCCGTATTTGCTTAAATGAAACTGTTTTTTTTTTGTTGTTTTTTTTTTTTATGTATATTGGATCATGAACAGTTCTACTTATCAATCAAATTTATTTTAAAATGCTCAGGTGTCTGCAGAAAAGCTGCAGATCGGCTTTGAACAAGAGGTGTTGATTTGAATGCTGAAATTTAATCAAAAGGTGTTTCAGTGTCCACATTTCTGGTGTTAAATTTGCATTTCCCCCATTTAGATTTGTTTCAGATTGTTTATCATGCCAGATTTTTTTTATATCACAAAAACCTAGCACTTTACTATAGAAGTGTGTATTTTTTTTATTTCTTGTATAATGGCTCTAGGACAAAGGACTGGAGTTGTATCAGACATACTGATTAGCCACAACATCACCTATTCCTCCCAACGCTCCCGCTGCTGCTCTCATTCCGCCTCTTCTTCTCCGTCCGTTATAAGATGGTCACCTCAGAGTCGGCCATGATGGCTAAGTGGGAGCTTGAGCACTTCCTTAATCAATCTGGGTAATAGAGTGGGGCTTGCCAGCCGCACACACTACTCAACAACCTGTCAGCTCTCATTCCCAGTCATTCTCTCAGTTCATCGAGGCCTTGAGCTGTCTCTCATATGCAGCGGCAATGGAGGTAAACAAATTTAACACATCTCTGCTGATACACATGCACCGGCAGAAAAAAACAAAAACACATCAAGAATAGATTAGAACAGTGGTGCGTGAATTTGCAAACACACAAAAAAATGATGAATTGCTCCAGGCACGCTCATGTGTTGCTCTCTCAGGGGGATATAAGCAAGCAGCTGGGAATGTCACACATGCAATCTCTACAAGCCAAACTAATAAAAAGAGGATGCGGTGAGGGTGAATACCTCGATAAGCTCTGCGTAAACACTCCCCTCCTCTGAAACTCTGAAACATGCCGGTCAAGGAAAAGTGACAATTAATGCAGTGGCGATGAAGCGGGAGGGGCTGGGGTCGACTCCAGATGCTCATCAACGTAATGGCATGTAGCACAGCTGTGCATGAAAACCTGCATAGTGTATGTCCTGGTGAGTTAAATGAAGATGTTCCCCAGTCGAGGGCCATCACCACCGACCCCGCAGTCAATATCCGGCCACATGGGCCTGCTTTTTCCAATGTATGTCCCATATCCTGCTCTTCCTCATCCTTCGTCTATCAGCCTGCTTACACGAGCCAATCATCTGTTTTTTTCCTTCTCTCCACAAGCATCTTTCCTTTTCTTTTTTACTTTTTTTCATCCATCTTATCCACTGACCCTCTCCAAATGGCCTCAAGATGTTGCTGCCATTCATTTGCATTTAGTTATGTCTCAAGTAAACACATATACCAAGAAAACCTTAGTCTTAGTAATGCTGACCATATTTCTGTATAAGAGTCCAAAGGAGTTGGCTGACCGAAAGCTGACTTCTGTAATGTCCAACTAGGAACAGATTTTGGCATCAAAGAGTAAAAAGTGGGTTTAGAAATGTTTTAATAAGTTATAGAGGTCCACACTTCTTTTTTTATTTTTTTAAGTGTTCCATAAAACATTCTCAAAAAGAGATGGCTGGTTTAGATATTTTATTATCAACAAAACTAATTTACAGGCATGTTCAGTTCTCTTTATAAAATACTTCAAGCGAGATCCTGTCGCTATAAAAATCACCATCTAAATTTCCCAGGCAAAGTCTTGCCCACCCACTTTGTTGTATTGTTTTTTAAATATATTTTGTAGTCAACATTTTTTTTACTTACATGGATTAAATCATTCCAGAGAGGCCACCTCGTGAAGCACAATAAATTACAATTTGCAGTCAGTTATAAACGTCGCAGCTCTTAAACTTGAACATGCTTGTCACTCGAAATTGGAGGTAAATTCCTGCAGTTATTCAAATCCCTTTTTAAACTCCCCCGAAAATGGAGATTTTAAAGCAGATTATGATGTTATGATTACGTCGTATTTACTTTAGACTTCTGACGTTTTGCATGATTTGTGTTTGTGACTCAAGTTGCTCAAAATGTCTGAGCGTTCAGCTAGAAATTATTTCACAACCAAGTTTAATACTTTCTGATTGCAAATCAGAAAACTGATTGTCTTGGTGCCAATTAGCAATAGAAGCCAATAATATATCTCCCTCCATCTCTTAAACCTTAAGGGAGATGTTTACAACTAGATGTTCATGATGGATAGCTGAATGAGATAAAAATCATCAGTAGTGCTAATAAATAATTTTGTACACTTTCATTATGTTCTACATGCTGCAGCCATGTTGGATGGAAAAATTCAGGGTGATCAGCAATATTTCCAATCAAGATTCTGACTTCAGGGCAAGGTCACATTGGAAAATCTGACTTCAAAGAAAATGCACCATTAAATGTAAAAAAAAAAAAATCAAATTCAGAATTTTTCCTTTTTTACATTTAAGCATTTAAGTAGTATAAAGTTAACCTAGCTAGACCTTCACCCCCAACATCATGTGCTAAATCTGCAGATAGCACATTGTATACTTGACTTTTTTCAAATAAAAATTTTAAATTGAGGGAAAGACTGGTGTCTGATCTTCTCCCAGAAGGGATGTCAATCTTTTTCAAAAGCCTGTTGGCCAGTTGTAGTCAAAGCAGAAGATGGGATATAGATTTTCCATTGTGGGTGTTTTATTGACACAACAAAAGCTGCAAATATGCAGGTTTGTCAGATAAATCTCCAATTTAGATGCTGCATTTCTCTTGAACACGTTAGCATGAACCTGAGGTTTTCACTTTGTGTGGATGAAACTCCTGAAGAGACACGCTTTATGTGCAGCAGTGAACAGCACTAAAAGTCACCATGTTTGGACACTTTTTATATTCACAAGGACATGTGGAAGTGTGTGATTATTGTAAAAAAAAAAAAAATCAACTTACCACCTATGATTAGCCACTGAAACAAACTGCATTGCTGTAATGCTCATTGTCTTACGAGAAGTTGCAAAGAAACTGTGAATGGAGAGAAATGAGCACCAAGTGATTGTCCTACATGCCTCAGGTTACTTGTCTAAATAGATTTGATGCAGGGAATACTCAGAATAAAAAGAAGCATCCATTTGGGCTCTAGATGTTTTGGTTTTGTTTTTAATATCAGAATTCAAAGATAAGCATGAAAGAGTAAAGTGAAGTAAAGTTCTGGTGCTGATTGGCTACGTCTGCCGCCCCTTCCTCTAATCATCCTCCCAGTCGGCACCCCCAGTGTATGCCAGCCTCTCCGCTCTCTTTCAAGGGAGGAATTCTCCCTGTAATCCTTCCCAGCTGTGGCAGATTGCACGGTCAATTAAAGAAAAACCGTTTGGCTCTCGCCCCAAACGAGCCGACCACATGTTGCAGCCCGATCTCCCCTCCACTTTACCTCCATCCCCTCTGGGACCTCACCTCTACAGGGTTAGGGGTCACAGCGCTTGTCAGTTGAGCTGATAGAAAAACATGGGGACTACAGACGAAATGAACAATTAGCCCTACCCTGGACTGAGCTTCTCCGCCAAGGCAGCCTCCCACAAGGTCAAGGAGGCTACATCCCACATCCTCACCTACAGTACAGTAGAGAGCAGCTGTCAGTGAGGTGATTTACCTCTCTTTACTTCCACCCAGTGACATGCTGATCATTTTATGTAATGTTTTACTGCTAGAAAGGGGGCGGAGGGTAAAGCCACAGTGTTATATGGTGTTATTATCTCGGAAAGTTGTGGAAGCAAGGATGTCTTGGAATGTGCATAGCTTGGAGTTGGAGTTGAGTTAAGAAATAGAGGTCAAGCATTTAATGAGGTCATAAATTTATAATCATGTTGCTCAGAAAGAGGACGGTGAAGAAAAATTAGATTGGAAAAACAAACAGGGGTCAACACATTAGGTTGTTTCCGAGCAGTGGCCTTCCAGTGACTCCAGGATTCGTGCAGCCATGTTGCGACTTGCATCCGTATCGTCCGCAGTGTTTGTTTGTCTCGCTAATCCCCGATGGTGCAGCATCCCCTGACATTGGGAGCACGAAATTGAAGCGGGGAGCTTTCTTCCCATAACACAAGGCTATAAACAGGAAATCTAATCACAGCACCACAAAAATGCAGATCTTGATACTGTAATAACACATAACCTACAGTATGTGTTCTGTGGGGGCACAAGTGGGGATAGAGAGAACGCGGCCACTACAGACTTGCCTCCTGCATTTGTGCATTCCTGCTCACAGCCGTCTGGACAGCATCACTTGGGCTAGTAGAAACAGATGCTCTTAATGTATTCATGTCCTAAAGAATTATTTAAGGTTTTTTTTCTCTTGAAAACATTGACCAGCTTTGACCGTGCAGTTAGCTATGTATGGTGCACGACATAAAAGCATGTGATTTTGTCAATTAATTACAGAATGTATAATATACACAGACTGAGAAGAAAGTGCACTGAGGTAAGACTTAGCACCATTCCAAAAAGACTTAACACTGGATACCTTACGGTGAGGCACATCAAACAAAAGCAATCAGATGATGCAAACGCTGAGAAGCTGAATGCATTCCATATTCCTGCAGCTAATGCTTAGTATAGGTCGTATGACAGCACTGCTGTCTTCTCATCCCTTTTTCTGCAAGAAAATAAAAACATTGGTAGGTTAGAAGCGAAAAGAACAAGAGAGACCAGTAGCAGAGTAACAGATGGGCAGAACCACCTAAAAGAAAACAGCGAGCGTTGCTTTCCCCATTACCGTTTCAGACTTGATAGGAAGCAGAGCAGGAGTGTGGCGGCTCGTATATGAATCCCAGATCTCCCGTTCCTGTCTTCGTTTTTCCAGTCATCTGTGTAATAGCGAGATCAATGTGAATGAAGCCAACCGGCTGTCTCTATTATGATTGTCTTTCTGTTAAATCTCGAACATAAATGACGGAGGTTTTGTCAGAAACTCCAGATGGGCGGGCTGTATAAGTTGTAGGCCAGCTGCTTGATGGGTCTGATTCATTTCGCATGCTCTCCAATCAAGAAAGGTCCTCCTTTAATATCCCCAAGAAATGTCAGCGCCCTCGTCTTTCTTCCTTTTCCTGATTTTTCCCTCCTAAATTCTCCATTCCCCCCCCCCCACTGTGAACCTGCTTTCAATTCTCTCTGTCTGTTGACAGACATTCTCATCTAGGCGGCCTTGTTTTCTTCCTGTGCTTCCACATTTTGTGGAGGTTGAAGAGGGGTTAAAGGTGAAAGGTTGGGTTCGTGCCCGGCGCTGTCTCGGCCTCTGTCAACACAACCTCTGCTCGGTGATAGCATTTTCTGTGGAAAAAGAGGAGGGGCAGTGTGCTGGGGAGTAGTCAAGGTAGTCAATTAGCGCCACTGTTGTTGCCTGACATGCCACAGAATGAGCACTCCCTGTCATATCATACGTACCGGATGTATGCTGGAACATGAGGCACAGGGGAGGAATATTTCTACTCATGGCTTTCGCCTCACAAATATGCGTGTTTGGAATTTTCTGAAAATCGCCTCTCAAAATTCAGCAAATCGTGCATTCTGAACAGAAGTTTGACGGTGTGTCAGGTGTGCTCTTATGATTTAAGTAGCTGCTACTTTTCCAGGTCTCCTTTGTTAATGGGCTCTCTGATCTGTTCCTGGTCAAATAAAGGTATAAAAAAAGATCTAATTAAGAAGGGTCAGAATCAATAAAAAACAATAGAAATGAGATTAGGTTCTAAATATACTTTGTATATTTAGAACAAATATACCAAGTGTCTGGCATTGATTTGTTTGCTCTTAAAGTCATGGATGTTAAACTATGTTTTGAAGAAAATAATCAGTGTAGAATAAAGCAGTCTAGATATGAGGAGTGCTTGTCTCAGTCTTCCGATGGTCTGAATACCAAAAAATGTAATTGGAAATGCTTTTTATTTCATTTCATTCCATAGTGTTTTACTAAGTGATTTAAAAGTTTCATAATATTCATTAAACTTTTAACAAATCTCAACTCTATTGTCAGACCAATAGACTAGTAGATGGCTATAAATTTAATCTTTTTGACATTATTTCAGCCAAAGCGGGTCACATGTACTAATTGTCGTGTCATATGAGTTTTTAATATCAATATTATAGTATGTGAAAACAAACATGTTATGTTTGGGTCCTCCTAACATTGCCACCTGACAACAAGGGGCGAAGGGAAGCCCTACAGCAAAAAAAAAAAAAAAAAAAAAAAGTAAAGAAAGAAAAGGGGGAAAAAAATCCCAGACTCCTCAGTGTTTGTGTAATTCACTGGTGTTGAGTCACATCTGGCACAGGTCTGTGATGTTTTCCTTAAGAGGCTGTTTGGGTTTTCTTCCACACAACCACATACCACATTGAATGAATCTCAGAAACGGTAGGCTGCAATTTCATTTAAGGAAGAGCTGCATTACATATGTATGCAGTTGGCACTTAAGAGGTTACCCACTGCAAAAATCAGTCCTATATTATTGTCTATACAATTATATCCAAATCAGTTTTCATTTTCTTCAGAAAATCTGGCTGTTAGTATAGAAACATTAGCAGGGTGACCTGTCCAGGGTGTACTGTGCCTCTAGAAAAAGGGTGGATGGAAATTTCAAAATTGTTTTTATTTCTAAAATCCCAGAATAACAATAGAGATTTATGGTTTTTTATTCCAAAGTCAGAAGTTTTTATACTTTTCCTTAATAATCTATTATCAGTGTCGATTATACTTTGTGGCTTTTGTCACACTGTGGATTTCCTTCCACAAGCTTTTTACAACAGTTTATTATTTTCCATGCAATCGTATTTAAGCCATGATCTTTGGCACATTTTCCACTAAAATAAATTCTTTTCTGGGTTGCAGAAAGGAATTCAACTCTCCAATGAACGGAATGATGGATGTTCTCATGGCGGTTGTATTTGCATATAATTGTTTGAACCAATAAACTTAAAACCTTCAGGCATTGGAAAATTTACCCGAGCATGAACCACAGACCTGTGGATGTGCAGTTTTTTTTTTTGTTTTCCTGATAACATTTTTATCTGTGCTTTCCAAAATTGTCTATAGGGATAGTAATAATAGTGTTCATAAACATATGACTTAAAAAAATTAATAAAAGTTCTCTAAATAAATATTTTGTTCCTTAGTCATGCATTTCATAAAATAATGTTTTTATACCTAGCTGACCTAATTTGAAACATTTACTTTGACGGTGAGCAAAAAAAATGTTGTTGGTTTTTTTTTTATACAGTGGAAGAAAATATGTGGTTTCAGCTGTACATAGATGATGAAATGTATTGACATATAAAATATATTTAAAACACATGTATACGTTCGCACACACATGCAAACTTCTTGTGGGATTTTTTTTAACAAATTATTTTAATCAATCCCAATAGGTGTCCTTGGGGACAAGCATGTAAACTTTTACAACTAACCACTCTAAACCCAAGCAACTGTATAAAAGTTATTTTTCCCTAAGAAATGCTACAATATTATTTAAATATACTACACTCTTAATGCTGACCTTTCACCAGTAACATTGGGTCAGTTATAGAAAGAAACCAGAACTTTGATCCTCTGCGTTTTTTCAATGAGGGAAGTAGATCAAACCTAAGGTCACACCCTGACATGTCCCTACAGTGCACTTTAACCTTAGCAATCATTTTCAACCCTTTTTATTAACTATGCACTATGTGAGATCAGTGTCATTTAACTATCCTGAAGTGAAGTGGCCTTCTAATAGGTCAAGGAGTGACTTGCCCCTTTAGGATACTTCATATTTGTTCTTGACTCTGTCCGTGAATAAAATCTTTACGATGCCAGGAGAGCGCTGTCATTCTGATTGATAGTCAGTAAATGCAGGAAGCCCTGACTGACAGTTCCCAGCAACTCACAGCAAGCTCCAAGAATGTTTGGATCTGTGTGTTTTTATGAAAATCCATTATTCGCATACATTAATGTCTGTATTTTTGCCACATGAATCATGAAGCCTGTCTGTGCAAGTGATTGAGTTGACTTACAGTGAGTTGTTTGGTTGTCTCAAAGTATGAAAGCAAAAAACAAGGTCTCAGCAATAAATGAAATATGGAAGAATGTTTTTCTTAATTTTGCCAGGATATTTGGAAGAATCCGGGGTTAATGACTCTGTCCATGAAATAAGAGTTAAACAATAATAATTATACAGGTCAACCACACACAAAGAAAAAGAACATGCACATTGGATTGGAATAATATGGAATCGCATTGCATCTTAATTCACAATTGCGAGATCTGCGTCTCATAAACAAGATGTCATAATTATGAGATAAATTGACAAAACTACAAGGTCCTGATCTCACGAGATAATTTCAAAGGTGCCATTAACTGGCCACTGCCGAAAAATCAAGAGACAACAACCTCAATTTGTAACTGCCGCTGGTTTGGAAAGGCAGGTGCCACATGGTGCAAGAGGTGACACAGCTGTTGCTGTTGTTGGGGAAGCCATTGCCAATTTTTGGCAAATGGATTTTCATAGTTTTTAGGTATTGTCTCTAAGTCAATAATTACTTTAAAAAGATGATGTTATGATTTAAAAAATAATGTAAGATCTGTAAAATAAGGTGACTGCATTTATTTGAGATGGAAACAACATCCTCATTTATGCATCATACTGAAAGAAAGGAACCATTACACAAACAGTTTATTTTAAAGCATTGATGGTTAATGCCAATTCTATTGACATTTAAAATGTACAAAAAGAAAACTATGGAGGGGATTGTTTTTGACCTTTTGTTTTCATGCAAACATTTACAACTAATTTGGTTTAATTACATAAATATTGTCAAAAATCTGACTGCATAAGCATTTCCATGAACATGCAACAGATAACAAATATAGCCTGTCATCTTCTGTTAGATGTGCTCCTACGGGGGATACGGACATAACTCTCATACTTCTATTAAAGTGATGGTGTGCTGAAATTATTTGGTAGTCCTGCAGTTCCAAATTGGCATTGCTGAAGGATATTTACCTCTTTTTTTGGTGTGTTTTATGTTTTTTTGATATTCTAAAAATGTGACAAGCAATGTCTACTGTCATTGTATCCATGTCTCCTTCTCTTGTGTTTTCTGTTTTCGTGTAAGCCAGTGGTCCCTACAGGGGATCCACATGGGTTTGATAGCAAGAGATGTCTATCTGTCCGTTTGTCTGCCTGTCCTTTCCTTCTGTCCTCTTTCATCACAGCTGTCCACTTTGCAGCCTCTCATTCTCCCTCCTGCTTGTCTCTGTCATTTTAACCTTCACTCTCTGTCTGTCTGTGCCTGTCATTCTTGCCCTCTGCTCCACTTTTTTTTTCTTTCATCATGAGTCGTTTTTTTTTTTTTCTTGCTGAGGTGAGCGTTGATAGCTCCCATATTTTCACCCAGCGTTTTTGCCCTTTCATTGGCTGCTCTTCTCATCCTCCCAGGTACACATCTTTCCATGCCGCATTTTCGTAGCTGCGCCTAATCAAACAACACATCATAACCAAAAAGTCTGGACAATGTCAACACACATTTTTTTTTCTTACAGGCCACCATCTTTCAGTCATTAGGTGGACATTTTCAGGTCAGTGAGGGTGATACCTATAACTCTAAGTGCATGGACGAAAGGTTCACTAATATGGTGAACACAGTGTAATAGGTCTAACTATTACACTGTGCGGATGTGATTGCAATGATGTGCAAAATTACACAGGGAACTTCATTGCAAGGGTGCTTTGAATAAAAGATTAGCAGGAATCTTGTTCCCACCCAGCTCATACAGTGCAGAGAAATACTGGCCTGATAGAATCTGTGGTCTGCAATTATGAGCTGTTGAGCTGCAACCTTAATAAAACTGAGAACATTGTACAAGACTTGTACATGTAGAAATTGACTTCTATTACTGACTGATTCTGGTTTTAATGCCGCCAAGATGGCACATTTTTTGCTTATATGGAAGACTGTGCAGCCGTCTAGTGGGTGGACTCGCGTCCTGTTGTGCCTAATTTTTAGAATGATCCAAAATGCCAACTTTTAGCTTACCCATCACAGAACGCACTACACAGAAAAAAAAATAAAACAATGTCCTAAGTGGGTTTTTCACAAGCTAACATATTTTCTCGATTTTGTAAGATTTAACTGATAACTTTTTATTTGCTTTCTGGCACTGTCCGGCTTTTGGCTAAATGCATGCAAAGTCCTATAAACATGTCTAGAGTATGGTATTGCGTCATTTATTGAATTATTCTTTCAAATGAATGAATCACCTGAGAGAATGAACTGAAGCAAATAACTTCATTAAGTGATTTGATCAATTCTCAGTTGAGATGAGGTCAGTGTTGTGAGCATGCCGGTCAGAGGAAATTTAAAATATGAACATTTTAAATTTAAGGAAAAATGGCAGCAAAATCGCAGGAACACAGGTGTAATTTAAATCTAAATGTGAGCTTTATGGAGTTTGACTGTGTCTAATCTTTGGTTGCAAAGCTTGCGCTTTCTTCCCATCTCACTATTTGAACATGACCAAAAAGGGAGTGACAGTGACAACCAATTTTCTCTTAAATGCTTTAAGTGCCTGAGAACCAGCAGAGTGCATGTAGCAGCAAGTCACTTTGCAGTGAAATCATGAGCTATTTTAACTTTCCATTAGGGCTGTTGTAAACGAATATTTTAGTAATCGAGTAATCTATCGATTATTCTTACGATTAATCGAGTAATCGGATAAAAAAAATTCTAAAATGAAATATTGGTAAATCTGGCATAATACCAGTGTTACTATCAGATATCAATGTCAGTCCAATTTTTCATATTTGAGCATCCCTAACAGTTGCTTTTTTGTAGTTTAGAAAACTATCCTGTAACAATAATAGCTCACTTTCTAAGTTAACCAGAAGAAAAGTTATAGAAAAATCTGAAATTATATTGAATTTAATAACAAAGAGGCAGGCTCACAAATATGCTTATAAAAAATGTCTACAATCCAGCTTTTAGTTTATGTATTCATCTTCAGTGAGTTTAATAGATTAATTAAACTCACCTTGCCACCTAACCTGTCACGGTTTGGGTTTGAAAATACGGGAAATGCCGCATGGAGTGGGAGGAGAGGGCGAATGAACGAACGTAAGATGGGGTGGAGGGGAGGAAATAGACCAGCGGACTGACGAACCGTTAGACCGGGGGACGAACACGGGGGGAAGCAATACGGGATATTTACGACACCTTCACTGGTCACACTCAGAAACTCATCTACCAGCCATGTACGATGCGCTCCGCCACCCGTTTCTTCAGACCGGGATATGAAATTTATTGTGCGGTTCGTCGGTAAAGCTACATTTACACGGTAAGCATCAGCTACTCAGCCGCCCGCCCTGTTCAGTCTATCCGCTCACCTCAACGCTCTTCCCGCCGTTCGCTTTCAACCAGCAGCCCCGGAGGAGAAATGCTGCCGTACTCCAGGCATTCCCCCAGTCATTTTAAGGATGCTTATTGGTTCCCCAAAAACGATAAAAAGTCGGGCATTATCATCAATCAATAAAATCCTCACGGGCCAATCTTGAAGATTGGACTTTATGCCGCTGAGACTTAGCTTTTGTCAACAACTCAGAGGCGGAAGTGAGAGCTCCGCGCAACGCAAATGAAGTCCCGGCCGGAACACGGTGTGCTAACTAATAAAACATAAATTAACGAAGCTTCGAGGCAGGTAAATTTTCCTCGAGGAATTTTAGTAATCGAGGTACTCGAATCATTCGAGGAATCGTTTCAGCCCTACTTTCCATAAAAATGTACAAGCCTTCAGTGTGATTTATAGAGCATCTTTTGGCATTCAAATGTGAAAATCATTCGATATAAACTTTGTGGACACTTGTTGCCAAAACAACTAAAACAAAATATAAAAACCAAACTGGTAATGCAGCTTTGTCCTTTTCAACTGTCTGTGTTAAACACTGAGCAGAGTGTGATCAATGGAAAACCTCGATGTTTCGTTCAGCACAATGCTTAGAGCCATCATCACGCATATTCCTGCTTGGACGGTCTTGTTCCCAGGGGTACCGACAACTAGAAGTCCGAGCCAGAGAGAACATTTATTCCTCATGTCTGCTTGCTACAGTCACAGCTTCAGTTTTTCTCCTTTCCTCAAAATGCAGCCAGGAAAAACAAATGACATCCTTCTTAAAGTTTGGAATCCTGAGTGCAGAAACATTTTTTCGCTCCTATTCTCTCGCTCGGACCATAATAGATCCATCAGTGTCAGCCTGATAGTTTGGGCCAACTGTTCTGCCTGGCAATGATTAGACGGCTTCCATGCGAGTAGGTATCATCTTGTGTTATAATGGGAACTGCAATCAGGATCAGTTTGTGAATGGTGGGTGACATCCTGCCATAAAGCAGTCTGAAGCAGGCACAAAAGAACAGAATGCATGACTCCTTGAATATTTGGGGAAAACATTCATACAGATAAGGGCATTCCTTTTACTCTCTCCATCAGTCTTTAGATTATATCATTGGGGCATCACAACATTTAGGCTAGGGATACCGCTGAGGACAGAATTTATGTTGAGGTAAAATGACTCTGTCATTGCCAATCCCAACTCAAATTTATCCGGCTCCATTGCTCCCATTTCCAAAAGAAACTCAGCCGTTCTCTTGGCAGGCACCACAAATAACTTGGAAAAAGTCACAGGGACCAAAAACCATCCACGAATAGACTCCTTCACAGTGCAACACTGCAGAGGGAAACGCATAAGTAGAGTGCTGGTGGAGGCATGATGAAAAATAATACACTGTGGGAATGGAAAGGTTGAATCCAAGAGGATTATTAACAGTTGCCAAGCAGACTACTTGGAAAGGTCAACTGCAAATTGTAATTTGAAGTGGGCCAGTGTTAGATTCTCAAAGCGAGATACAAATGGAAAAATAAACACAATTTTGAAACCAAATGTTGTAATATGGTCTAATTGCTTCGTAGTAAACAGTGCTATTTAAAAACCAGTGACGGGTGAGATTTCTTTAGTTTCTACATCTGCACAGTCTGTATTTCCAAACAACTGAATTGGTCTTTTGAGCATGAGAAAAAAGTAGTACCCTTTCTTCAGTCATATGACTGGAAGGAGAAGCAGTTCAGCATTAACGTACGTTCCATTCAGCCGGACAGAATGCTGGTCAAGTTAGAACCTCCTTTGGCATTTCATTAAAATAACCATTGGGGTGGAGATAGGGAGGTAGGTTTGAATCATACTGATTAAAGATTTTCCCCGTAATAAATTTGATTGTTGACAGACTGACCAGACTTGTCTCAGACAACAAAGTGGGTTGTTAACAACAAATATGTAGAAACAAAGATTACCAAAGGCAAAAAAAACAAAAACAAAAAAAAACCAGGGATCAGTCACAAAAACTAAGTTGAAAAGAAGAAAACTGGGTCAACTAAATTTGTCTAAAGCATCCATGAAAGTAGACATTCTAAATGTCTTTGCTGTATGCTAACAGCATCTATTAGACTCTATCAAGTGTTGCAAAGATTGGAAAATATGACCCTTTTTGCTTTCCATTTATCACGCACACGCACTCATGACTGACTAAAACAAGTTAGTGGAGCTCATTGTCATTCATTGTCTATCATTGATGCATTGCTTAAGAGTTGAGTACTTTGATGGAAAAATACCTTCTTTCACTCTATCATCCATCTGGTAAACGGCATTGGTAAAGCACCTCAACTTAATTCTTTCAAACCAAAACAGTAGGATATTAATTTAAAATAGATTAATCATAGCAAAAATACAAGAACATGTAAAACCAGCATTTCTACCTGTGAATAGTAAAGATTTCAAGAAGAGATAGAATTCCAAAACCGTCATCAGATTTGCAGCAGGACATGTTTTCATGTGTTTTCGGTGCCTCCAGGGATACAAAACGTAAAATGAACAACAGACTCTTTGCAGAGCGAGAGCATTGTATAACAAACTGACAGGAGACTTCAACTTTGTGCCTTTAAAACTCATGTCTTCTTTTTTTTTCCTTTGGTTGCTTCAAAACATTGTCACTAATCACCAAGCACTTCTTCTGCTTTTACTTGGAGAAAATGAAAGGTCAAAAGAAGGGGATGGGATCTGTTGAAAGCTGTAGGAATGATGTAAACAAAGATCGATTCAGGGACAAAGAGGAAGTAAGTAGGGTGGCAAAAAGGAGACACAGATGTTTCTAATAGAGATCGGATCAAATGCGTACACACACCGACCAAAATTGTTGTACCCCTGTTGAAGAACAAAAAGCACACAACGGTCACAAAATAACTTCATAACTGACAAAAGTAATAAGAAAACTACTGAAAATTAACTAATGAAAATCAGATTAATTTTAAGAAACACATACCAGTAATTTAATATTTTGTGGCACAACCTTTTAATTGCAATCAAGCAATTTCTGTAACTGTCAATGCCACTTTTCCCCATGTCCATGGGCATTTTGGTCCACTTCTTGTGGGCAAAATGCTTGAGTTGTCTCAGGTTTGAAGGATGCCTCTTTCACCTACTTCCACAGATATTCAATTAGCATCAGGGCTCATAGAAGTCTAGTTCACAATAGCTCAATGTTGTGCTCTTATCCATTCTTGGATGTTTTAACTTGTGTGTTTTGGGTCAGCATCCCGTTGAAAACCCCATCACAAGCAACTGAGGCCAAGCGTTCATCATGAATGCATCCTGTAATGAAACACATCCCATTACAGAATGCTTTGATAGCTTTAGATGATTTGATAGATTAGAGGTCGCAGCTTAGTAAACATTTTTGTGCCATAACATATAGATAATTGTGTAGATTATTTTTGTACCCTGTTCCTGAGAGATGCCTTTGCACAGTTTGATCATTTGTAACCTTTGCATATTGTTGCTTTAGCTAAAAGATAGAAACTAGCAAATGTTAGGAAATTTATTGAAGGACAACTTAAAATTTTGAAAGAGGCGACTAAAATTCAATATACATTTCTGGTCTTGGACTTATGAAGAGGATTGTAACCCATGATAAATGTGCAGACAAATTTGGCCAAGTGGTTGAGGCATTTTACTGCAGCAAGCACAACTGTCAATTTGGCTTCATTACAACTGGAATTAGTAAGCAAATTTAATTAAAAACACATAGAGCTGCCAAGTGGATGATCTAAAGTAACGTCATTCCTTAAAAAGTGTATATACACAGTCTCATCCATTACAGCTGAGTAATTGAGGGTTCACCAAAAAGCAGAAGAGGAATGAGCGTTGTCTGAGAATGAGCAAAAAAGAAAGTAGAAGAAAATGAAACTAAAGGAGACCGGGGTCTTCCTCCTCCTCCTCCCATCCGTCTCAAACACATTAATCGAGTTTGGATGGATTGAAGATCAATAGTGGGGAGGTCCCGGCATCACTCAACGGTAAGAGGGATTAAAATTTGAAATCAATTACTTTTGTTTCTCCAAGCCCTTACCTCTGTGGGAATAAAAATCAATTAAGGAAATTAAAAGTTGAAGTAGCGACAAGAAAGTCATTTTCAACAAGCAGTGCTGCTTTCATCTCCCCCGGAGCCCAGGCGCCGAGTGGCACAGAAAATCAGATGGTCCCTTTATCTGAGCACCTTAAAAGATGTTTGGCCCCATGGAGGCATTCAAGGAAAGTATCTGACCTCTGAACGTTTGGCCTCTGAAGTGTGGAACCCATAGGGCCCACCTGGCTCTGCAGGCTGCCATAGAATACACACATAAACCAATATGTAATAAAGCCACAGTCACAGTTCAAAGTTTTTGCACAAAGAAGGCAAAGATCCATAAGATAAGAGGTGTTTACTTAGTGTTCTGCAACCAAAGCTTCCCTCCTCTCAGCCTCTGCATTGCAAAATGTTGCCTTATTTCATCCTGAAAAAAAGTATTTTAAAGTCTTACGTTAAACTCACTCTTCAAGCTGAAGGCTTTAGAGCCTCAAACCTTCACATGTGGTAAAGAAATGTTGATGCTTTCCACTTTACAAAGAACTCATCCGAAGGTTTATTTACTGACAAAAAAAAAAATAAAAAATCATGGCTTCAGCTCTTCCGAAGCTCCAGCCATGAAAGGTTTCATTAGTTAAGGTGAACGTACAGTGATTAAAGTACAAATAAATGGTGGCAAGGACATAGAGGTTAGAGGTATGGAGACAGTCGGTCTCTTTGAAGATGACAGTCCACTTTGCCTGGAAACAGACCACACAGCTCAGTCAGTCGAAAGCCATCTTTTTCCTCTCAGTAGGGCATCAGCATGCGGGGTAAAAGGTCAATCTACAACAAACAGGAAGATTGTGTGGCTGAGTTGAAAAACAGTCTTGAGTTTTTTCTCAGTTTCATATATGTTTTACACAGATGCTGTTATTTTAACTAGAGATGAACCACAAATGTTGTGGCCAATTAAAGATATACAATGTTTTGCTTTGACCTGCACAACGTCTGTCTAAATGACTGAGACGTTCCAAAATAATGCAGGAAATGGCTGTTTTAATTAGGGGAAAGGTGTAGCACGATCAGCTATGACGACGCATATTTCTTCTATACCCACAGTAGAAACAGCTCAACAAATCAGATAAAGAAAAACGTAGATGGCCCAAGTTAGGAATATTCCCATGTTGTACACTAACACAAGTCAGGAAATAGCATCTACTGCTGAATACAGTGAACCCACAGGTTTTGTGAGGGTAAGGCAATAGTTAATAGTTGAGATCCCCTTTAAAATTGCTTATCTCTGCCTATTTCAACAATTCAAAGGCCAAATATACCTTAGTACGTGCAGTGGAATCCATCTCAGCACCACTACAGAAGCTCCAATCTTCCTCATCTCTGCTCTTAGGGGTCCAGCCAAGCAAAGCCTAAAGAAATAAATGCAACTATTAGTTTAGTTCCTTTGCAAACGCCAGCCAAGAAGCATCGTGCCTTGGCCTTTCATCTACAAAACCTGCATTTTCCTTTGAATTTTTTTATTTTCGCTATGACAAAAGCTGTGAATGGGAAAGTTTTCTACTGATAATTTGGAGTTATGTTCCACATAAAAATTGAAGTCCTGAATTTTCCACAAATGGCCAATGAAACGGCAGGGGTCCACTGTAATTCAATCCCAGTTTACATGCAGCTGTTCAGCAAAGAACTGAGGGGGTTTGATATAGAACATTACAGAACAAACATCATCATGAAGACCAAGGAACAAAGCAAGCAGGTCAGGTACACAGTTGTGGAGAATCATAAAGCACACAAATCTCAAAGCTTTTCAGGAATTGCTTTGCAAAGCCAAAGAGCTGGCAGTGTGTCAGAGTTCAACCTAACTTTTTTAATAGTTCAGTGAATTGCATCCAATAGAAATTCATAGGTTTTAGAAAATGGTGCTGCTCTATTCACTTTCAGTCTGAAGCGATCTTTAGACATAAATATCTGTGTGACTTGACATTGAGTCATGGCTAAATAAAGGTTAATGATGCCGAGACGTTTTTGCTAGCCTCTTCACTTTCATGAGGTTTATCTCAGTAGTTAGATGTCTGTCTTCTATTTATTTTTAGTTGCATTTTTACTGTTGCACTGATGGAACATGATCTGTTAACAAGGTCTGAAATGTTGAACTGAATGTAAATGTGCTTTCTGTTTCCTGCTTAAACTCATACTTTATTTGTTTTCCACCTTGTATTAGTCTGGATTCACTTTAAAAGCAACTGAACACAAAGGTTTCTTGCACTAAGATTTTTCTAAAATTTTATAGATTTATGTCCATCATCTGTGCTGTTTCTCTTTTTAATTATGTCTGTATTTTTATACTGTTGTTGTGGAGCACTTCGTAATTTTTATCTGTGAAAGATGCCAATAAATGTGTTATATGGATGAAAGGTTTGGTAAGCTGGGCCTTCACATGAATACTATATCTTTAAATGCAGTTAAGTATTACTTAAAGTTCAGAAAGAGGAAAGAAAGAAGGCAAAAATATCCCATCAGTCTTCTGTAAACCAGTAAGTAATCACTCTGTGTCTAACATTTAAATGACTGATCAAAATTTAACAGCTCAAACAGATCAAAGCATATTTTTAATGTCACTGATCTTAATAACCATGCATTCACAATATGAGCGTTCATTGTGCGAACCACTTAAAGAACCACTCAAACTTATAGAAGAACACACATTTACATGCTGAGTAGATAATGGAGCTCTTATGTCGGCAAGACAGAAAGTGGGAGGAGAAAGCATCTCCTGACAAAAGAAGCAAAAAGGCTTTGATAACGGTAAAGAGATTTTCCCTCCAAACCCGGTTGGAGGTAATCTACGCCAAACATATAGACACAGACCCTTTTCTCTCTTCATGCAGTGGAAGAAAGTGGGAGGTGGGTACAGAGCGTGTTGGAATGAAAAGAAGGGCACAGGGTGAGGACCTACAAGAACATGTGGAGAGGAGAAGAACTGAAAAAAAAGAGATATGAGGAGGTTGGGAAGGCAGTAATGGGGGTGAGGATCAGAATTAGGGAGGAGAGGTTGGGAAAAATGAAGATGGAAGAGAGAAAAAAATCTAATCCCAAAGTATCTGCACCTGAGAGCAATTTGTCCCCTATTTTGGGTGCTTAATCATACTGTTGATGTGTGCACACACAAATACTGACACAGACAGACTGAGCTGCAGTGTTTGCAGGATCTGGAGGAAGTTAGACACGCGGATGATGTCTTCTGGGAAAACTTCAGGGGTCTTTGAAGAGATACCCAGCTTTCCACCACTATGCATGCTAGATAGGGGCCCTCTCATATCAAGCACACTAAGTTTGTCCGTGTGTGTGCGTGTGCGTGTGTGTGTGTGTGTGTGTGTGTGTGTGTGTGCGCGCGCTAGTGGATTTCCCCTTAATACTTCACAGGCTTCCTTTTATGTTGTGGGCGTGAATCATCGCCGCTTTTTCCTACTTTCCTTCATTTTGTGAAAGGGCCGGATTGAGCACTTTATATGGACGAAGGCGGCGGCATGGAAATACAACACACTAAAAGGGGAAGAAATAATTAGACTGTTTCTCTTTTCAAAAACTTACATCGGCCTTAGAATGTGGCCAACACCGGTTATAAAACAAAGACTGCCGCTTATTTAGAGGAGATGATGGAATAAAGAAATGAGATGAAGGAGAAGGTGTAGAGGTTCTGGGCTGAAGAGCAGGGTAAGGAGGGAGCTTTGTGGTTGGGAGAGTTTGCTTTAAGTGCCCTGGTGTTATTGCAAAGGGTGGCTCAGGAATGCAACCGCCAGCTGCTCAAACCAATGACAAAGACAGAGAATGGTAAAAACAGAGAAAGAGACTGGTAAGCCAGAGAACAACCAGGAAAACCACAAGAACTCTACAATATGCTAAGTAGCCAAGTCATATGGAAAAAAAACCCCACTCTGGTTCCGCTCACAGCTAACACTAAATCAAAAGATGTCTTCACATGTCTCAACTAATATATTTGATTTTTATTGATGCATTTGTTTGGCTTTTATATCTTATATAATGGCTATGTATAACCGATGACTAACATTAAGCAAAAATAATGCTTCAAAGCCTCACCAGCCCAGGCAAGATGTCATTAAAAGACCTTTGTCTCCATCTGGACCCTTGTATGTTGCTGAAAGGGCTGTTAGAGCAAAACTGGAAGATTGTCCAATGGAATCCAAGATTTATGGGTCAAATAAAACATTTTTCCTGTGTATTCCTGGGGAAAATAATGACAAACAATAATAGGCTTACGGTCGTTTGTCTGCTGTTTGACATTATTGTTACATGTTACATATTATAGAAGCGCTTCTTGATGGGATGAGCTCCTTGCTCATTTTTATGTTTGGTATTTTTTGATCAAGCACCTAGTCACATGGGAATTTAGACATCCACATATTTTCCATTTGTTAGTTAATTTGCAATCTAGCTTATACTGGTGCCTTATATGCTGGTGCCTGTGAACAAAATAAAATCTGGTTTACCCAGAGATTTTTCAAACATTTCTCTGAATATGACAAACGCGTAGATTTCACTCACAACCACACTAGACAGGCTTACTAGTCAGGAAAAGTAGGGGTGGGTCTTAGCAAAACTTTGATTCAGATCCAGATCTATGTGCTGCTTTTGTCGTCATTTCCCCCACTGGGAACAGCACCTAGCATAGTCCGCAGGCATAATAGCTCCAGCAACCTGGTGAATGTTTTCACACTTTGCTCACATGGAGGTTGTTGTATAGAACTAGTGGGAAAAAAGTTTAGTCATGGCCCGAGTCCTACCCCAGTCATAAAGCAGCTATCTAAGACCTCAAGTTTCCCATGAACAGCAGCCGACATCCCACCCTCAGTGACTCAGTGTGTTAGAGATTTGAATTTGCATCTGCTCCTTCATTGCTGAGCTAGATCTTCCATTTACTATCACTCATTAGTTTATACAAGAGTTAGCAGAGGCTAAAATCGCCCTTTCACACCTATCTGTTTCACAATAGCATTCTTTCTATGTAAACACGCACATTATTTCAGAGTTGAGAAAAACTTACCAAAAACTGGAATGGCATGTTTTCACTCAACCTCAATTGTCCCACAATTGGTGGGTTGCTGGTTCAATTCCCGCTGTCATTGTGTCTTTGGGCAATGGCAGCCTCACATCTGTCAGACTGCACAGGGCTGTGGCTACAATCCCGCAGCTTGACATTATCAGTGTGTGAATGGAAAGCGTTGTGAGCATTGCAAAGCATCTTTGAGAACCCTATCAGTCTGTTGGCATTTCATGGAGTAGATCTTAGAAATGTACTATTTATAACTTTTTAACAGAACCTCCCTCACATCCTTTAACGAATGTTATTTTTATAAAGCTAACAGGAAGAATTGGAAAAGACACTGTGGGGCTTCTTCTGCCTATACACGTCGGTGCTGATCATTTGATTAGGTCCTTTTAATTAGTGGCAACCAGTAAGCATTCTGAGGCAAATCACTCAGTGCGGTTCAAAACCAAAGCGGAAGGGAGAGAACTGGGCGGTGCTAATCTATCCATCACCCTGTCTCTGAAGGTCTGTAATTAGCTGGGGCCAATCAACAGAGGCAATCCGTCAGCCCTCACAGTGGCTTGGACCAATCACAGAGTTTCATTAGTCACAGTCTATGGCTGCCTAAGCCAATGGCATAACTGTTTGATGGAGAGATGTAAGGGCTGGGTGCCAGGCATGCAGGGATTTTAGAGGACGAGGGGTGGAATGGGCCATGACAGCTTTATTCATCTGACGCTTAAACGGCCTCTGCGGAGAGGCAGAGAAATGTCAACGTAGGGAGGATGATTACGAGAGGTATCGATCCCTTTCCCTTCCCCTAAAAGAAAACACTCCTCCGCTGCCTCCTCCCTACCTCCTACAGACCTCGAGGCCTGCTCCTCTTTAAGCTGTGAGACAAGGAGAGACAAGAGCAAGTGAGGCAGGGAGGGTATAGAGAGAGCATGCTCTTCCCATCCATCTCATTCATTCTCTTCCTTCATGCATGCTGGCTCTTGACTTTTTGCTGGCAGCGCATCTGCTTAACAGCAGAACAGATAATGCTTAGCCAAGCCTCTTCTCCCCCTTTGGACCATCAAAACAACCTTGGCTATGAGGCACGGGAGGAAAAAAAACAGCTTTGAATTTTGGCATTATGAAGAAAAAAATGACTTTGAAGGAATAAGAACAATAAAACATTTTATGTCAGAGTTGTCTGCAAACTTTAATGATGCGAAAAGCCATTAAGATTTTCTTTTGCTAATGGTAATTGCTCACTCATATTGCTTTTTAAGTATTTCTTTCCGTTCATTAAAAATACAGGCAGGCCTAGAGAAACAAAGAGGTAAGGAAGAAACGACAGATCCAGACATGTCGAGTCATTCATGGTACAGATTCGTTGTACACCGGTGTCAGAGTAAATTGCCTGCAATAACGTTGTGCTTAGTTCATGTGTTGTGACTTTAGTATAACCTTAAAAGTATTAGAAGTTTTTCACATTTTGTAGCCCTAAAGCTAAAGCATGAATCACTTTCCTTGGGGTTTTATGTGTTGTCCTGTGATGGACTGGCAACCAATGCAAGGTGTTAACTGTCTCTTGTCCAATGCCCTTGCAGTGACAGTGGCTATATGGTTCAATTTCACAAGGCACTCCAAGGCCTCAATATTGTCTAGCCTGAAGAAGGAATAACTCAAATATAACCTTTCTGACAACACGAAGTAGGCTAGACATGGCATCAATGACATCGATCAGAACTGGAAAGGGTTACAAAACCATGTCTACTGCATTTTAGGGCTGTAGTGATACAATAATCTTGCGATACAATATGATACACAATATTCTGCTCACGATACGATATATATTGCGATATTCAACAAACGATACAATTCAATACACTTTTGCGATTTTCTGAAAGATTTTAGAGGGACAGAGTGATTTTGGTGACATTTTGTGACTGTTATAGAGTTGGATTGAATTAATTTAACTGAAAACTGATTAAAAGCACCAACTACACAATATCTGGCTCTGGTTGGACATGGACACAGACTTAAAGTTGACAGCTGGACAAAAATGAATCAAAGAAGTAGTGAGAAAACATGTTTCTTTTAATTGAAACTGTACAAACTGTAGCTTACATGCATTTGTAAAGTAAATAAAGTGCACCAAGTACCCTGCTCTGAATAGTTTGATACCTTTTTAACTTTGACACTTAACATCTGAAGGAATCACTCTAAGCCTGATGACCTAATCACTCTCCCGGCGAAGCAAGCAGTGAGTGAGCAAGGTGACAGTTGGATGTTACGATACTTATGGATGAATATCGATTTTTTTCTAGGAAAGAAAATATTGATATATATTGCAACATCAATATTATTACACAGCCCTACTGAATTGGGACTCAGGCGAACCACAATAACAACCATTATCCACAAAGGGAGGAAACATGGAGATCACAAAAGTTTTTAAAGTAACATCACTGTAGAAGAAATTGACCCCCAAATCATGAAACTGCCACCACCATGTTTCACTCAGAGCATGGTGCATTAAAGATGAGGTGCAGTGTCTCTCGTCCTGTTAGTCAAAGGCGTATAAATACTTTTGGAAGGCCTTGTATGAATGTATCCTCTGCATTGCTTTCATGTTTTGTTTAATGCAAAGCAAAGATGATTTATAGTTACAGCAGAATAAACATCATCTGAAAGCATTGCCAACATATTTATACTGTAAAAATGTCAAATTTTCTCTTGGTACCCAATTACACGAAAAATAAGCATGCATAGAAAGTATGTGTTGACTTTAGCATGAGCATCACTGGTAGTCATAACACATGCAAACACAGTTTCCTCTCTGTTTTCCACTCTTACTCTCTCGCTGTGGCGGCCCCTCACACATGTACATTAAAGATTGTGCTGTTGGTGAACCTGGGTGGTGTTTCCTGGCGTCATTAAGTGTGGCCTCTCAAGGGCCACATTGCCACATCTCATTTGACTACAGCTGCTTCTCTGGCCAAGTCTAGTAATCACTAGTTGCCAGAAACTCTGGGCTACATGCAAGCCAACAGAGGAAGGCTCCAGTACAGAGGGCCAGATATCTCAGTCTTAGTCATTCACTCGGCTCAGACATGAACCTGATACAGGAAGTTTCCTCGGAGCTCAAATCTTCTTACAATCAAGAAGAATCTTTGGGTCTTTACATGGATTGGTGGCTGAAAATATTGAAGATGACTGATGTCCACTCTGCACTTGTTTTTGTAATTTTGCTAGATAGATTTGCAAGCTGCTTTTTTTTTTTTTGAAAAGGTCATTCTGCTAAATTGGTGGACACCTGAAATGACAAAGCTGAGCAAAAGCCTGTGGGGTTTCCGTATAAGCTTAGCGTTTCATTTATTTGTTCCTATTTGAGTTGTTATTGGAACTGACGCTTGACCTCACTCATCCAGCTGGCTCAAAGCAGTTTATTACTACCTAATTAAATATCTGAGGCAACATGATGTGGCCAGGAAGACGGATGTTAACATCACCATATGTCCTGTAGGATTTTAAAATGGAAAATGTACAGATACAGATTTATTTTATTACCCATGCTTTTTTTTATCTTTGTCTTTTTGTTGTTGTTGTTTTTACTTTCTCTTTTTTGGCCTGTGAGTATTTTTAGCATGGGTCTAAACACCACTGTCCTATAGACTTTAAAACTGGCTCAGAGCTCATCTGTTTAGCTGTGTTTCTCTCCTAGGTGAAGCCAGTAAAAGAGCTACTAACATTTAATACATTTTCATTTATTTCATAAAGGAGATGACGCTTATAAATCAACATGAATACATCATGTAAATATGCCAGGTTTAGACAAATAGATTTATTTCCATCTGTAGTGCCCTAGTAGTTGAAAGGGATTAAAAATAATAGAAACTGACATGCATAGCAACATATATAGCCTATAATTTGACAGATTTCAATGTATACCGATGTATACAGATTTCAACTCACCTATAGTGACCCCTGGAGATGGACCCCAGTCCTCACATCCCATATTTCACATTTTGGTTTAAACATTTGTATTAATACTGTAAAATATTTAATTAAGTTTGTCAAACTGACAGATTCTCACCCCATTATCATGCCTAGTAGATATGAATATACCTTGTGTAAATTAAACATGTTCTTATTACATACAGTGTTTGGGATCGTTTTTGTTTATTTCATGTTCTATGTGAGATAAATTGGTGATCTTAAACTTGCCTGTTTGGTTCCTCATCATATTCATTAGCTCTTGCATTCAGTACTGATCTCGCCAGTGAAGTGCACCAGCCCTGTTCCAGAAGCAAACATCCATTAAATGATGCTGTCATTCCCACACATCACAGTAGGATTTGTGTTGAAAGGCTGGCATGTTTGTCTCGTTCTCCTTTAGCAGTTATGGTCATTTAGGAACTTCAGTTTCATAAGACAACAGAACATGTCGTAACTTTAAACTATTCATGCTTAAGTCTATTTCAAATCTGTGTTTATTCATCTGTAGCAAAATCCCCAGGAAAATAAGCTGATTTTTGTTCCAGCTAGGTTATTTTCAGTGACATCTAAAGTAAAACACAGTAAACTTTCATGTAGTTTTCTCCAGGGGGAAGCACTCATTCAAACCCGATTTTACTGATCAGTGAGAATATCTAGATCAAAAGAAGAGTGGAACCAATTTAACATTTAGAAGTCGTGCTTCGCAAACTCAGCTACACACATTCAATGGTAAGTTTTAAGGATCCTTTTATTCTATACCTGGGAAACAAAATCTGTTGTAGGCAACATCAAACAACAATAAAACTTTTAGGGCAGGCTCAGAGGTACCAGTAGCTGAGACTGCATTGAGGCAGGATAAAAAAAATGTAAAAAGGGAAAACAAATCATCTCCAGTTTACTGCTTTGGAGTGAGACTGAAATAGAGAAAACAGGCAGAGTGAGTCTGATCATGTTCAAAGTTTAAATGCCATCTATATGAGCAGTCTTATAGACATAAGAGACAGAGTGGAGACAAAGTAAATAGTCAGGGGAGTAATTTGAATTCGTCAGCAATAAATGACAAATTGTTGGCAGAAGTCAGTGGTTCTCTTCTTCACTGCCTCCCAACTTCCTCGCCTCTCTGGAGCACATGCATGTTTTCCTCATGAGTAATGTGAAAGATGGAGATTGTGTCCCCCTCTCCTTATTTTCATTTGTATCTTAATCCTTCAGAATCCTTCCCTACATCAGGCTTTACTCCAAGTGCACATACAGATTTCAGGAGGGAGTACCGTGGGGCTTCATTTATTTAAAATCACGGCTGAGACTCTAGCGTAGGTGTTTGATGTAGTTTACTGGGCCATTGTCAAGGTTCCAGGAAGTGTAAAGGGATCAGTGAAGTGAAATGGCCGGCAGGGTCAACTATCAGATTCCCTTAAGACAAGCCCAGGCAATTAGAGTGAAACAAGACACATACATTCTAACGCACTACCATGCACACACATGAATTATCAGCTGGTTGTCTGTTACATTTAACCTGATTTAAAAAAAAAAAAAAAAAAAAAAAAAGAAGGAAAAAACGATTTATGCTCACTATCTCTGCAACCTTTGGCAACACGCATGCATTCACCACCACACATGCACTGTATTCCAACTCAGCCACACACACACTTCTCACTTCATCACCCTCCGGGCTTGTTAAAAGGCAGTTTGCAACGTGCAGAATACGAGCTGCCGTGGCGAGTCAGGTAACAAATTGGCAGCACTGTTTTACTTTGCCGCTGATTGTGGGAGCGAGAGTTTTCACCACCGCCGCCGAGTCGCCTAGCGAGAGGCCCGGGTCTGTGCTGGAGCAAGACCGAGAGGGAAATGATGGAAACTCTATTCACGTCTGCTTTTCCTCGCTTCCCTTCCCTTCTCTTCTCTGCCGTTCCCTTTTGTCATTAGCTCACTCACTGATTCCCCATTCGTCTGCTTCTCTTTACTCTCTCTCTCAGCCGGAGGGTTACGAAGCACATTATTAATCTATTACACTCCCCTTCGCCTTTCTGCTCATTTGCACTTTCATTCTGCCTCAACTGCAAGGGGATATTTTTTTGTGTTTAATTTTACTCTGACGAACATTGTTGCTTTTTTAATTTTGAACTTCAGAGAGGTTTTTTTTTTGTGGGGTACAAAAGTCAGGGAACATAAACAAAGTATGAATTGTGACTCGAGCACTTTAAACTGACATGGGAATGCGATAGCATATACAAAAATACGTACTTCTTGCTTTCATATTAAGAAATACTAATTTTGTTTTTATTTCGAGGGACTGCATCATCTTAGACATGTTACACTCTCCTTTCTATTTTAGAATGTTTTTTTTCATCTCTTATCTTCTGTATGGACAACGAGCTAGATTTTGCATTTGTATGCTAAATATTAAGGATGAATTATATTACTTTATAATTATTATTTCTATTTTGCATGACTGGACAGAATAGTTTTTCCTTTACACATGATTATAGATGCTAAATTAAAAAAAACTACTTTTCAGACATATGGTAGCATTTAAGAAAAAAAGAAGCTAAAACAATTTTATATTCGAAGCATAAATGCTCTTAAAACCTACATCCAAATGTTTCCGAGTTGTGCCCAGGTTTCAGTCGAAGTTAAAAGAACAGCTTTCAAAAGAACTTGAAAGAGTTATGACAGAAATATTAAACATTTACTGTATTGTTTGATCAATGGAATAACTTGAGGACAGCTATAAAGATTAAACAAATTCTATTCTGCCTGTTTGTTACGACTGTAGAAACGGGGTTCCACAACAAAAGCTTCACAATAACACCGGCTAATTTCGCCATAAAACCTTAAACGGGGTGGTGGAAACCAGAGAAGAAAGAGCTCAGTCTGAAATGTTAGGACTCCACCACAGGACTATTTCCTGATGAGCAATCAGAGCCTTTACTCACTGCCTCACTTTTATGTGTGGGTGTAGCAGCATGTGTTTGCTGCTCCACACACACACACACACACACACACTTAGAAATACGCAGTGCATATGGCTACTGCCTGCCTTTTTAGATGTTTTTTTTTAACACCTAGGGTAATGACTGGACATCCAGACGGGGTTGATAAGGAGCCATTTGGATGGGAACAAGACACGGCTGATTGGATTTGGTGCTGACAGATGGACGAACAGACAGACGTGCAGACAGGAGTCGTTCCCGAGTCCAATATTGCAAGCCTTGCTTTTAATTTCTGTTTGTTCCTTCCTCTTTCTGTTTGGATTGAGCCGGTCTTTCCCTCACTCCATCTCAACAATCCACCGCTGTGTGAAGTTTTATCACACGGGCTAATGATATCGCAGTCCAAATGTGCAGTATACAGTGCTTTGAAAGTGTCTTTCTGCTGTTAATTGTTTTTGCTCATTACAAAAAGTAAAATGAAACATAGATAATTTTTTTTTTTTGATATTTTATGTAATATACCAATACAAAGTAGTCCATAATTAAGAAGTGAAAGAGACCCTTCTGACCCTCCACCCCCTACATATTGGGAGAGGGTCAGAGACCACAGCCGGCCATGAATAGTTGAAATTCTTGAATACTTGAGATTCCCTCTACAAACTCCTATTTTAACCGTTCAAACACTAGTTTGCTTGGTCATTTTTATCTCCACTCCTGGGAGTCCAGCCAATTGAAGAAATCCTTAATTAGACAAATTTTAATAAGCGGCTAAGGCTCATAGTAGCTCTCGAGTAGCAACAACAATCTGTCACTCAGATGACAGAATCTGTTGAAGGGAAACTATTAGTGGTGTTCCCCACAAAATTTTGCTTTTTGCTAGCTTTTTGAAAGGAAGACTGTCTGTTTGCAGTTCGGCACAAACCATTAGGACTCAAAAATGTTATTCTGATAAGACCAAAATCTAACTTCCTGACCTATGTGTGACATAGTACTAACATTGCACCGAAAATACCCTGCCTATGGTGACAGTGTGGCGGCAGAAGAATCATGCTTTGGGGAATTGTTTCTTCAGCAGGGATAGGGAAGCTAGTCAAAGCTGAAGGGAACATGGAGATGAGTGTTGCTGCTAAAGACTTGAGAATCGAGTGGAACTTCACTTTCCAGCAAGACAGCATTCCCAAAGGCCATCGAATTTAACTGAGTTTGAAGTGCAGGTTAAATATTGGTAGAAAGCTGCCAGTAATATACAACAAAAAGCTTTGAGTATTTTCTCAGGAGCAATAATTACTGTGCATTCTACACTTTTTAGAATATTAATTGTAAAAAAAAAAAAGTGGAAATCAACTTAAATTTGAAAGCAAGATATATACTAGCTTACATATATATAAGCTAGTTTAGCTAGCTATGTGTTATCTTGACTAACGCGTAGGTTAGTCTAAAACATATCCCATTGATGTTTTTTGTTGTAACTTTGACAAAATGTTAAAAAATTCTAGACGACAGAGTTTATTCGTGAGGCAATGTACATGAACACATTAAAATTCTTTCAGTT
Source organism: Poecilia mexicana (assembly GCF_051168715.1). Lineage (NCBI taxonomy): Eukaryota > Metazoa > Chordata > Actinopteri > Cyprinodontiformes > Poeciliidae > Poecilia > Poecilia mexicana. Next base: position 13,468,722 of record NW_028263382.1, on the reverse strand, counting down.
GTGCTATTGTTGTTGAAGGAATTATTGTTCAAAAAGTCCTTAGAGAAACTCAGACACGCACACAGTTGCTTTTTAGTATCCGCATGTTGATTTACTTACTACATGTGGGCAAAAATCCCTGCTTAGTGAAGCAGATGGTGATGGAATGAGAAACAGAAGAGGGAAAGAAGAATTTGGGAGTCTTGTATGGAGGAGTTTATACTTTATGTCCCTCCAAATTGGACCCTCGTAGGTTTCCGGGCGCACTCACATGTACATGGCAGCAGATGAATGCCGGCTTCTTTCACCCACTCTCCGTCGCTGTCATTAGGTATTGAAATGTGCAACTCAAGGATCTCCTGTTTGCATGTGTCACTGCACATGAACTTGTCACGAGTGCACGTTCATGTCAACTTCAGAGCGAGGAGGAAGAGAGCGTAAAAGGAAAGCGATGGCGTCTCTCAAAACTGGCACACTTGACTCCAAAGCGTTGGCTTATTCCTTATGCCACCCGACTGCCAATTCATGTTACTATGCCACTGGAGTTGGAAAGTGAGTACTTGTGGTTTTTCTCTGCCTGTCTGCTCTTACCGGGATATGACTGAGTGCTTCAGGATGCCTGCTGCTGGTTGTGGTGACTTGCAGGGTGTCTGAGCCTGATTGTCCTTCCTCCTTTCAATCAAGCACACATGATTTGAAGAGAAGATATATTACCTGCACCAGCCCTTAAAAACTGAACTCTTGTGACTAACTGTATTATTTTGGGTTTTCCATCATCCTTTGCTCCAGCCTAATTGTGCTGAGTTTTTGTTCTTTTCATTCCAGCTCATTATTTTGTTTATGTACATTATTAAAGACCCACTAAGCTTCCTGCAGCCCAATTGTCTGGCCTGTTCTTGACATTTCCTACTTAGCTTTTCCAAGTCATTCTTGTCTTGCATTAATGCGGCCTGGTGTCCTGTAGGAAGGCACAAAGCAGCATGCAGTGTGGGGGCTGAGGCCTGTCCAAACAACTGGCGCAAAGATTAACTACCACTGAGATTTGTACTTAGGGACTGTAGGCGGAAATCTTGACATGAAGAATAAAGCAGACAGGAAGGCTGTGTGTGCTAAGAACATCGGGAGTTTTTATAGTTTTACTTTGTGGCAGCTCTCAGTGGTATTTTAACATCACAGGAAAGTATATATTTTTGTTCAGCTATTGCAACCACTTTGTCTGGAACAAGTGAACACCAGCATTAAACATCTACATCTTGGGGCAATGGTACAGCTGTAGGGTGGAAACTTTCTGAGGTTCAGTTGCCGAGCCAGAGACCCTTGCTGCATGTGTTCCTCCCTTCTCTCTTTCATTTTCTCCCTGTCAGATTACTGTCAATAGAGGCCACAAAAACTTATTCAAAACAATTGCAATAAAATTTGTACAAAAAATGTTTCTCAACAGTTATGACCCTGACGGTTGAAATGGGTTGGGAAAGAGTTGATATTTAGACATTAATAAACCGCCCTTGCCTATAAATTTTGTTATTAAAGATTTGATAACATTTTCTGAGTCTGGGATTTCAACAAATTTTCAACACCGGTGCAACAAAGACCAGTGACTGGTTGATTGCTATCAATTTGAGAAACCTCTTGAGTCCCAGGTATTGGATGTGGAAGTGATTGACTTTATTTTTGCAGTGTTACTTTTGGAAAAAAAAAATTATATATATATATATATATATATATATATATATATATATAATTTTGTTGATTATCTCATCATGTGTGGCGATGAATGTTATATAAAGATGTTAAAATCCATGCACTTAGCAATAGCGTTACAGTCAACCGTCACTGATGTGCGGTTAATTCCAGAATCAAAATACAAGACCCTTTCTATGTACTGGTCATACAGAGCTGTAAAGAGACATGGCTGTTCAGCTACAGATATTTTATTGTTATTCCATGAAGTTCAAACAAGTTCCCGTTAGTATTTTATCGGTATAGGCTGTAACCATAACTTCTGGCTTAAAGGCGTATCTGCACATACATCTGCTAAAAGCAGGAGGCAGGTTGTACAAACAGATCTCTGAAGATGCATTAGCTCCTATTTAACAGCTAGTCCAAAATGAGCAAAGGAGACTCATTAATCATAACCTTAATCCAGCTAAACACCCTTCTTACTGGTGTCCAGACAGAACATTTTACCATTCACAATAATCCATTAATTCATGTAATTACCTCTCTTCCAAAGTCTTCATTCCAGGTTTATTTGAGATGGGATTAGGTCACTGAAACTCATTTTTGTGCATGACTACATAAACTGAACTGAACACGTACACAGTAGCTACAAAAGAAATGGATGTGATGAATGTTTGCTTTGGCGTCCGTGATTGTGAGCTATAGTCACCATGGTGCGCTGCACATCACAGTAAAACACTTTATTGTTCAGGTCCCTGAGATGAGTCAGACAGCCCATCTTGTAAATCTAGGGCCTTATTGAAATATGATAATAAGTACTTTTAAAAGAGGGAAAAAAATAATATTTAGCCCCAACCTATGTATTAATGTTTTAAATTTGACTCTAGTAGTATTTTTTCCCCAAAAATACATTTACAATGTTTACAAGAAAGAGTTTCAGAAACTGAATTGCCAGATTATTGATTCCTGTTTTGAGTTGACAGTGGGGGGCTCCAATGGAAAACATAAAGTGGGATTAAAAGAGAACTAGCTTCCAAACGTTTGATCATGGTTTAAATAAGTTTAGCCTTAAGTCGATGTAAATTTACAGTATTCTTCCTGTACAAGATCAAGATTGTTGTAGGTGGGTACACTACTCACACTTTCTACAGTAATGTATTTAAATGTTTCCATATATGCATGTGTCAAAGTTGTTGCTTCACAGCAGCAGAAAATAACCAAATATACCAGATGGTCAGTTACAAAGAGCCATCTGGCAATCTGGAAGATACTGGACCCTGTTTAAGGAAGGACAGGATCAGATGAACCATCTGTCCATCTCTGTCTATCACAACCAAATGTAAACCTTTCTGTATTGTCAACAAATGTCTCACAGCAGAACTCTATGCTAAGTCTGTGCTGATTTACTTGTTAAAAATATCTTTGGCAAAAAAAAGGCCTGCAGAGTTGGACCTTGGCTTTTTTTTTTTTTTTTTGCGTCTTTCAGATATCTTATGACTGATGCTATGATCTACTTTAAGTAATTAATGAGATGCCATGCAGACTATTTTGAAGCTTTTGTTGAACTTTAACTTTGCTATTTTTTCCGAGATGGAACTGAGATTTTGTACAGTGAATACCAATGTTTTCTGGATCAGAACTTTTAGTTGTCTGCTAAAATGAACATGAAGATGGTCTTCGTCTTTCAAAATTACAGTGGGTTTAAGAGTTCATGCCCACTCGCCCTGTTTAGTCTGCGTTGATTAGAGACTGGTGCATTTGTTTAGAAAGTCCAGCTTGTTTTGTGGAGGTGCGTAATCAAACTTTGGTGCGGATCTAAAAACCCAGGTCTCAGCTGAAGTGAAATCCGGTGCGATTCTAATGAATGCTAATGTGAATGTCAAGTGAACCAGAGACTGCTCCAAAATTAGAAAGTGGACTATAGCACAGAGCACTCTGTAACTACAACCAAAACAGACAAATGAGTCTAACCCTAGTGGGAGAAATGGCTGGTGATTTTTTTTTTTATCAAAGACTAAAGAGATATCTTACAACCACTATAATTTGACACCACTCCATTTTTGCTTACATTTTGTGAGAAGGAAATTGTTCTCAGCGTCTTGTTCAGAGGTTTTCGCATTGTATCCTTCAGTGGCTCTTAGTGCAGCACCACCACAGGTGAGAGTTAACAGGTTGTTCAAAGAGTTTTTTTTTCCAAGGCAGATTTGTTACTGAAAATGTAACAGATGTTACTATTTTGGTCCCCATTCAATCTGAATCTACCAGATGTGAAACCATCCTAAGCTTACATCCACAAAAACAAAAGAATTACTCCACGAGAGGAAAATAAGGTTTTAGAACGGCCGAGCAAAACTCCAAAAATAATTTCAAGAGACAATCTATAGAGTCACCTGAATAGGACAGAGTGGGCAAATATTTGCTCAAGTCAAGATGTGAGATCCTGATAGAGACTTTCACCAAAGAGGACTAGCTGTTAATTTTAAGACAAAATGTTAAAGGTCAGCAAACTATGAAGCTGAGTTATTGCACTCTTATTTGTGGATAGAATATTTTCAATGATTGATACTAGTGGCCCCTTTTTGTCACTATAAGGCAATTTTAATAGCAGTGTGTAGAGTTTTGAAAACACCGTTCAGTCATTCCTCCTAGTTGCTGGTGTAACTTTCTTACCAGGCCATGGCTGAAATCTGGCATTCAGCTGTTCATTTTTACTCTGCTTATAAAGACATTTTTAAACTTTATGAATCGGGGGGACATGATGTATATCCAGAGTGAGAAGATGCAGGATTTGTTTGCTTCCTCTGCTTTACAACTGAGATTGTGAGTACATTAATAATCTTAATCTGGTTTTAACATAATCTGTGATTACTATAGAATTACCCAGTTTAGATTGATTAGTCAAAGCATTTTAAGTTTTAATCCAAAGAGAATAAATGCCTATCATTCAATAATAAAATAGTGAACCAGCCCTTTAATGTAGCACTTATAATAAGAGTATTGTCAGCCAGCCAGACAAGCGGTTTCTAAGAGACTTGAGGCAAATGGGGCAAAACAGAAACTTTAAAAATACTGAAGTTTCTGACTTCAAATTAAGTCTCAAACAGATACAACGGGTTGTCAGAGTTTAGCACTTACCTTCATGTTCAGGGTTTATAATAATGGCTTAGACTACTTCACTAGACAAAGTCACAGCCTGACAGTACCTAATTACCGTCTCAATTTGACACTTCGAGCTCCCTTGCCACCCCTAATTCTAAAATCACAGAACCAATGTAAATTGAGTAAGATAAGTCTACTGAAACAAGAACTGATCACTGCTTTACTTTGTACAATAATGCCAGCTGTCTGATTAGCTAAAATTAAATAAGACAGCCAGCCACACAAGAACAAAGAGGAATCAAAAACAAAGCTAGAAGGATATTCCCAAAAGCCTTTGACATATGATGTAGAAATTATTCTTGTTTCCTTCGTCTGCTTTGCAGGAATACCTGAATGACTTCTAAAGTTGGAAAGTGTCCGTTGTTCATTCCCAATGAAGCCGTGGTTCTGCTGGTGGAAGCTCTAACAAAAACACCATTTACATAAAAGATTAGAAACATTGTGCACCATTTTGTCTAAGTTAATTTATTTTTCATTAAACCAGTTTATTCTGTGATACAGAAACAACTAAAGGACCTAGTATATAATGCAGCTCCAATATTGAAGGTTCATAATAAACCCTAAAGTTACTTTCATCATATATAGTAATGTTACAGTAGCACAAGCCTCTCTAGGTAAACCGTGACACCATACACCCTCGTGTTATTTTAGGAAGGCTTTACCGTATTAACAGAGATGGAGACTGACCAACCCCTGTGTGAAGTTGACTATTCAGCTCATGTTTTATGTTGGACCACCTACAGTGACGCATATGTGGACTGGAAAGTATAAATAGTGACTCTCAGACTCACAGGAAGCCTCCAGATAGAGCAAATCTAAGAAAAATTCTGATTTTGAGAATTTATCATTGCAGTTGTAAAGCACTCATTATGATTGAGGGTTGACCTTAGAGGGGAAGTCGAAGTTGAAGTGACTGTATTACACATGTCGGCACTAGAAGACGTGTTGCATAGCAAGTGAGGGGAATAAGTTTGCTTTTCTTGCACATGAGGAACTTGCTCCTTTGCTCTCGCTGTGCTGTTGCTCTCTCTCTGGAGGTAACACAAGAGTAAGAAAGAGCCTTTCATTGTAAAATAATTCAACAAACTCAGTTTGTTTAACTGGGACCTTTGCTCTGTCTAAATGAACAACAACAACAAAAAAAGGTTTCTCTTGCCTCACTACAGTTCATATTATTACTCTAACCCTGTCTGATGATCTCCTGACCACACAATGACAGGAAAAGGCTGTGAACATAATTTAAAAACGCACAAGCCTGCATTTGCTCGAACACTGACTGATGGAGATGACAGCAGGGTCTGGGTTCTGTCAGCAACAAAATAGAGGGAGGTCAAAGTTCAGTCAGGAAGTTATGGAGTGATGCTGTCGCAGAGCTGGAAGGACAAACAGACTGAGAGGGAAGCAGATGAAAGGAGACAAGAGAGATTGATGGGGGGCCTTTGACGCAGACAGAAACTATACTGTCTAAACATAAAAGGAAAGAAAGCCATTCAAGGAAGTTTAACTGCAGATACACAAAGAAAAGTACTGTTTAAAGTGAGTGGTTGCTATCGAAGGGAGCATCCATGTGTACAATGGTTGAGAGAGTACAAATTATAGTACCTCAGGTAATTAGTATGAATCACACATTTATTACACATAGTCAAACAGTTCACTACACTGGAAGTGGTTTTAATTTATTTACTCATTTACTCAAACACCTTTATTTGGATTCACCATACAAACTTCAAGTCAGGAAAAATTGAACCATGACTAAGAAATAATATTTTAACATAAAAAATACTAAAACTTTAAAACCGTTACACAAAGTAGTGGACTAAATACGAGAACAAAACATAAAATAAATATTCTTGAAGTTGATGTCATTACGATTTTAACAAATTGAATAAGAACACTTGGTTTTTAACAACAGGATAGAGAAACTTTGAAGAAGTCCCTGCTTTAAATTGTTCATGTGGCAGAATTTTGGTTATTGACTTTAAACTATTCAAAGTTTTTAAAATGACTAATCCGATCATCTCTGGTGCAAATTATAAACTACTTAGGTGAAGCAACAACCTAAGTAGTTTTAAAACACTTTAGATGTGTTACAACTGTTTGTGATAAAAAGAAAAAAAAAAGACTTCAGTGCCTTATTTCAGCAGGAACATGTTGGAATTGGCAAAGCTTAAAGCACCCAATAACCTGTTTTTTTTAAATGAAAAGAAAAAAAGAATCTTTATTTTTCAAGAAATATTGTTAAAATCTCACTTGAAAAGATTATGTGCATCATCACACCCATTCATATTTCACTTGTGTGCAGTGAAAGCACATCTAGTCGATATGAAGCCCAGGCAGGAAAATAAGATATCAGCTGCTCTCAGCGCCAGTGAGGTGTGGTATTTCCTGCCCTGCTGACACATGTCCATGACACACACGCATCCCCCTCCCACCCAACATTTTGCTTAACAAATTGCCAGTGCTATGTATACAGTAGTGCCAGAAACGAGGGCTTGTTTATCTCGCCTCTTTAGGAAAAAGGGTGACAGCTGGGTGTTCGCCTTCTGTAACATACAGAAGTAGCTAAAGAGATTGAAAGTGGAAGAAGCTGATTTTATTCTTGCAAGTTGTGTCGCTTCTGTAGGTTTTGGTATAATTTACTTTCTGCACACCTGTTTTCATTTCTGTTCATCCGACTCTTTTCCCATTGAGGCCATTACTTATACTATCTCCCTGGATTCACATCGCCCTGGTTTCTTCCTCACTTGCCAAATTGTCGTTAAGCTTATTCTTGGCCGTGTTCTTGACATGTTGATTCATTTTGTTAAAACTTGATTTTGACCTGTTGGACTTCACAAAATGCTATGGTTACTTTTCAACTAATTCAAGATGATATCTACTTCCTGAGTCCACCCGTTAAAAAATTGGTTTTGTTTTGTTTCTGTTGTCTTTTTTTTTTTTTTTTTTTTTTTCCATTAAAAGACTTATCCAAAAAGGTCAGTTGAAAATAATTTCATATCATCTTTGTGAAAAAAGCATTCCACAGAAAAGTTTTTTTTTTTTTTTTTTAAAGTGTAAGTACACTGTACTGGAGCAAACAACCCCAAAGTACTGAAAGCAGTATGAGCTGCTCTTTAATTGCGTAGTCTTCTGACCATGAAAATGAGCAGATTATTAATATTTTCTTGGTAATACATTCTGTTTTATTAGATAGTGTGACATTAAAGATGAGACTTTTATTTCATTTAAAATGCTCTAGTCCTTAAAGAAGAACTGGAATGTTTTTAAGCTAACCTTCCACATGAACTTAAAATGTAGTGAAATATTCTACTAAACCAAACATACAGCAAGCAGAATGAGACCTTGGCCAAACTATAGCAAAATGTAATGCACAACTATAAGTTTTGTAAAAAAGAAACATTAAAGTCAGACTGGCCTAGTTGAAGACCCCGTAATGCAGAATTTATCATATATAACTAATGCATTAGTACTGATTATTTGCTTGAAGGAAATAAAGGAAATTTGAATAATATATTGTTTCGAACACCTAATGCAGTTAATGCATGTTTAATGAGTAAAATTCAGCTTTTCAGTTAGTTTACTGGGAAATCGGAGGTGTTTTCAGCCATAAGAAAACACTCAAACTTGCAGTGGGGCGCACTTGTCAGGAGGCTTTCCTTTTATTGTATGCAGCTGCTTTTTAGGCAGCTCTCGCAACTTTTCCTGAGGATTTCCCACCACAGCATTGGGCTTTCTGCCATCCGAGGGGTCATTTGCAGTTTGCACTTGCATTTTTCAATAGCCCATGAAAACAATAAGCATAGAAGTTATTGTGCAATTTCTGCTTAATGATGCCAAACAAATTACCGCCAAACCCAAACTGACATTCCCTTTGATGTTAGCAGCGAAAAACATATTAAACGTTTAATTCAAATTGACTAAACAAACTTGCATGATAGATTTGAACAAAACACAAAGTCTTTATATGGCTTATTTGAAAATGATACCAAGATAAGCAAACAAAAGCGAACTGCTTCCATCAAAGCCCGATCATTTCTTTGATTTAGTGCTTCTCAGAGATATGAAGTTTTAATCAAGCGTTTCAGACGACCTCTGAGAGGCTGCTTATCAAATGTCACGTCATGTCAGACATAAGTAAATATAGTGTGAATCAGCAGGCATCATTAACAGTAACCTTATCTACTGAGGCTGGACATTCAGACTGTAAATCTCCTTCATGTGACACATGGAGACATGAAGCAAAACACAAGCTCATCTCTTAGCAGCTGCCGGCTGATAACGACGGGGGATGCATCCGTGTAAAGATTGTTCACTGCCAGCTTCTTATTACTTCTATTAAATAGAACATGAAACCAGGTGATTACCTGCCATGCTGCTGCAATAAACTGAGCTCAAGTGGATCACAAAATTATGCGCCTTTAATGGAGGGCAACAGAAATGCAAATGGAGGGCATTTGCACTAATTGTGCCCGTCAGGGAAGAAGCTAGTGCCTCTAAAATGTCCACCTTTTGACCTGAAAGACGTTGTTTTAATGGAATTTAAAGCTTTCGTGAGGTCATTAGGCTGAGGTTGAAAGTGTCAACCTCTTGCTAATTCCTTTAACAGAAATCATTTGTTCAGAGTAAAATGACATGTTCACTCTACAAGGCCCAACTGGACAAACAGCGGTGTGGAAAAGTATTTGGTTTTGTGTCCCATTTAAATATTTCAGATCAAACATATTTAACTACGAGACGGAAAATAACCTGTGTAGACACATGGAAGTTTGCAGACTATGATTTCATTTACTAATGGATATTGCAGGCACACTGCTGCCTCGTTTTCTTGTAGAGCACAGAAGTAATGGTTCCAATTATTACAGCAAGTTGTCCAGGTCCTGAATCAACAAAGCAGTTCCAAACCGTCACACCGCCAACCTTAACTGTCGCGATGAAGAACATCACGACATGAGGTAGTTGTGCGTGTTCACGATTCATGTTATTCATATAATCTACCTATTTTTATTTACAGATCACATTGTGAGCAATTTCTGTCCCCGTGTGATTGCTTATGAAGCGCCAAACTTGACAAAAGCTGGTCAGAAGCACGTGCTTCATACTCCGTGTCACTGACGGTGACGCACACTGTGTTACATGCGCTTGCAGAAAAACACATGCTCCTGCCAGCAGACAGAGAAACTCCATAATGTATACTATGTGCTTTTCAGACGTGGGGTCCGGTTCTCTTTTTAGATGCGGAAAAATGTTACCCAGTACTTGGGGCTCTGGAGCTGCGGGTTGCATACCTCTGAGCTGGACTTACAATATTTCTTTATCAGGCAAATAAAACAACAGGGCAGCTTAAGAACTACTTCCTTTTTTAATTAAAAATAAGAGTCTCAAACACAAATGCAGGGAGACGAGCTTAAAGAGCTCACTGCCATGTCCATGTTAGCAGTTTAAGCTTATAAGCAGAGACAGATTTCTCTTCATTAGAAATATGTGAAACTTGGCTATTGAGATCTCATGATGCCAGATTTCACCCCTTTTGGAAGCTGTCCTCATTTAATCAGTTGAGGCTTCAGCTTTACAAATAAGATTGTAAATATTGTTCCTGCATGTGTATTCATAATATATAGTAAAAGTGATATAAATACCTTGAATATACAGTTCTGGAAAAAATTAAGATACCACTGCACTGAGGCCTATTGAAAACCTCACGGTTATTCCACCAAATATTGATTTCTGAACTGAGTTAAAACATTAGTACTGTCGTTTCTAAGTGAATATGAACTTGTTTTCTTGACATCCGAAAGCACTGCAGCTTTTTTGTTATTTTGACCATTTCTCATTACAACATAAACCTATTATGAGAGAAGCTGATCATTTTAAGTGGTCTCTATGTGTAATACAAACAGCAGACAGCACTACAAACATCTGCACTTGGACACTGGAAGCCCGGTTACTAAATCGTTACCAAATTTATAGGTTCAATAAAAATGACTAAACAAGTTTGCAAGGTGCAGGAAGGTATTTTTTTTCCATATCTACTACTTTACTGGGTGCAGGAATACATTAGTCTTAATTTGTGATTTGTGATGCAGAGACGGTATCATCACTGCAGCTTGGCACCGTCAGCAGATACAAACACACTCGGCTCCAGTGATTTCCCCTCAGACTCGTTGTCCTCCACGGTCGAACATGTGTCATTTGTATGCCGCCGTCTCGCTGGCAGAACGGCATTTGGAAACACTCATCTACTGATCACATCCCTGCTCCGTTATTCCCAAACAGGTGTTCCTGCACATACACAAGCATGCACAAGCACAGCCACAATTCAACTCTGTGTTTTCATGCGAAAACACTGATGCATATGCAAACTGTCTCAAATATATTTATATACTTCCACCACATGCTCACAGCCACATCGTCTCTGTTTCTGTTGTAGCTGCCGACGCTATCGTTGACCCTCAGAGGAGGAACTCTGGACAATGACTTGGCATACGTTCGCAGACTTGAGTCTATCCTTAGCACTGGATAGACTCAGAGCACTGGTGAGCTCTGAAATCGAGCTGTGTTGCAAAATAACTCATTTCTCCAACTTGTGAGTCCTCCTCTGTGTCTGTGCCTGTGGGAGCTAACATCTGCCGAGAGGAGAACTGGGGTAATGTGCGTGACTGCTCCTAACCCAGGTCACATGAGAGGGTTGCCGAGGTGATACGGTAATATGTGAGGGGTCATGCACAATCTCTGGTCACGTATGGATGTTAACCCGCACAAATCTGCAGGCAGCAGAAAAGACCAGGGTAATTAATAGCCACTCTGTTCGTCGCTGATACACCCAGGAGACCTTAGCATTTATTAGGGATGTCAGACACTTTATCATAGCAGGTGTGCTAGTGGTAAAAACACAATTGTTCTCTATTTGCTTATTTTATAAGAAGACTTTTGTTTGTGTTGTGCAACACCTAGCTTTGGCTATAAATAATTATAAATAATTGCACACACATTAAAAATGTGCATGTCGCGGCGCCAATTGATCATCAGGAAAATAATTTAGTCTCAGTTATGGTTGTAAATACCTGCCTGATAAGGCTTACAAATAATAGCTGAAGGCTATTATTTGTATTTGTATTTGCTATGCATGTTTGATTAAAAAGAGACAGTTTCTTTCCAATATACAACAATTTCATGTTGAAATGACCTCTTTTAAGTCCAATGCAAAGTAAATAAGAGTGTTAATTGTTTGTCATCGTGGTCAGTTTGGTACGGCTGACTGCTGAGTCAAGAGAAGGGAAAAGCTGTTTGGGAGTGTTTTAGTCCTGAGCCACATTTAGATTAATTACTTTTAGCTTTAAGAAAACAAGACATTTTAGATTTTTTTTCATAATGCTAATATAGATTTTCTACTACTGATAAAACCTGGTGGTCAGTTATGATTGCCTTTTTTTAAGGTTTTTGCTTTGTTTTTTGGGAGAAAATGAATCCAGATTGGGACATAAGTCATTTTTAGGTTTTGTATGTTTTTTGCAAATTTATACAATTGTAGCTGAAAAAAAATATGAACAACCACAAAATATTTTTGTTAATAACAAACAGGATATTTTTGCAAAGCCTTAAATTAATGAACAAGTCAGGTCAGAATATTGACAAATGAATCTTTGCAAAAGTCTGAAATGAGGAGCTTTGGATTTATTAAAAGCAGAAAAAGAGAAAATTAGTTGTTTTTCTTTCTATAAACCATTAAATTCTCCTGGTTCTGTATTCCAGCTGTCCCTCCTCTCTCTCTGCAGTTTGGTTTGGCAGCTGCTGAGCAGTTAGGTCAGGAAATGTGTGCGGGCGGAGAGGCGGGTGGGCGAGAGACAAAACTGAAAATGAGATTGGCCAGATTAGATCGGCTGATTGAGCAATTAGCTGTTGTCTCCGTCATTTGGCGGTGGCTGGGCAGCATCTGCCACTGAGGGACACACACCGACACGACACACACACTCAAACAAGGACGTGTGTGTAGTCCAACACTGGGAGGGTGTGTGTGAATGTGTGTCTGCTTTCCAAATCCAGTGTGAGCGGGCATGCGCGTGTTTGTGTGTGTGTCAGATATCAGAAGGGGTAAAATATAACCTGTCAGCTGCACTCTTGCTTTCACTTCCTCCATGCCGTTAGATCTTGTCCTTCTCATACCATTGGTGAGATGTCCTCTCTTTCATTGAAATCTTCTCTCATCAGCACCAACTTGGACTTTGTTTCTCTAGAATCTCATTTTCCAATTTGGTTCTTTTAACTGAGCATAGTTAATAAAATAAATAATTAGGCTTTTTTTTTTTTTTTTACAAGCGCTTGCAGTTCACTTTATTTAACTCGCTCAGGAGCCTGATAAAATTTCAAACAATGCCACGCAGAGAGCCATCACTCAGGTTTAGTACTTTGGCTTTGGTCTTTATTTCCAATGTAAAAGAAGGGTTTCCCTTCTCTTAGCGCACGGAGAGGCACTAAAACGTGTTTGATGAATTGGTCTCCATGGGCTCTCACTTATTCTCACATAAAGGGTGTTCGTGGTCCAGGAAAGAGGAGGAGGAACAGAAGTGGCTGGGGTATTTCTGCACATGGTGAAACAAAACTCCATCAGGTGGTTGACTCAAAACACAAGAGAAGGACCGAGCCTCAGGGGGGGGTGACAGATGAGTGCAACTGTCCACTGATGTGTCTGGAAATGTGGGGTCGAGTGTGTTTGCGAGCAGTTTTACGTTCTTACATGCAGCGGCTTTGCGTGCGCCTGGTGTTTGCTGAACATTTCTCTTGTTGTGTGCGTGCGCGAGTGTGTGTGGTCAGAGATAATTGTCAGGCAAGCAGTGAAGATGAATAATGGCGACCATCTCTGGCAGACAGTGGAGAGTTCACCTGTCAATGTGGGCTACCTTAAGACAGATGGACATCTGGAAGCCATTGATGTGCAGCTGTGGGAGCCGGACACGCACGCTACACGCACACACGCAAACACACCCTTATACATATGGCTGCAGATATACATTTTAAGTGCACTCATAAATGTTGAGAGAGTTGACAAGAGCCCACATAGATCTGAGACCAGGAGACACTGAGCACGGGCGTAAATCACAGAGCTCTTGTTCTCCCTCCCTCTCTCTCTCTCTTTTCTCATCGAGACACATGATCACACCGCTAGCTACGAAGAGAAGCATGAGTCATTCTCTGCTTGGATTCCCCGCTCCTTAAGTGGCTCATTGAATAGCTGGCAGGTGCTTCCATTGCAGCAACATAAACTAAGCTGAAGGAAAAAGTTAAAGAGCACTGATGATGATGATGATGACGATAATGATGGAACGGTAAAGGAATTTAGATTATGTCCAAATAGGCACCGGACTGTCTAAACATTAGATTGACTATGACAAATGTTGCTAATGAGTCTAAACAAAGGCTGCATTGAGCAGCAGGAACATTAAAAAACCAGTTAATGTGCTCATTATTCATCGACGTGGAGCGGTATTTTCTCATAAAATTAGACATGCAGTCTGTCCAAAACATACAGAAAGGACAGCAATGGTTTGCGTGCCTGTTTGCATGTGTATTTATCCACTTCTGACCGATGCACTCATCAGCTACATGAGGGAACCCTGCTGAATTTTCACACTGTCACTGTCATTCCTCCCCTGCTAACACTGAAATCAAACGCCTTTTAGCTCTGACCAATCCCCCCCATCCAACCACGGACTGGGAAACATGGCAGGGGCAGAGGGCCGGAGGATTTTATACTATATTCTGACATGTTAAATTTTTTAAGTTTTTACTATCACTAAAATATTTTTGAAATAAATCAAATTTGTGTTTTTTAGGAAAATACCTTGAAAAGAAAAGATGTGTACAATAGTTGCTAGTTACTCTGGGTCAGTTCAAATTGTTCCCATTATTTTGTATCCATGATTTTCCATTACACCTAATTTTTAGGTTGGACAAGGTGTAGTCATTCATGTCTATAAGCAAAGGTGTGGAATTGTAGAACAAAGTTGTTTTTGCTGCAGGAGGGTCTGGAGCACTTCGTAAGACAGATGTAGTCATGAAGAAAGAATATTAAAGCAAAATCTAAAGACATCAGCCAGAAAGTAAAAGCTGAGGCACAGATTGGTCTTCCAAATGCACAATAACATCAAGCAGCCTAAGTGGTTGCAAAGTAGCACAAGGACAATAAAGTCAATATTTTCACATGGCCATCGCAAAGCCCAGATCTCTGTCCTATGATGAGGTTGATCTGAAAGGGCGTCGGAGCGAGGCGACTTACAAACCTGACTGAGTTACACCAGTTCTGTCAGGAGGAATGGGCCAGAATTCCAGAAAACCAAAACATTCGACCCAAGTCAAAATACAAATATCCATGATTATGACCTAATGTATATAAACTTCTACATTTAGGAAAGTAAATACAAATTTAGTTTTCTGGCATTTATCAAATACAAATAATTTCACAACATGAGGAGTTTGGTAGGATTAACTCTGGACCTTGACAAAAAAAAAAAGTAATCTGTGTCCTTTTACTTTTGTATGTAAATGTCTGGTTTCAACTGTATGTAAACTTCTGATTAAAAATATTTTCAGATATATCTGATATATTATTCTCTCGTTATTGTTGCATTCAGCAAACAGAAGTAATTTTGGATATTTTAAGAAAGCTACAACAAGGGAAATGTTACTTGATTTAACTTCTCAGTGCGGAAAAAAGTTTACTTATTCGGTCCTTATCGAATTTCGAATTTGAAACAAATTGGACACTGGATCATTTCAAATTGATGCCTTACCTTTAAGACATCTTGAATCCGTAAACTCAGTCATTTTAACCCCTTAAACAGAGCCGTAATAACGACTGCTGAACTTATCTTCATTGTAATATTATGAAAGGAGAGGAATTGAACAGGAACATTTCTATGACTGGAGTAAATTTGATTATTCTCTGTGCAGTTTAAGCTGGATTGCTTTGTCTTTGAAGGTGCCTTGAGATAATATTTGCTGAGTTTGAGCCATTTTAGAAACTGAATTGAACTGACAGCAGTGTTAAAATAGAACCCTAACCACAGATTCAACTTATAGCTTATTAAATATGAGAAACTAGACCTTAAAACACAACCTCTTAGTTCTAAGATCACTTATTCATGACTCCTGAAGAGCCGTTTCATAGCGCGCCTCATAAAGCTGTTTTATGTTTTGAATGAGACGAGCCTAGATAAAATGGAGTCCCCTCCTCTGAGTTGTCTTTAACATGGTGCAAACCTTTATGACTTTGCTGGAAAGGAAGCCAGACTTTGACTGCATTAAAATACATGCCAGGGCAGAGAATATGCCATTTGGGAAACTGGGCAGAAAAAAAAAAACAAAAACAGATGCACACACAAATGTAGACTATAATTTATTTTCTTGGTTTTGTAATTATGCTGATAATAGAAAGAGCCCCCTGTTAGAATTTATCTGTCTCCTCTTCTGCCTCCAGTTCATCCCTCTCCCCCCGTTCACTGCCACTCCATAACCTTCCAGGGAGTCGGCCGACAATGGGCCCAGACTCCCCTCTCACTTTGCTGCAAAGGCAGGATAAGAGAAACTTTAGCCGCAAAGAGAACATATGGCCTCCAATGCACAACCAAACAAACCTTATACATCATGGTGGCTTGGCAGAGTGTGTGCTAGCTCAAAGAAAAGGGGAGTAGGGTGGGAGTGGGGGTGTATTAAAGGGTAATGAGGTAGAGAAAAGGAGGGAAACCAGAAGCAGCAGAAGAGGCGGAAGTGCTATTTGTATGAAAAACATCCGTAGCCTGTCAGAAGCCAGTCATTTTCTTTGTAATAGACTGTAAAAAAGGAAGCCTCGTTGCAAAGTAGCGTTGTAAACAGAGAAAATAAGAGTGTCTAATCCTGATAGGTCATTCTGTATTAGCAGGACAGAAAGCCCAACAAGGATTAATAGCGCAAAAATCCACTCCCCCTGCCTGTCAGGTAGAATAGACATCTAAATTAGTCCATATGAGCACTATTCAATTCTTCACTGACCCCAATTAATATAAAGTGATTTGATGGGACAGAAGTCAAAGCTTATGCAGATAGACGGAGAGGTAATGAATATGACAGAAAGTCAAACAGGAGGAACCTGATAGCTGGCTCAAATTGTCGCCCCAGCAGGCTGTTGCTCTCTCCACCCCCCGAAGAGAAAACCATAACCCTTATTACAGCGAATGGATGATACTGTCCATTTCAAAGGCTCACAATGTTCTGGGAGCATTTAAAACTAATGCACTATGGCCTTTTTCATTTCCTCCTTCCATCCATTTTTCTCTCCCTCATCCTCTAGACAAATGTGGTATCACAGTTTGCTCTGCATGCGTGATACTCTCAACCGTGGTCCTTAGAGCCTGACAAACTGCAGAAGATATGGGTTGTGAATGTGTGTCCTCTTGAGGTTTCACTCAGTTTTTAAAATGGTGACAGAGCCATTCCTTTCATTTATCTGTAAAATAAAGTCACAAATAAAACGTCAGCAGTACAGGAGTTAAAGTTCAGCGTTTTCTTAGACAGGAGGCAGCAAATTTTGTCCAGAATGCCTCGACAGTCTGGAAATTTCATCGTACCCTGAAGAGATTCAGGACACCCCGTGCCAGATGCAACGAAGCAGCCCCATAACATAACCGAGTCGCCTCCATTATTCACAGTAGGGGCAGTGTTCTTTTCTTGGCATACTTCATTTTACGTTTGAACATAGAGCTGACGTGCCTTTGCCAAAAACCTCCAGTTCTGTCTCATCTATCTGAAGGACATTCTTCCAGAATATTTGTGGCTTGTCACTATGTACTGTGGCAAATAGTTTTTCCTCAAAGCTTTCTAGAAGTACTATCATTTTTGTCCAGACCTGTTTTAGTATTCTATATCTAATGATTCTGTTGAATCACATTCCAGTAAATTTTTATCTGGTATTAGTTTTTTTTTCAGTTTCAAGTTACATCAGTGACCATTGTGAGTTTTTTGCTTTGGAGTTTGGAAAGAGTCCTTCCCAACATCCTAATCTTCAGCTGCTTTACAGATTCAAGCCAGGACCTGGCTGGGTCACTCCAAAACCTTAATAAAAGTTTGTTCATTCATAAAAAATAAAAAATAAAAATAAAAAATCAAGTTAAGACTATTTTTAAACCTAAATGTACATATGGCATTAACCAGGGATTTGCCAGCATATTGCCAATCTGAGAGTGTTACACTGATCTATCTGCGAGTCTGTATTGCTATAGAGATGCATACTAATTTGCTGCAAGCATTTTGAACCAGCCACAAAAACTAAAATACTTCCTGTAGAGATTACTGAACTGATTTCTACTCTTACCATCCATGCTGTTTTAATAGAGAAATTGTACCGCAAGAGACATCAAAAAGATCTTATTCCTTTTTCTGTTAAATGGTTATAAATTCTGCACTTTGCATAGATTAAATGTCTTATGATAATCTGTATTTTCCAAAGCCCCTCTTTGCTCAGTTGTATTTTAGAACTTTATTCCTTCTTTAAACTAGATAACTCTTTCATAGAGATCATTTTCTATTTCGAGAATCAAAAACTGGAAGCATAATAAGAAAGCCCCCAGCGCCCTTCACCCCTCATTCTCTCCGTTCCCCAGCTCTCTATGCTTTCCACTCATCTCCACCCTCGTTCTTCCCATATTTTTAATCAATCTGGCAACACTTGTAATTTTTTAAATATATCCAAACCCTCCTATAACGCTCCACTTGCACACACTTTCAAGGATCTGTTCCACTCATCATACTCGCTTCGTCTTCTTCAGCGTCCACTCTTCTCTTTCACCTTTCCTTCCTTCTCATCCCTCTCATCTCTGGCTGGTAAGAGTGGCGCCATTCATTAGCACCGTTGACAAGCCACTTCAGACCAATGCCGCCACTCTCTCTGCTGAAGAGAGAGGCAAAAAGGGAGAGAAGGAGCATGGGAACTGTTTTCCACTAAACTTTTACAGGAGTGTAGGAGTCGGTCAACGTGCTATCCACAACACGCAGGTAAATCACGTTATAAAAGCCAACGTAAAAGCTGTGCTGCACGCTGAAATATTTCCATTCTAGAGTTTTTAAAGCGGTTGCTGTCAACTTTTCATTTTTTTATTTCCCCGTTTCCTAAACCTTCCTCCATATATCTTTGTTTCTTTCCAGCACAACCTCCCTTTTTACCTCCACCACAGTCGAACACACAGTCCCTTTATCCCTTTGGTCATATCTCATTGTCTCCCATGGGTGCAGTGTAACACTATCTGCTTCAGCCACTCTCCAGTCTTAAGCAGACAGCCTGGTCCTCAGAGATTTATTCATGTCTCCCTCCCCTGCTGCCATTTTCCTCTCCACGGAGACCAGAAACTAAATATGACACCTACACCAGAGAGATGGAGAGAAATGTCAAACTCCTCCAGACAAAATGTTGAAACCTTGTTCCATATTTCGAGTTACACTGCCTGGTTTGGTTTTCAGAAGCTGTGAAGCCATTCTGGCAACATAAACCCTAATATTTTCAAAGACTACACCAGGTTAAGTGAGTTTTTATTATTATTATTATTCTCTTTCTTAAAAAAGACGATATTCTCTGCATAAATGGTGTGAAGCTGTGTGTTTTCTGGATTCTGCCTCAAGAGCAATGAAGATTTACAATAGTGATGTTAGTCTTTATAGCCTATCCGGCATCCTAAATGTGTTTGGCCAGGGTAAATGTCATCAGAATGGAGTAAACAATGGAGAAAAAGCCTCAAAACGGTATGTGCATTGACACAGTATAGGTGGTAACCAGCCCAACCCTCAGATGATGTACTTACCCTTTAACAAGCTTACAATTATATGACTTCTTTCTACTGCAGGTTAGTGAGCTGGTCCCTATAATAAGTTCACAGAATCTCACTTTGTGAAGTCCAAACAAACCCTGTAAACCATGCACAAGTGTATAAATACCATAAAATAGTGTGAAGTTGGAAGCAAACACAGGCCTGCAGCAAATATCCAAGTTGAAGGGTTTGCGATGAGTTTAATCTCAATCACGCAACTGGAATAAATAAAACTAGAGCCCTGAGTGATGATACGGATATGCAACAAATAAATGTGACTATTGAAAACTGTGGTCTTACATTCACTGAGAGCAAATAAACACCTGAAGCTGCAGGAGACTTGACTAAAACTGAAACAGGAAGTAAACTCATTTGAAACATCACTGTGAAAATAAAGTGAAGAAGGTTTTCCTGAAAATCCAAGGAGCATGAACAAATCCAAAACTTACAAATGAATGAACAAAACAACGAGAAAATAACAGATGATGAAAAATGAGGGAGCCTGTTGTTTGCTTTGCCCTTTTTCTCCCATAGTTTTTATTTATTTATTTATTTTAACAAAAAGGGTCTAACCAATGCACATAATTAAAATTTTAATGTCAAGAATAATTTTAAAAAGTAATTTTATTAACATGAGTATGACCTGGTTATTTAAGCTGTTTCTGCAGCTCTATTATATGTTCACAACTGTATTACACTTGGAAATGCCATCGTAAATGTGAGTAGGATATAAGGGATAGTACAATTTCATTCCTTTTAATGCCTTAAAATGTCAGACTAAGCCTCTAATAATTCACTGTTACCCAACGGAGCCAGTTTTAGTTTAAAGCAAGATGACGAGCTTCAGCCTATACTATCCATCCCCAGAACCTCTACATTTCCATTTGGGAAATCCCTTTTATCCTTTCTCTTCCTTCTCTTTGTCTAACTCTTTCATTCTTCCTGTCTTTTGTTTACTGTCTGCCTTCCTCTCTTTCTCTCCGCTGATAATTTATCTTTTAGTTTTCCTCTGTTGATGTACACATCAGAGCACCAATTTAATTTAATGTAACACAGCAAAAGGCATATTACATTTAATTCGGAATAAAACTAAGTACAAGACACAAACACACCAAGTAATAAAAAAAAAACACAGAAATTATGCGAATATCCTCCTTCGGCCTGTGACCTACCAGCTTAGTTTTACATTTTACATCTGGAAGAAATTATATAAAAGTTACATTGCCTCCCCTCATCGACAACACTGATTATGTGCTTGGTAAATAAATCATCTGCACAGTCACTTGACATGTGGTGCAGATTAATGTGGACCTAATGACATTGGTGCAACGATCCGCTGTTTTCCCATTTTAGCTAAAATGCTAGTTAATACACACACACGCGCGCGCGCGCAGGATTACACAACAGTTTTTAACACATTTCCTCCAGATACATTTTGTATTTTCTACGCTTAATGCAACTCGACAGAGGTGCGCTGGTTAACGAATTCAACATAAAGACAGGCGAATATTACACAAGCCTAGTTTATGAACTTTACCTAGTGCTAACATTAGCTAGCACAATATGCTACCGGGGATCGCGGCAGACAAAATATGTGACTGTCGTCATAAGATGTGTAAGATTTATTCTTTGAAACAGGGTGGACACTTTAGTAGCTGCTAAACGGTGTAATTTTGTGAAGATTACTTACCATTCACATTCTGTGTCCCGTCACCGAAACCCTGCAGTTCGGGACAGAGTTCTGAGATCTCAGGGAGTCATCCACTTTAGTCAGCGCTAACCAATCGGAACACGTCTTACATTGCTCGTCCTTAAGCCCCGCCCAGAATGTTCATGTAAGCTTCCCCGAAGCAAATAAAGTTGTATAAGCAAGAAAACGAGTTCAACATAAAAACAGGAGCTTCAAAAAACTTAGACTCAACCAAAAAACAGGAGCTTCAAAAAAACTTAGACTCAACCAAAAAACAGGAGCTTCAAAAAAACTTAGACTCAACCAAAAAACAAGAGCTTCAAAAAAAACTTAGACTCAACCAAAAAACAGGAGCTTCAAAAAAACTTAGACTCAACCAAAAAACAGGAGCTTCAAAAAAACTTAGACTCAACCAAAAAACAGGAGCTTCAAAAAAACTTAGACTCAACCAAAAAACAGGAGCTTCAAAAAAAAGAAAAAAGAAATAGACTCAACCAAAGAAATAAGTTTCAAACAAAAATTAGTGATTTCAATTAAAAAAAAAAAAAAAAAAAAAACCTCTTTAAACATTTCTTTGTTCGTAAAAAATTTATTTTATGATTAAAATGTTAAGATTTTTTTTTGTTTGAATTTTTTTGGATTGAATACCACTTTTTTGTTTGACAAGTTTTTTTTTTTTTTTTTTTTTTTTTATTCAATAATTGTGAAACAAATCTAACTCCATATGTTTCAGGATTGAACATCAAAACGCACCCGAATATTTCCCACTCACAGAAGAGAACATTCAGTCCATTACAAAATTATGCTTTAAGCCTTTGTTTGTTTTTGCGATTATTAATAAGTGATCGGTGTCTTAGATTAGCTACCGCTGCCATTAGCTAACCTAACACAGCGGTGTTTGATTAGCTAATTTAAATACCTGCGCTACTCATTTCGTGGGTCGCCATTTTTATTTTATAGCTGAACCAAAACACACCAAACTCCACATCACATCTACATGTTCAGGTTGTCAAAGTCAAGCAGGAATACCTGCTTCCCTTGCTATTTTTATGTCAATTTAAAAATTAACAATTAACATAAAATATTTAGAAGCATATTTAAGTAAAGGAAATTCAGAACTCCACACCCTGGTAATACATGCAGGCACTACACCCAAGTTTTCGGATCCTGAATTTTTTTTGTCATGGAGGATACAGAAAGTCTGCCGTACATGACTGAGAAAGTGTGTGACATCATTTAAACGTGTGCAATTTGTGTTCGAGAGGTGGATTAAATGTCATGCTCTGCAGCGTGATGAACTGATATTACCCAGCACTTTTAAACTGTTGTGACTGATAATGTGAAACTCGTCTTACCGTGTTTTTGTGTCGAAATGAACAACAGTTTTTGATCACACACTGCTGACGTAAGGATGTCCTTCAGGTAACTAGTCCTGTCACGCAGAAGAAGGCAGCCATCAGGTGGCGACGACTAGAATCAGCGTGGAGGTAACTGGGATACAGGATGAGGAGCCGGGGCAGCAGATGGAGGAAAGGCAGCAACACGCTCCCGGCAAAAGACCAGTAACACGAAGGCACCACAGGGGTCACTCTACAGCATACTATTAACATATTGCACGCTAGCCCAGCCAGATTAAGCAGGTCTACTGAAACTATTAGAGCAGTATCTGGTATCAATGTGATGCATTTCCTATGAGCATCAAAGTTAAAAAAGAGGGAGCAGAATGAAGCGCAGTGCAGCTGGGAGATGAGTGCGTGATGTATGTGACCGAGCTGAAAGAGACTCTGATGAATACTTGCTGAATGAGAGAGGAATGAAGAATGAGGAGCAGTGTGTCATTTCTGCCTCTATCAAATGTTCAGCTGATCTTCACTGGGTCACTAGGAGGAAAGAACGGCTCCTTTTAATCCTCTGATTGAGCACTCGAGTCTTTCTCCCTCACAAGATCCTGATTACAAGAAACCTTTTGCTTCATGGAGGATTTCTCCTCATCCTTCACTGACATTAATCCGTTCCAAGGGATGGATATTAAGAGCTAAATCAGGTTTTTTTGGGGGGGTGGATGAAAACATAAAATCCAATCGGGATTCAGCCTTGAACTCAACACTTTCCAATCGATAATGATACATGACAAGTTGAAAACTCCCTGTGGAAAATTGGGCCTGATTTTGCTGGGACTTTGTGCCAAAGATGAAAGCTGCACCGCATTACCATAATGCAACAGGAATCTAACAAATGAAGCTGCGATGAATTCCAGGCAGCAAAAGCAAAGGATTGCGCGCTCTTCCCGGCTGCACAAGTCCTGTCCACACTTACAGACTCCCACTCTCATCATCGTTTTTCCTTTTTCGAGAGCCAAGGGTGAGCAGAAAGCAGGCAGCTGATGGAAGGGAGAAAAATGACAGCGCTAGACAAAGGTTGATTAAATTGGTTTTCAATTCTGGGTGTCTCTGTCTGAAACCACTGCATTAATTTGCTCCATTACATATTTGAGAGCCAGTGAGTGTATTAAGAGCTGCTGTATATCATATCTGTGACTGTTCTGAGAGCTCACTGCCAAAAAGAAGAAGCCAGTGTCCATATATCCCGGCATGAACCGAGGTGACTCAGCACAGATAGCCTGAAATTCTCTCTTGGTTCATGTAAAAGCTTCTTTGGTCAGCGCCACTTATTTTTTATTTTTTTTGTTTGTTTTTTTTAAGCAGGTCCTGTCTGGCAGCGTCTCACTCAGAATTGTTGTCTGAGTGAAAGGAGAAGCTCAACAGTTTTACTTTCAAAAGTGGAGCATGATGGCTTTTGCTATGTGATGCTCCACTCGATAGAGAAACAGATATATAACTCTACGTGAAATAGCTTTTGGTTTATTTTGTAATGAGCATGGAGACAGAAAAACAGAGTTTGGAGTTGGTAAGAGGAAAGGAGAGAAAGAATGATAGAATACAAGATGGCACTCTAGACGTCGTCTTCTATGTCTGCAGAAAGAGCAACAGACTCATTCAGTAAGTTGGAATATTAATGAAAAGTCTATTTATTTCAGGAACTTTAACACTGAGTGAAACACAGGTTAATTACACCCAGACGGATGTTTGGAAACCTTTGTTTCTGTTGACGATTTCCTTTTCCAGTTGCTGAAAGGATAACATCAGATCAGATGATAAAAATACATTTTCAATGCAAAAATGTAGTCGTAATGAACAGCATGTTAAACATCTGTTCAGAGGTTGTCAATTTTCAAAAAGGTACTTCTAATCTGACAAATGAACTTTATTTAAACTTGTCTAATTTACTGAATATTAATTTACAATATTACAGAACAGTACACAATACAAATATAAAGCACTTTGTATTGCCTTGTTGCTGAAAATGAGCTATATAAATAAAATTACCTCTACCATTACAAGTTGATACATAATGCATTTTGTGGCAACCACAGTCCAACATAGTGTATTCAAACCACATAAGTAATCACACCATTCACAATAACTATCTGTAAGTTTTTAAGTCTTGGAATATGGTTGATATGACAACATAAATCTGATTTTAAAATGTTAGACCAATTTTATTAGAAGGCAGCAATGGACAGGCTACGGTAGACATGCAATTTTAAATAACTATTAAATATTAAAATGATTTGTTACACTGTTTGTTTTTTCTCAGTATTGAAGCATTTTATCAAAAATATAATTTTAAGATAAGGGATTATAAGAACAATAGAAAGCCTATGTACATTAAGCCAGACCCTCCTGCACCAGGCAGACCTGAATCCTGGCATTCTTGTTTTTGAGTGACTCCAAAACCCCTTTAGTGAAATATGTCCATGATGAGAGATTATTGCGCTTCATGCATCAAGAGTGATCAAGGTATTACCTGTCCTGTCCCAACAGGTGTGACTAAAGAAACAGCAGAGCCATAGAGATGTCAGTCAAATCCCGTCGGCACATGTCTGCTGAATTAGGAAGAGCTTTCAACCTGCTGAGAGAGAACACCTGTGTAGCTCTAATCATTTGATGTTTTAAGGTTTTCCACGTGAAGTTGAAATGAAAATGGACTTTAACACATTAACACGCTCATCAGTATTGCTCCAGGCATGTCATAGTCATCTGATAATTTCTTGCTTGCATTGCCTGCAGAACACTGTTGTTATTCAGGGAGACTCCATTCACTCTCTTTCTCGACAAGCTCAAAACTTACAAAGCCAATTAAAGGTTTTTTAAGTCTTCAGGCTGAGTTCAGCAGTAACAGGCTGATCCTGCAGAGTCTGAGACCCGGGAAGAAGTTTTGTAGATTCAAAGGTTTCTTTTTTTTTTTTTTTTTTCCTAAAAACCACAAGAGAATCAGCAACCGAATCCTGTCACTTTACCAATAGCAAGTTGTTTCCCGTAAAACTGGCTCATCTATATGGAACAGCATAGAAATAAGAGACACTAGCCAGTCCCGACACCCGAATTAAAAAATCTGCACTGCTAGACCATATAGGTGTGGATACCAGCTGGTTTTACGATTCCAACCTAGCAAAGAAACCATATATAAAAAAACAAAACAAAACAGAAGCTGTCCAGTTGAAACAACTGTTGAATTCTTTCTTTAGCATGAAATGCTTCAGTTTTATTTTATTTGGCCTTCATTGTAAAAACACCCCTAGCAATCGTGGGAAACGAGGGGTAATTTATTAAACCATAATTTTGTGATTACCACATGTGATCACAGAGAGGCCTGTTTAACAAATGTCTGTTTTTTCCTTTTCTTGCCTCACTTTTAAGTCAAACTGCTGCCATTCAAGGTCCACCCCACTTTCTGCCTTCTCGCGTGACTCCAGCTCCGTGCAAAGGTGAGATACGTGTGGGGGGGAAAAAAAGGTAACGGTAACATATTTTACAGATATGTGCAGGAGGTTTGAGTTTTCCCATGTTGGTTTTCTTCTAAGACCGAATGTTCGTGCTGCCTGCAGGAGGGAAATCACATTTAAATCTCACTGTTTGCCTTGGAACCCAAAAACACAAATGAGTTGTACTTAATGAGCTGAAACGCATAAAACAAAGACACAGCCCTGTTGGGTTGTAGAAATGATGTTTATTAAAAGGCAATAATGAATCACCAACATTTTGCCTGATGATGTAGCACAAGTTATCCCTTATTAAACCTTTTAAAAGTCACAGGCTAAATGGGAAAACCATGACATTAACAATGCACTTTTATTTTTGAACATGATTGATGACAAAAACTTGAAATGTTACCATGAATATCTTAATGGCTGGTAATGATGGAGGCTGCTCTCCATCCCTGCTTCCTGCGCACACAAACACACAGATACACGTATGCTAACAGATGCCTGACCCCCTGCACCTTCTCAGCATTTGTGCGTGTGAAATGGATCGCTTTGGAGCTGTCAGCATTCTTTCAGCGGAACTATTCATCCTGCTTTTTCCATTCGAAGCGAGTGCAGGTGTTTACTGTAAGGAGGGGAAGAAAGGACGAGAACGTCAGCGGCCTCCTCACAGCCTGGATGGCAGATGGAGAGGAGCGGGAATTCAGAAACTCAAAGCAGAAAGGGAAAGTAAAATAAAACAGATAGCGAGAATGGGTTAGGTGACGGCCAGAGTGCCAGCGAAATATCGTCTTTCCATCAACAGACAAGTGAATGGGAAAGAATCCGATCCATGTGGGAAGGAAGACCACCCGTAATGACGGCAGAAGCTCAAAGTAGGCTGACCTGGACTTTCAGAAACATTTTTGCTTTCTCCTCACAATTATGTTATAATTTTTGTTGAGTTTTTCATAAGATTATATTTTTTAAAAAGTCCTGCAACAGGTTTACATGTATATAGGAAGAACCCCATTTTATAAGTCTGTCCAAAAGCGTCAAAATGCAATATTTAGAGTAGTTTAAAGCTGTTTCGTTATATAAAATGCCCCTACAGTACAACACAGTATTTATAGTAGCTCAACCACTGAGTCAAGGTTCATACCAATAGTCTCGTAGGCAGTGCTGCTATAAATCCTCCTCCTGTTTCTCTGGTGAAATGTGCAAACATCCTGATCGATATGTCAGGTGGGTTATTTATGTAGTCCCCGCTGTGGGTGGACAGTTCGGATGTTCTGTCTTATCAGTGAGGTTAACTCTAAAATGGACTACAAATTCCCACTCAAACCTATACGAGGTCTTCAGTAAAGTGTACGTGTGTGTGTGCGAGTGTGTGTGAGTACACGCCTCTTCCCTGTTGTAAATATTCCTCCATCCATCACATTAGCCTAATGAAAAGTAATAAGAGCGCTCCAAATGATCTCCTCCCTGAGGTTGTCTCTGAGCTGTGTGAAATAAGATAACATTAACCTGAGTTATATGGCCTGCCAACGAGAAGTCCCATAACAAAACACACACACACACGCTCGCATGGGACCACACATATATCTTACCCAGCATTTACCCTCCAACTGGGAGTCATGGTGTCACCATAAACTAGCATTGATATGAAACAATAGCAAACACGATCCATAAATGTGGTTTCTTCCAGTTGCAGGGATCTGCACGCGTGTGGCCGAGACTCCTGCTTCACATGATTGGGTTTGTCGTTCTTTTATATTCCGATGTGGATTTAAAGCTTGAAAACGTGTCAGTGCTTTAGCTGGTTTACAAAGTGACAAGAACCTGAAGGAACTGATATTAAGGGTGTAGAAGAGGACGGAGAAAACAGACTAACTAAATAATTATTTTCCTCACGATTCTTCACATTGAGTTCAACAGGCAGGTGCTGGACCGTGAATCAAACATTGTGGAAATACTGGACTGAAAAACAATATAAAAAATATTCCACACGTCAGTCTTTCACCGTAAGTACAACATGATTTTGGAAGGGACTAAATCTGTACTGAGTTTACACAGTGTCTTTCTCGAGGTTTAGTACTGCAGACATAAAAGCTGTCTGCTGGAAAGACCTTTAGAGTTGTCAGGTTACTTCAGAGATGGAAAAGAATTTCCAGAAGTGATATTGGCCAAAAAAAGAGAGGAAATCCCCCCCCCCCCCAAAATCAATTGGATATTTTTGGTTAATCATCCAATAAGAGAAATTCCTGAGAAGGAGCTGCTCGGCACAGAGGTAGTAAATGAAGGAATAAGCAATCTTCCCATCATAAATATTGCGGCTGTGACAATTTAATTTCTTTTATAATGTTTATTTCATGATCCGTTCAACACCGTGGTAGATCTATTGCAGTGTAAAATCCACGTTTCTCAATCTCTCAGTTGAAGAGACTAAAGTTAAATTCGACGTATGTTACCTTGTAACAATGCAAAAACACGTCGTCTGAACTTTTAGATGCTGCAGTAGACGAACACAGAGAGAATCCACAGAGTACTGTGCTGGAAGATGAGGAAGAGATGAAGAAGAAGTGAACATCACCTAGTTAAGACCTCAGTGAGCTGATTGTTCTCTTCCTGTCTCATGCAGTCCTGCTTTTTCACTCTGACAGATTTATTAAAAGGCACGGATCAAAGCAATTCCCCAGCTCGTGCCTCTAATCAATCCTTAGTTTTCCTCTCCTTCAGCTGACAGCATCTTCTCCTTCATCCTTGCTGCCTGTCTTCCTCTCCGTCCCGTGGCCTGGGCCTGAGTTCCTGAGGTTAGAGCCAAGGTGGGAGAAGTAGGTGATGGGGAAGGACACGAGGAGGAGCAGAGAAGTCGGACAATGTCTTTGCTTTCCCATGCCTGGGGTTTTATTTTCTCATCATTTTTGCAGCGGTGTGTGTACTTTCAGCAAACGTCTGGAGGGCAATCTAAACCATATGTCACTGTTAGGGGCGAGAACGAGCTTACGCAGGCAACTATTATCTTTCCATTTGCGTCAGTGATGCTCTGTGCTGGATGTAAAGCCTATGACTTGTCAGTGGAAGCATCAAACACTGACAGGTGGGGGTGTTTCACAGGAGTTGGTCTTCTGAAATGCTTTCGGCTGAACAAGGAGAAACAGAATCAAAACAAGAGAAAGATTCCAAGTGGAGGAATGAGCAACAAGCACAGCAAGGAAGGTTTCTAAGTGTTATGGTTACATTTCTTTATTTTCCTTTGCTACAATTTTTAGGGTTTGCAACAGTGCACAAAATTATCAAATAATGTGACGTTTTTCATATATTTTGAAAGGGGGGGGATCATAGTGTAGTTGTGAAGAAAGGAGTATTTGGTTTTCTTAGTAGGAAACCAGTTTGATCACTTGGTCAGCAGTATCTCACCACTAGCCTATGCCCACGGTCTCCATGGCAACCAACTGCAATACCAGCTAATGGTTGGTGGTAAACTGGAAAACTCCACATAATGTAGATGTTGCCTCTGCAAAAGCCTAGAACGGTCGCAGTCAGTATCGCGAGTTTGTTCATTGGGGTGTGAATGCTGAAAGAACTTGTTGCTGCAAATTCATCTCTTTTTTTCCATCAAAACATAGAAGCAAAGTTGTCTGTCCGTCAAACGTCTCCTCAAAAATGTTGTGGATTAGCTGAGTTAACTCGGACAGCATCAGTTTAGAGTGACCTGGCAATGCTGAGGATGAGGACACAGAGGCGAAAAGGAAAATGGAGAAAGAGAGATGAAGATGGTTAAAACCTAGCATTGAGGGTTCCTCCACTTCCCCCCTGGTCTCCCTGCCTGCCAGGATGCTAGCAGCAGCAGAGGACAGACTCAGCCAGCCACCTATCAAAGGCTTTCTAATGAATAGTCCTCTAATCCCCTCATTGAGATACAGAGAACGGACTCCCTGCTAATGCTCCTAGACAGAGATGTGCTCATTCTTTTCCCTCTTCTCTCTCCCTCTCATATTCAGTATCACACACAGATAAAGAAAAATATGCAAAAAATAAAACACACACACACACACACCAGTACCTGTGCTTCATTCAGATGCAAACAGCATGTTTTTTTTTTTTTTTGGAATCTAACACAGGTGGCTCTCTTCCCTCCTCATTCACACAGACAACAGCACAATGCAGCAATATTCTGCCTTTGTACTCGACCATAAGCTGCATTAATTACTCCCAAAGCAGAGTGGGTTTCAAAGAGGAAAGACAAGTGGTCCTCGTCGTCTTGGAGCCAGTTTGTTTACGAGCTGGCTGCGTGAGCGAGCAACATGGAGTCATTATGTTCAGATTGATAGAGGAACTCGCGTCTTGCCTTGTCTTTCACCTAGCTAATCAAACACTTGTGTTTTGACATCTACCTTTCTTCTTTAACACATATTGCATAATTAATCACATATACACCCAAAAACCTGTTCTTTTTATGGTTTTTGTTTTTTGGGGGGGTTTTTCAACCCAAATGCAGAGTTTATACCGGTAGTCTTCATGCTTTAAATTCTTTCCCTGATTCAACACACCTGAATCAAATGATGGCTCGTTAGCAGGCTCCTTTAGATCATTGACATGCTGAGGAGGACCAGGATGTTGAACCAGGGGGAGAACGAAAACATGCAGGATACTGAAGTGATATTGCAATATACACAATATTTTGTAGAAAATAGCAAAATTAGAGCGACTTCCTCAGGGTATAAGGCTTAGAAATCAGAATCTGTAAGCGGAGAACTTCTTGTTTAGTTCTGTAGTCCTGGTGGCATAAAGCAAGGGATGGATAGAAAAATGAAGCTTGCATTTACTTCAGTGTGGGCAGCCTGTTGTGGTGCAGAAAGAGACCTGAACCAAATTCAAAGCTGATCGAAGGCTGTGAGACGTGAATCCTGACCAAACGAACAAGAACCCGGACACAAGCAGCTAATATGAGATTCCTCTGGTTGGCCTAAGCCATGGGGCTCTCTTCCACTACTATCTACTCAGCTACAGTAGACCTGGCTGTACTCTGTAATTCAGGTTTTCCACTCATAGCATTTACGTGGTACCAGCCCCTTTTTTACAAACCTATACCTCACTGGGGCTTCAAGCATACCGAGTTGGACTGAAAAGGTGACTTCACAAGACTGTGGTCACTGTCGTGTCTCTGAACTCTTCCTGAGTTAAAACATTAGTTCTGTTGTTTCTCAATTAATATAAACTTGTTTTCCTTGCATGTGAGGAATGCAAGGAAAATTTGAGGAACGAAAGCACTGCATCTTTTTTTTTTATTTTTTACCATTTCTCATTAAAAATAAATAAAAAAAATTTTTTGCTTGGAATTTTGGAGACATGTCAGTAGTTCAAAAAAAATAAAGAACATTGTTCATTTTACTCAAACATATACCTATAAAAAGTAAAATGAGATAAATAGATAGTGTATAGTTAAACACAGCAGAGCACCAAACTGTTGTTTGGCATCCACCACTGAAAAAAGGAAGAAGAAAAGGAGAAAGAAGTACAAGCTGAAAAGGAGGCTGGAAGGGCAGCAATCACCCCACTTTGCAAAATCTTATAATGAAACAGATAAACCAGTAGGAAGGTTAATTTTTCAGTTAATCTGTTCAAACGTCGCAATCTTGGTGGCAGATTTAAACTATACGGTCAACTCTTTTCTCTAATCCTTGGTTTTGCTGTTTTATCCTTTCGTTTTGCTGTTGGACTGGAGCACAGCTTCAGCTAGAGCAGGCAGAATGCTTGTTGATGGCGAGATTGAAGCTTTTTATTTTTTCAGTTCTGAATGTCTGATCTGTTCTAGTCAGCTGTTTTCACTTTGGATATGAAATGAAATAATCTTGCAGGTTGGTTGAGCAGCGTACTTGTCCACCTGGAAACAGTTAGCTTGACTATGATGGAAAGTCGTGGTGCTGGGGAGGAAAACAAAAGGAGCACGATGATGATGACGACGACGATCGATGATAAAGATGAAGACAAGAGCCGGAGAGGAAATGTTTGTTGTAGAGTTTAGAAAGAAAAGAAAAATGAATGACAAATTTGAAAAGAGGGAAAACAGAACAACGTGCAGCGGTGGCCCTGAGGGGATCCAAGGACCTGGATTTGTTCCGCTCCGAGGGTCCTGTTTGCTTTGGCTTTGCGTCGACTGGACCATCTGGTTTTCCCCCCGCTCGGCTCCGAAAAAAAACAGACAGAGTCCAGAAGCAAGGTATCGCTCAAAAGAAAATCAACAACAACAAAAAAATAAAACAGGCCCAGGAATACGCCGTGATCCGTAATCCATACAGCTCACAGATGCCAGGCGGCGGAGAGAGCTGCAAAGCCGAACCGGGTTTAGCTACAGCTGGAGGCGGGTGATGTCAAGACAGGGCAAGGTTTCTGCTGCTGGAAACGTTTCCCTAAAAGAAGAACAGAGTTCCACCTTTTGCAGCGCTGGGCCTGTGACTCACCGAGCTAATTCCAGATCTCTAAGAAAGATTTCTTCCTCTTGGATGGCCCTCATGAGCTGGAAGGGTCTACTGCTCCCAGCAAAGCAAGGAGAACCGGCACAAAAATCATTCACATATGAGCATCTCGCTGCTCTTTTTTTTCAGAGTTTCTGGGACAGTATCTTTCAGCAGCTTAAAATGTATTATTTTAACTGATCTGTAAAAAGTTTTAACTGGAAACTGGAGGTTTTATAATCGTTAAACTGTGGCCGCGTGTTAAGATCTGTGTCTTCTAGGCTCACCTCCTTCAAAGCGCCGTGGGTTTAATTTAGCCTATTTAATGCCTTACATCTTCCTCCCAGTGTTTCATGATTAGGCTGATGATACGAGCCGGTTCCGTCGGCTCCTTTATGTTGCTGCTTTTCTGTCACATTTTCTCCTTTATTTGCGATGGAGGGTCAGGCCTGTTAACAAGGTGATTCATGTTAATTACAGACAGAGCAATCAATAGAGATGACTGAAAGTGGCATTAATCAAAGCCTTTAGCTAAGTGGCAACATTTGAAATGGCCTTGCGAGATCGGGTTTTTTTTTTTTAAAACACTAAATGGATGCTGCCTGAGGTGATGTGTAGAAATCAGTCAAATGAAAAAAAAGGAAATGTTGATTAAAGCTTAAAACCTTTATATACCCTTATATCAGGGTGTATTTTTCCATTTTAAGGATTATCAAATTACGGGGATCCCTATAAAATTATTAAATCATAATATAAAAACATATTAAAAAAAAAACTAAATCTCCTCAAAATACACATATTTGTACATTTTGGTGCTTCGAAACGAAGAACCCTTTTCATTTTCAGTCCATAAACACAGCAGCCTGGTACAGTAATGTACGCTTTATGAACTGAATTAAATTCCAGTAAAGGTGAGTGATGATATGCTTCGACACATAAGTGGGGATAATTGAAGGTAATTCCTTCATTTAGAAAATTAAAATCTGCAGCTTAGACATCAAAGAAACTTGGAAATAGTGCTGACCCTGAAAGGCCTGTTCATCACTCCACTACTGTATTATTATTTTGACATTTAATCTGATATACCAAGTATTCCAGAACACTATCCACAGTGATTATTTTCTCGGTTGAATAGGTAAAAAAAATAAAATAAAATAAAACTGTATGGGCATGGGTAAAAACAACACGCATACAGTCATCCTCATTGTTTGGAGAACCGCTCCGTGACCGACAGTTTTCCTCTGCTCTGGATGTGGCAGACCTTCTCTGAAATTTGCCACATTTTAAATCCGTATGACGTCGCCTCTGACCTAATTCATGCTTCAACCCTGCGAGGATCCTGGTGCTGCTGCATCTGCATATTTAACAGGAGGACGGAGATTGAGAGGGAAACACAGCGCTCTTTGTCGAAGCTTTATCTTAAACACATGAGCTTCTTCTGCTGCCATGATTCAGGGAAGTGGATGAGCCCGCTCTCCTCTGTGTAACTAAACCAGCGTGTGCCTTTATGGTGGGGGGGAGGAATCCATGCAGCGATACCCTGTCAGGGAGATGTCACCAACATGCTGAAGAATTAAAACAACGTTGGAATAATCAAACAGTGGCTGGGCTAGACTTGGTGTCACTGCGTGCATAAAGCAGAGTTTTATTGTTCTGCCTGTCTTCGTGTTTACCCACTTGTATGAATGTTTGCACTGTGTCTACGTTGTATTTGATTTGGAGCTTTGTGCAAATGTTCATCGGCGCGTTCCGCTGTGTTTGCTTGTCTTTTTGATAAAACAGCCAAGTGACAGCAACCGGCAGGGGCGAAAGAAGAACGCGATTCTGCTTGACGTGCCGAAATCCAGTCTCATCCCCCGCTGTCTGCCTGAGAGCAGCCGAGATACGGATGGAGAGGGGAGATGAGTGGAGCGTAAATGTTTCCTTACCACCTCTTATGTTCTTGGACAGTCGCACTTCATCCCTCTCTATCTCCAGACCATCTCTGCGCGCCATCCTCCAGGCCTGGGAGGCGCTCCAAATGAAGCTCTCAGACATACTGAGCAAATTAAGCATCGTTAAAGATGAAATGTTGCTGCTGAAGATGCTATCGCGACGATAAACCGAAGCCAGTAACCACTTAGGAAACCGTGAGAAGCCTGTTCCTGGTTAGGCAAAGATAACGAGCGACAAGATAAATCCATAAACCTTTTCCTGTTTTATAGGCTGACTTTGTGTTTATTTTTCTAAAGCCATTTTTAGGGCTGCCATATTTATGTTAAAATGTCATGGAAGTAAACGGTACAGTTCACAATGTAGTACCTCGAATTTTAAAGAGGCAGTGTTATGTAAAATCAGATTTCTTGAGCTTTAAATTACATTGTAATGGCATCACTTCTTCCAAAAAGCAAAACCTACAGTGTTGCTG
The DNA here is from genome assembly GCF_051168715.1 of Poecilia mexicana. Classification (NCBI taxonomy): domain Eukaryota; kingdom Metazoa; phylum Chordata; class Actinopteri; order Cyprinodontiformes; family Poeciliidae; genus Poecilia; species Poecilia mexicana. The sequence continues at coordinate 13,433,720 of NW_028263382.1, read as the reverse complement.
TGATTCTTTTATGGAAATCCTTGACTCTCCACTGGTACCTGTTCTGGGAGCAGAACAAGAGTTGCCTTTTTGACGGACGGAGCTCCTCCCTGGAGCTGCAGCCTCCAAGCAGCAATCCGAGCTTGCCCAAGGCATAAGCAAACTCAGCTGCTGCTTAGGGCCTCCACACTATCAGGGGGGTCCCATGACTCATAACACAGATTATAAATCTAATTTGTTTTTTATATGCATTGAGAATAAAAAGTACTCTTAATTTTCATTCAACAATTTCACTTCAAATGAGCGCAAAGATTTAAATTTGCTGAAAATTAATATTTATGTATGTAGAAATGGGGTCCACCAGACCCCACACACGTAAAACTTGCATCATTTGCCACAGTCCTCTACGTTTGCCTCAGTCCTCGCATGCACAAGGGTTAGGTTTCAATTGGAATTGGTACATTTATGTGAGTGAAAATGTCCCCAGTGCATTATTTTAGTCAAAGAAGGTTCACCAGTGTTGATAAGTTGTTTTTGTTCTTTGGAAATATGTGAGGTCTAATGATATTTCTTTTGTAGATAAAACCCAGTTGGTCTTACTCATCTTAAAAGAATGAAAAGTCTGTAAAAATCCTGAAGTGCCTTTATGTTGTTGCACAAAACCTCGGTGAAGAAACTTCTTCAGATCTTGCCAGGAACGAGTCACTAAATGAGCCCACCAAATTGTTTTTCTCTAAAACAAGAATTTTAAATATCAAACAAAAGCTTTGTTTTCTGTGTTCCAGCAAACCAAACTTTCAAAGCAACATATAACACTGGGATGTCCCCGCATGTTTCCAATACAGACAAGTGTGGTGGTCTGTCTTAATGAAAGCCACAGCAATAGCTAATTGGCTTTGTTCACATTTTGTTTTTCATGTTCAAAAAGTAGGGGAAAAAAAACAACAACTTATTGTCAACTGGAGATGCATAAACTGTGAACTCAAGACAGATGGGGATTTAAATCCAAGTTTGTACATAAAACATAGGAAGCCTGTTTATAAGCATGCAGCATAATAAAAACCGTTGCCTCACGAAGCATAAATGATATCAGTCATCGTTTTGCCACGACCTCCAGCTGTGCCTTATTTTAATTTGAAGCAGAGACGCCATTGCTCTTTCTGGGCGAACCTGTGTCTTATTACGAGCAGCACGTGAAGTCGTGCCGCATGAGGCAGTTGGCCTGCCACGCTGCGGCTCAGAACCAGCTCTGCCATCCAAATGTGGGCCGAGGTGGGCGTGAAAGACGGCGTTAATAAGTGAAGCGACTTTTCTTCTCTGCATGGAGTCGTCTGGGCGTACGTCTGCAGATGTGTGTGGGAACTTGCGAACGTCGGCGCTCTCGATGAGTGGAGCCGTTGGAGAAGACCAACGGCGCATCAGGCTCTGACCGTCACCCTGAATGATTCAGTCTGAAGGCCTACAGTGCGGTGAACCAGGACGTCCGCTTTAGTCATTGCTGTGGAGGAGACTGCGCGAGTTTACCGTGGGCAGAGAGTCATGGAGGTGAATTCAAGAAGCAAAAATCCCAGGAAAAGCTCCAGCTTCCCAAAGCTCCAGCGTCATTGTAGGCTTTCTGGACCAAGTGCTTGTGTTTCTCATTTGCGGGTGGTTTTCAGCAGAGGGTTGAGTCAGATGGGAACCATTGGATCCTCCCTCCCTTTGCTTTGGCACTGCGCTCATAAATCTACCGTTCCTGTGTCTTCCTCTTGTTTTTTAGCTTTTCTCTTTGACAATATAATCTGTTTTGTGATACACATCCAACACGCATAAAAATGTTTCCCTTCGCTTTGATTCACTCCTCCCCTCTCAGAAGGAGCTTCTCTCACCATTAACACGCTCGTCTAATTCCCAGCCGCCTGAAAGAGTTGCTACTCTTCTTCCTTCGTGCCGGAGTTTCCCCTCCATCAAGCTGTGAAGAAACCAAGAAAATAGAAAATACTGCAACACTTGAGCTATTTCAGGAAATAATTTACACCACACAAAGCTGGGTGGTACTTGTTTGAGTTTTTTTTTTTTTTTTTGGGAGGGGGGGGCGAGGGGGGGGTTTACAGCAACCAAATTTTGTGCCGAATGAGACATTTATCAGCTTTATACATAAATATAGACAAAGTAAAAAGAAAATTCAGGAATTTATATTTTCTGACGATATTGTCCATTTGATTTAAGGATTGAAAAACATTCAAATGAGTATCAAGAATGGGTCGCCGTTTTTACAGAGTTATTTTACATAGTAAATATTTTGGCAAATTATAGTTTTCCCATTTTTTTTGACTGGAATCCCACAGACCATGTAGGTACAGATTTTTATTTCCATAAACATGGTCAGAATCAGATATTTTTATCTTCTTTAAAATTATATCTTGATGTTTTTCATCACCAGTGTTGGAGAAGGAACACATTGTTTTGGAGGGGGCTTTAAGGTATGTAGGTAGATAGAGATACTTTCCTGAAACATAAGTTGAAACAAGATCAAACAAATTATTGGTAATTATTTTCAGCTCATTTTTATTAAGGGACCAATACAAATGTGTTGAATATTTCCGCAGATATGCTGCGGAAATTCATCCGCAGGCCTGGAATAGTATTAACGACAATGTTTGGGATGAAGACGTTTCCAGAAATAATACTGCATTTATGGAGAACCTTTTAGAAACAACAACGCATGGAAAGGACATAAAGTCATTTTTTATGTGGAGGATGTCAGCAAGTTACTTTGTTGGAGCTCTACTTTCCACTCACACACACACACACACACTCTTACACAAACACAAACCATATGCAAACACATATATACAGATACTATCTGGAAACAAGGTATGGACACAATTTTGCTCTTATTCCTCAACACATGCACACCCTGAAACTCGTTCCTGTTGCATACACTTCGACTCAGATGTAAACACAGATGAAACAGGAGACACTGGTGATTCAATCAACAGAAAGAAACACACATTTCCAGAGACCCCGAGTCGCAGGCCTGTCCTTGTTTTGTCTGCAGTGCAGCTAAGTAGAATTTGCGCTAAAATAACTTCAAAGGATCCGAGGGAGGGGCCACAGCGAGGAGTATGGGTAATTAGGAAAAACGAGAGAGATGGAAGAGAGCGGGAGAGGGTGAATGAGAGGGAGAAGGATCCTCTCTGCCACAATGGATGAAGAGGAGGACGGGCTGTAGAGGAACAACGAAGGGGGGAAAAACTGGGAGCACTTCATGCCAGCGCTTGAACACACACATCCAGATTAGGGGTGTGATGGCGCGCGCTATGGGATGGGAAGTTTTTGGCAGTGGAATCTAGTTCCAGTTGTAAACATGAAGCCAGATCACAAGATGTAGTCACACACACACTTGGATACAAAGAGAAAGTTGTAGAAGAAAATGTAGACAAACACTGCAGCAGACCAAAAAATACCAAATCCTCTCCTTCGCCTTAAACGCCCCTACCCTCACACACACACACACACACACACACACACACACGAGGCATAAAGTGGTCCTAATGGCAGCAGTGCAACAGCGGTGCGTTTTTAGCCAACCCACCGAGCCATCACAGGAGCCCTCGCCACCAGCTAATGCACTGCTATTTATAGCCAGTAAACAACACCAGACATGTGGAGATTGTCCCTTATCGCCACCTGTACAAACAGTGCCAGATTATGACAAACACATTAGACTAAGCGGCCTTGTAAAATATAAATTACATCCCCATAGAATCCCACCATGGAGAGCAAAAAATAAACTGTTTAGCTGGAAAAAAAAAAAAAAACTTCAGCCAGTGTCTCGATAAACAATGACCTGAAACTGAAGAAAATGGAGAAGTGAAGCTGAAAAGGGAAAGCTCGGGGAGATCAGAATGTGTGACTCTGTGTGTGTGAGGAGGTAGAAAGTCTTTAAGGAAAGGGGTAAGAGTGCCCTCTGTTGACAAACTCCAGCATCGCACTTCGACAGTACTCAAAGGAGCTAAGAAGCAAAGTGTTTATTTTCTGTTTAGTCTGCAAGCTGCTGCGCAAAACGCAGCTACGCTGGGACCTAAACGCGGACTTAGTAGGACTTTGTGTATGTGCGGGATCACACTCCTGCTCGGACTTGCATTTGTTGTGTTTCCGAGTGTTTCGTAAGCCTCTAAGGACTGCAGCACCATCAGTCATTCTGCTGATCTTTGAATCCCTGCTGAGCTGCAGCTGCCCTGCGTGACATGTGCTGGTTGAGCCCCAAAGCCTCTTCTCTTACACACACACACACACACACACACACACACACACGCACACGAGATCTACGTTTGCAACCATGAATCCACTTTCCATCAGCAACTGTGTCGGTGTGTGTTGACTGTCTCTGCTGCATCCAGCAGTTTGCTCTTGGGATCTGAAGAGATCGTCGTGGCTGCTTGATTGATGACATCAGCTGCCGATGGGTCCAACGCGCTTTGAAGCCCGTAATCACCCAGACAAACGCGTGTTCTTTTGTTTCATCCTTTGACGTTTTATAGGAATTTTCTGGATAACTGTAATAATATGCCTGGGAAGGAAGCAACACGGCACCGCATGTTCCAAAACACACATTTCAAAGGTGAAACACAAACATTTCACTCGTCAGTGCTTTGCGTAGGTACTGATATTCCGTGATCAGGGAGAATTCATGAAAATAGTTAATAGCTGCATTGTTTCAAGAAAGTCTTGATGAAATTTGTGACTCGCGCTGGAGGAGTTTTCTTGATTTCTGGGATTTCTGGAAATTATGGAAATGTAAGCTTGTTTTTGCCACAGCTCCTTCATGTTTAACCATCACACCAATGTTTGGTCATGCATGCAGCACTCAGGAGTGTTTGTAGAACAAACTTTTAGTGCAAAAACAGCTGCAGGTCCTTAGATTAATGTCTTTCGTACGGCAAGAGACTAAACTTTATGGCCGTTCCTTCTTGCAAAATACTTGAAGCTCAGTGAGACTGGATGAAAAGCGTTTATGAAAAGCAATTTTCCAGTCTACCAACACGATCTGAGTTGGTTGTAGGTGCTTACTTTGACTGGGCCATTCTAACAAATGAAAATCCTTCAATCTGAACCATTCCAACGCAGCTCTGGCTGTTATGTTTCTGAAAGAACCTCCAGCCCAGCCTCAAGTCTTTTGCAGCTCCCAACAAGTTTTCTTCCAGGATTTTTCTAAATTAAGCTCCATTCATCCTTCCCTCTACTCTGACCAGCTGCCCCGTTTCTGCTGAGGAAGAGCATCCTCACACCATCACGCTGCAACCAGCACATGATGGTGTTTTCAGGGTGACGCATGGTGTTGGTGAGCCTCCCCACGTAGCTTTTGGCCGGAAAAGTGCGATAATTTAACAATTCAATGTGTGAGTAACAAGTTTTTCCTTGTATTTAAAGGGAGAGTTCAAGATTTTTAAGTGAGGTTCTGGTGAAAGGTTATAAACCCTCAGTATCTTACCTGGTGGAGTTTGTTCTTCTGGAGTCTTCATGTAGGAAGAATCCAGATTATCTGGTTCTCGATGCTGAGACTTACGGCTAGACTGAAAGGAGTTCAGACTTCTACCAAATACTTTATACTGTTTTAATCAAACCACTTGCTATTGATCCTTAAATCTTTTTTGGGTTTATATTGTGTTGCACAGGAAATGGAAGAAGGGGGCGATGTGCCAGCGATGTCAAACATACACTGAGAATGTAACGTGTTAAAACGTTTCTGATCAGAGTAAAATATTCTAAAATATCACGTAAACAACTGCCACATTATTGAGTTTTCTATTACAGGTGAGATAGTTGTTACAATGAAAATATCCGGTCTTGATGTTGACGTCAGAGTGCATGCTTATGTTTACTCTATACAAGTTTTTTTGTACTCTGACAAAATAAAGTTTATGAACAAGTAAACCGAAGCGGAGCTGAGACCACAGTTATGATTTACGTTAATTATGGATGATGGGAACAAGACGTAGCGGATCTAGTCAGGCTTTTCACTGCGTCTGTTTTCTCTTTGCTAATTGATTCTTTTGCCGTGAAGGAGGAAACTGCTCTTTTGCAGGCATCACCTGCACAAACAAACAGACAGGTGGCGTCATCTGGGTGACAAGCTGACAGAGAGACGCCGTGTCTGGCTCCGACGGGTTCGGGGGGCGTCTGCTGTCATATTTAGAGGCGCGCAAACACACACACACACACACACACACACACACACACACACACACACCTGTTACGCAAGCACTGCAGTCTCCCACCCTCCAATGAGACATTTTTTACTCTAACTGAGGCGTCTTTGATGACTGACTCTGATGTCTGACAGGACGAAAGTAACTGCAGTGATTCGCACCTCGTGTTGGGATTCTCCTCTTGCTCCGAGCCACCTGGCTCTTCCTTCATTTCTGTAGACTTTGACGGAGAAAGGAGAAACGGCGGCGCTGATAATCACTCAGTTTGTTGTGCATGTACACTGGACCGCAGCTCGTCTTCTCCAAGCCGTCCAAATGTCACTTTTCCACCTTCCACTCCGCCTGAGTCCCTGTCCCTCAGCTTCTCTCATCCCAACTATCAAAGCTCGCACTGTTTACTTTCCCCAGCCTTCTCCCTTCCATCTCTTTGTCAATTTCTCCTTTTCTCTCTCCCTCTCTCTTCCTTTCCCCCCCCCCCTATTCTCTCCCTCTTGCTTCGTCTCTTTGATGTTAGCGCAGCACTGACAGACGCACAGCAGACTCAACTCCCCTTGAATGTAAATAAGCTTCCCGGATCCTGCTCGCGCTTACCAGAATCTCAGAAACGAGGTGCAGACGTGGGAATGCTTCCGCGTCGAGCGGACGCACACGTTTGTGTTTACAGCGAACGCACTCGACGTCGAGCGACGCACCGGTGTTTCTGCTTAATTGAGAAATGTCTGAATATTATGAAGTGGTAGTGAGCAGAAATGTCTTATCTTTAAGTGAGAAAACCGAAGAGACGGGAAATAAAAAAACGCTGTTTGCATTACAGACAGTAGGAAAGATCATTTATTTTTTTGTATAGGTTAAGTGCTGTGAAAATGATTCATTCTAGACCTGCAAAAAATTACAAAAATGCTGCAACATTGTCATTAAAACTATTGTGCATTATTCTATCCCGTTTTCCCTCCAAATTATCACAAGGTGTGCAACCCTCTGGGGTTGTTTTTATTCTGGTAGCATTTTCTTTGCCTTCAGAGATTGGGCTACTTGTTGTTTTAGTAAAAGCACGGGTAGCATTTCCTTGCAAAACATGACCAAAAGAGAAATATTTCAATTCAGAATGTGCACCCTCTGTCATTTTGACATTCATTGATAAGGATTTGTGCTCGGTTAACAATTTATTGAGTGTAGTTACTCTTCTTTTGGAATAAATCCTGATTGTTTCCTGTTGAATGGACCCAAACATGGGTTTCTGATTTGGGTAGCAGAGCTGAGGACGCAAGCTGACTCCATGATGAGCTTCCCAGCTCCTCTCCGCCAACACCAGACAGCTTTTGGTGGAGGCAGGGTGATGGTTTGAGGATGTCGCTGCTTGAGGTGATCTCAGTGCAGCGAGTTTTCAAGAAGAGATTCTGCACCTCTGGTGTCCCATAGAGTCATATTCATTAAGTTAGAACATGTATTCTGATAAAACTCATCTGTCGGATCACAAACACCTGTAGAAAAGAACAACGTAGTAAACATACTTTTCCTTAAGGCTATGCTTCAGTGCATTAAATTTTAATCTTAATTGTGTTTTCATTAGCCACGAGCAGAAAATCATCAATAAAAACCCTTGAAAGCATCAGCCTGCATGTAATTAATCTATATTATGTGTTTCACTTAGTGAATTTAGTTTGTGGAATACAGGAACTTTTCAGTAAAGACCTCATTTATCGAACATGATTCCAGTTCTGACAGAGAAATCATAATGTGAGCAGTTTTTTGGTCTGGAGCTGCAGAAATCTGTTTCTGCTGTGGAATCATGCAGCTTTAACGTGTTCTTCCAGCTTCTCCCTGTTGTTTTCCTGGCATCACTGACAAAAACCTGAATATGTCAGACTGCCTGAATGTCTTGTAAAAACAAAAACAAAACAACAAAAAAAACATTAAAAAATACTTTTTTTGTTAAAGCAAAGCATTAATCCTTATTCCTTAAAATTTATGCCAACATAAATTTTATTGCCCATCTTCATACCAGCGAACACATTTCCACTCATGAAATATGTATTTTTTAAAGCTTGCACTTTAGTATCAAGCGTGTATTTATTATAGTATAAATCTGATTACATCTCCTTTCCTCCCTTAGTGTCAGCCCAGCTATCAGGATCTTTTCTTTACCTGCAGAAAGAATACAGATGCTGCCATCTGTCGTATGCATATCTATTTCAGTAAACACAGCCAGCTAATTTACACATCACCACTTCTTCTGCGCATTTCAGAGTAGGGAATGGTTTGCTCTGGAGTCTGACGGCGATGGCACTGAATTCAAAAAGTGAAAAATCACCCTCAAAGATTAGAGCTCAGCAGGGAAATCAAAACTGAGCATCAAAACTCGGTAGTGTAAGGTACAGTCCTCACTGCTGGTACTCTGGTACAACATTTATTTGCGAGTTGAAATGCTTTGATGCCTTCTTCAATTCTTCTGTAGGTATTCTCAGGCAGCCCTTGTTAGTGGTTATTAAACACCACAGGGCAACTCAAAAATGACTTCCTTTATTTCCTCAAAGTGGAAAATGTAAAATCTAGATAGAAGTCGTTAACCTCGAAGCACCTGCCTTCAAATCCATTAACAGCCACGCTCCCTTATCTTTCAGCAACAGTCCATGCAAGCCTACATGTTCTCCCTCAGCTATTTTCTTGTAGGTTTGCTGTCGGTGAGTCCCGCCGCCACCTCCTGCATTTATGTTGCAACAATGTTGCTGTGTCCGAATAACGTCAGGCACACTGGACTCATTATATTTAATATGATTACGTTTGAAAATACACAAACAGTCAACCCTTGACAATCGGGCAGGCCCACTCGAAACAATCTGAGCGTTTATTTTTTTTCCAAAGCAGTGTTGGAGGATTTGACGTTTTCCACATGTGCCTGCCTGGAACGCTGTTCCCAGCTCCGTGAAAGGTGGAAAAAAAACTTTGGATCACACCATGCATAGTAGCTGCTTCCAACTTTTCCTCCCCAGGCCTCTTCTCAGGAGACTGGAGCAAATCTCCACTCCCCCAAACACACACACACGCACACACACACACATAGTTAGACATGATGAAGGAGAAATCGCTGCACATTTGTCTTGTTTGACGTCCAGCAGTGACTTAGTGAGCCATTCACAGTGTTTAGGTGTGACTGCATCACCATGACACCAATTCAAATCTTTACTTTTTTTTTTTTAATTTCTTCTCCTTTCCTTACCTCCTGCTCTCCTCTCACTTCATCCCTCACTTCAGCATGTCATAACTCCTACACTCTTATGTGGCAAGCTCTGAAAAAAAAGAAAAAAAAAACTCTTCGCTATTATCAGAGTGCCTGTTTCCTCTCATTTCCACACAAATGGCTTGTCGGCCAGTGGCGCGGTGCCGCGGCTAATGCCAGTCTTTGTAATTTTTTCCAGGTGGGTGATTTATGCGTGGCAATAAGCCCCCAAAGCGCCACCAAGCCGCTGTCGCCTCCTTTCTGCCAGGCTTGGCCTCCGCTGGGAAATAAATCCTCCTCAGACTCCGAGTCCGACGCCAGAAAACAAACTTTTACTCCACTTTTGTTCTCTTCACCACAGATAGAAATGGTGGTTTTCCACTTTCACTTGAGCAATGGGTTTATTTCAGCTCGGTTATTTCATTTTTAGTAAAGATAATTGAATAAGAAAAAAAAAATCAGTTCATAAAACAGTTGACTGTCTATTAAATTTGGTAGCTGGGACAAAGATTTATTCCAGAATTAAAACGGTGTTGGATGATGGCACTAACCGTGTTAAATGTTTGAGTTGATATTTAAGACCTTTTTTCTCTATTTGACATTTTATTAATCTATAATCTGAAAATAAAAATAATGAATTAAAAATCTTGATATACTAACGGCAAACTTCATGCTCTTCATGCACAAAAAATGTTTGGTAACACTTTATTTGAAGGGGTGAATAAGACTGTCATAACACTGTCATAAACATGACATAACTGTCATGAACATCAATAAGCCTTCATGAATATTTATGACTGTTGTCATAAAGCGTCATTCGGTAAATTATGACACTTTTAATACAAAGTTGACATTATTCAAAATGTCTTTATGACAACTTGACATTAACCAAGAAATCATTACTGATATAAATTTGTTATAAAAGTATTAATGATTGCACTTTAAAAATTAGGTAACTTTATGTTATTAAAGGTAAAGTTTAAACAGTAATGATTTCTTGGTTAATGTCAAGTTGTCATAACAAAGACATTTTGAATAATGTCAACTTTGTATTAAAAGTGTCATAATTTACCGAATGACGCTTTATGACAACAGTCATAAATATTCATGAAGGCTTATTCATGTTTATGACAGGTGTTATGTCATGTTTATGACAGTGTCATGACAGTCTTATTCAACCCCCTTCAAATAAAGTGTTACCAAATGTTTTTTGTGTATTATAATTGATAGATGAAGGGTAAGTTAATTATTTGTCTCAGAAAGTCATTTATGACTCTTCTGCAATGAGAAAGTGACAAAAGAAAACACAGCTCAATACTTTTAATGTGTATTTTATGAGTAACACATAATATAAGGGTATATTTATTAATATGAAAAAGACTTCAAGATTGTTGGCCACCCCTGGAAAATGTCAGAAGTCAAAGCTCAACCCCCCAGTCCGTATGCTACGAGTGACAAAATGATTTTTGCACCCAGCCCTGCATTAAACATTAAATAAACATTAAAAATCACACAGATTTTTTTTTTTGTCATAAAACAATGTTAGAACAATCATAATTTTTCCTTCCATTCCATCACGACTATACATGACTTTGTGTTGATCTGTTTGTACGCCCCTCGGGGATAAATAAAGTTGTCTGATTTGAATCGAATCTGTCATGTAAAATCCCCCCAAAAATATATATATTGAAGTTGTAAAAGCTGTGAAAAAGTTCTCATGGTAGGAATAGTTTTGTGAGGCACTAAAACTGAGCATGATAATATCGCCCTGGCAACCTGTGTGCACCTGTTCTCCAATGGCGTCTGTCTTCAGACCCCGGCCCCTTTTGTGACCCTGTAAGGATTAAGCGGGTATAGAAACTGGATTGAGAGACACACCGGTGCTTCTCTGGATCCCTCTGCTTTTAAAGAGTCGGCTCAGAACCCAGTGGTTCCAGCTCCAGTCAACTTCCTGTTTTAATAAACACGAGTGTAACCACACTCTTGAAATAAAGCCCAGGGGTTGAGTGTGATTTGGCTTTTGTTTGCGTAGCCTAAGTGTACTCTGCAGAGTTGCACTGTAGGTTTATGAACAAGCACTTAAACATGTGTCTCCAGCTGGCACACACGTGTGCAAATACTAGCTTGTACAGCGATATACGTCTCTGTGCATGCTTGCTCACACAAGCCAATCATAAAAGGCTGCAACACAATCAATGCATTATGCATTTAGGCATAATAAATTGAATTGGCAAGGTGCATTGCTGCAGAGAGGCTTTTTAAAAATAACAGTGAGCTAAGATAAAGCTCAGAAACATGTTGCAAAATAGTGGGGGGTTTTTTCATAATGTAAAAATTAGAACAGAATGAAGATGGCAAAAACAAAAAAAAGAGAGAATTAAATAGATTATTCAGATTATAATACAACAAAAATAATAGATGAGAGTGTTTGCGTGTGTTTGCGTTTCTCTCTGTGGGACCAGATGAAGTATTCCTCAGAGTCCGTGGCAATCGACCAAAGCAGCACAGCTCCAATGATGGATACCACTGCACTAATCGCTCTTCCAATGCCTTCTGTTTCTCTCACACATACTTTGCTTCACTCTCACTCATTCATTTATCTGCCTTCTTCTTTATTTCATCCCTCACTTTGCCCTCCCTCCTCCCAGATGCTGCGGCGCCCAAACAGAAACAAATCACAGGTTTAATGAAATTGAACTGGTAGAGAAGCAAATCAGAGGGCAGCTTGCTTCCCGTCTCCTGACGGCTGTGGCGTCAGTGGCTCACCTCAGCCACCTTACCGACCTGCCGGCCCCCTGATGATCTACATGAACAACATTGCATTTTTGGCATCTGAAAAAAAAAAAAAAACTGCATCCAGGAGCACAGATTGCAGACGTTGTCCTTAAGGGAGAATAAATCACTGAGTCATGGAGATTCAGATTGGAGTTGGGGGGGACCAGTGGGGTCCTTGAGTAGAGCTCAACAAACTTTACAGTGAGTGAATGAAAATTACTGGAATTAAAGAGTTTTCAAGAAGTTACTTTTACTCTGATTTTTAGCAAACAGTTAATCTTGGAGCCGAGGGAAGAAAAGAAGACAGAAATTTCAGGTTGTGCATTAAAATATGCACACTCTTTTTTTTTTTTTTTTTAAAGAAAAAGTGCAATTTTTCTCTAAAATTGCCTCTGATAGAAATTGGCTATACTGACCATTTGTTTGTGTTAAAAATGTAAACTTTATAAAACATGTATTTCTTTTTATTTTAAAGTTGGTTGAATATAAATGGAATACAGTGGATCCTCATACTGGCATATCGGTCATCACAAATTCACTTATTTGCAGATTTCTTTATTTCTTCTCTTCTTTGGTGGATTGCTGGCTGAGAAAGACGTGTGAAGGGGATGAGATTCCACCAAAACTCAAATGTCAAGAAACATTCTTAATTTATGTCACTATCTTAAAACAGCTAAGATGCAACTATATATTTTTTATATTAAAGTGTTCTACTTTTTGTTTTAATTTCACCAGAAGGCTTGCATAGTTCAGTGTTTATTTCAACGTAGGCCAACAAATGCACTCTGCACTTGTGTCCATTGTATTCTGTTTTAGATTGGAGTAAAATAAATAAAGATTTAAACTTTTAAAAGTTTACAAGATATGGCTCTTGGAATTGGAAAGGTTGCAGTCCCCTGGGCAAAACGATGGCTTATGACGAAATGAAGTTTACATGTCGCCTCAATATTAAAATCAGGTTTATTGCTTTAGATAATCTTAACTAAAGATGATGTAATAAACAGCAATATTTTCTCTTTATTTCTCACAAATCATTTGTGTCTTTTCTGCTCCCCGTCATCGTTTCCTTTTTCTATTGAATTTAAACAAAATTCTGGCACACAATTTAAAAGCGGTCACTGCTTCTTCAACGCTTTAGCGACCAAACGTTCCGTAACAGACTCAACATTTTCAGTATTCCAGACAAGGAGTGTTGTGGCAAATCTTTGCCTCCTATCAAATGTAAAATTGGCACATACTCTGTCTGCGTCTGAAGAAAGTTGAATTTAACTTTTAGTTCCAAAAGAGCTTGAAACATTTTGTAGAATCTTTTCCGCTGGTGTGCAGAAGGCAACAGACTGTACTTACGCCAGGATGTTTTTGCAATCAGTCGGCTTCGTAAGTGTTTCCTTGCTGCACAAAGGCCCATAGTTCCTGCTGGACCCCTGGGTGTGGATTGGACATGCATGCTGACAGCAGAAATATGAGGGGGGTGGGAAGAGCAGGGACTGACAGCGGGTGGGGTGGCAGTGGACTCCCTTCTGATACCCCGCTTTGTTTTGGACCCACTTGAAAGCTCTCGCTAGAACAAATATACACTTCTCAGAGTGTCTTGCTTTTTAAGACACCTTCCCCCTTCCTCTTTCTTGTTTTCCTCCCTCTCCCTCATCCCTCAGTCCTGAAACCCCCACAGTGAGCCTGTCACAAGTGCTGTTTTGATTCCACTTTTTTCGGGCTCCTCTGTTTGTTTTTCAAAATAAAAGGCTTATTGAGTGCCGCGGTGAGTGTATATGTGAGGATGATTGTTTCGGCGCTCGTTGATACTTTAATGACCCGAGTTCCACTCTGACCAGCTGTCTCCACTCTGCATCAGCATTTAATCTGCACAAAGGGAACAAGACCACCCCCAGCGGGCTGCACCACACTCGCGCATGCACACACACTCACCAGGTAATTACAAACCAAGGGACAGGAGAGAACAGTCATCTCTCTCCTCTCTCCCACCCACCTCCTCCCCGTCTTTACCTCTCCAAGTCAATTCCCAAGGTTGAACGGAGAAGCAATATATGTATGTGCGCTAGCGAGGCAGAGGCCGGTGGTTTAAAGCTAACTTTCTAAATTATGCGGTGCAGTAGAAGCTGAGCTGCAACTTAAAGAGCTGAGTTAGCAGTTGGGAGACAATGCACCTGAGGGAGACGGTAGAGAGAGAGAGAGATAAAATCAAGACCTCAAGAATTTCTTTCAGAGAGCAGAGAAACTTCACTGCATAAGCTGGAGCATAACTGGTAAACAATACATGGAGCTCCAGGGTGATTTTTCTTGTCTTCCAGAATTTGCTCAGAGTTAGGTTTTTATTTTTTTCATAAATGAAGAGGTTCTGTTGGCATTATCCTACTTTTAGGTTGAAACAAATCTCCAAAAATAGCACTTAAGCATATAATATCATTAAATATAGAGCGCGCTTGTGTGCAATAGTCTCAGCTGTTTTGTGAAGCCCTCAGAGGATTGTTATTGTGTTGGTGACTCCAAGCCACCATGATTAAGACATCAGTATACCAATGTCTGCCATATTGTGCTCCCACCAGCCACTTTGTGAGGCACACCTGTTCAACTGCTTAACACAGTAGTATTTCAAATAATTGCTCATTAGAAACAAAGATGACTAGAATCTCTGAACTCAAACCATGAATTAGATTGAGTTGCACAAGCAGAAGGCCGTACCTGGTGGCATCCTGGCAGCTGAGAACAAGAAACGCACATTTGCAAACACAGAGCTGACGTATAATAGACAATGACAGATCAGAAAAATGCTCCCTGATTCGATGAGCCACTATTGCAGCTGCACCATAAAGATGTTCGGATCCATCCTGCTGGTTGTTTTATGTGTTTTTTTTAATCACACTTTGGACCATTTCAACTATGTCACCTTCCTTAGTAATGTTGCCAGGCAAAATAAAAACTAAAATGTCAATTCCAACAATAAAGCAAAAACAATATTTGAGTCAAATTTCTCTATGAATCTAATGAAGGCAGCCATGGTTCATGTAAGGTTAGATAGTACGTCATCTGTTTTACCAGGTCTAGCATATCTGGGCCTGTTTAAATATATTTGATAACAGCTCAGTTACATTTCTGTCCTTCTCAGCTTAAGAAAAGCAAGAAGTTTCCCCAATTTCTTTGGTTCAATGAAGATTATGTTTTTCATTATTGTACAGCAGGGCATCTTATTTCTATTGATGAAGCAATTTCGTGTCGAGTTTCAACTTCATCCGGCATCTCATTCTCACAACGTTTCACAGCAACATGTCCTGGATGACACCATCAGTTGTGGGCAAGAGCTGCTAATCCACGTCATTTGCTTTTGCTGCTCGTCTTTAAACCTCTGTCTGGTCAAGTAGCAAAAAAGCCAGGCAGAACGCCTCGTTTTCGACTTGTCTGGGATTTGAGGTCATAGTTCAGCTACGTGGTGTGGCCAGAGAATAAAAGAAAGGGAGTGTCAAAAATAAACAAAAAAAAAAAAATCCCCTACGCTGCTATAATATTTATTCATTCGTTAAGTTCACAGAACAGTTCTGTTGGAGTAGTGAAAGAAACATCCATGTAAAGGATATTGTTGACCTTTGCTTGATCAAGCAGAGACAGCTTAGCACCCCGGTCATGTGTGGTTTCAGATACCGAGCAGGTGCTGCGTCTTTAAACCACCATGGCAACTTCATGGGTCGCCAGCTGAAGATGGGGAAAAACAGAGACACAGAACCAAAAAGCATGCAAACACCTAACTGCACCTGTGGGCAATTTAGAGGATCAAATTATGTAATTGTGTTTTTGGAGCCGGGTTACCGAGAGAAAACACACCCAAGCATCAGTGAGAACATCCAAGCTCCACGTAGAAGGGCGGCTCTGTGGGATCCAAACCCAGGATCATTTAGATGCAACGTCCCACACCGTGCAATCAACTGCAGCACTGAGCAGATTCAGAAAATGTGGAAATATTAAGACGACTGGATCCTTGTGATTTTCACAATATCAAGTGAAATAATTTCAATTACACCCAAAATAATGTTTTGCAAATTCTGCGGACATTTTACTATCTAATTAGACGTTTGACTCAAACTAGCGCTTTATTTTCACTCTGCTCCCTGAAGCAACACGTTAGTTTAAACTGTTTCCGTCTACCTGCTATGTTCTAATATGTAATGAGTGCATAAATTCTGCACCAGGACCTATTATTTAAGTGAAACCACTGTGGCTTATTGACAGACACCATGTGGCTCATAGCTCAGTGGGGTTATGGTTATATGATCAGGCAGGAAATGCTGTGTTCCACACACACACGGACACACACGCATGCAGTCCGTGGGTAGGGTATACCAGCCCCTGCACTGTGATCAGTTGGTGGTTAACAGCAGAGAATTGATAGCTTCCATGTTGAATGGGGCGAGTGTGTGTGTGTTTGTGTGTGTTAGATTGAGTCATTATTGATATCATGTGGCCTCCTGCCGCCCAGATCAATAGCTGTTTCTCTTCATAAAGTTGTTTTGACTGCATGGGCTTTATGAAACCCATTTATACACCAAGCGGCCCTCAATCACGCTCACACAAACACAAAGCAGCCAGCGACAGAAGAAATGCCATTCTCGAACGTGTGGCATTTCTCCTCACCATGCAACAAGAGCCTGACACAACCTCCTGAAACACAGAAAAGAAACAGTTTTCATGTCATTAGAATCTGAATCTGTGTTTGGCTGAACAAGTTCAAATGTGTAGATGAACTCCAAAGTTTTCTCCTGAGCTTACACCCCCCTCATCATTCATTCTTCCTCGGCCAAATAAAGAGCGCACTGTTATCAGATTCTCTCTCCGTGCTTTCTGTCACAACATCTCTGCTCCTCGGCCCATAGTGAGCAATGGGGGGTTCCCAACACCAAGGAGGGTAAATTCAGTCCCCTCACCTGCAGCACTATTCAACCAACATCGACCTCTCCATGTCCAGGGTTAATAGAAACCCCTCTGACCTAGTGAGGTACTGGGTAAGTTCCCACACCTTTTCAGTTGGTGCGGGAATGGAGAAGAGGGAGGGACTGCCTGGCTGCAGATATTTTTGTTGTTGTTTTTACCCTTATTTTTATTCACTCCACTCTACAAAAGCTAAATAATCGAACCTGCTACTGATAATAAAAGACTTCCAAGACTTTCTGTCTGTAAATGTGTATTACTGACAGTGGCACGTCTCCAGACAAATAATTTGAAACCATTTCAAATCAAATTTCCTAAGTTACTGAAATGTTCGATTCTGTACAATACATTACTGACTGTGAAAGCTGGAAAGTAACATGCCTGATGAGATACAGCTGACTCCCATCAATTTTGCTCTGTGTTGTTGTGGATACAATCAGGCTGTTGTTGTCTTCCAACAAGGACGTCGCATGAATGCGAGTACGAGAGTCGCAACTTTGAGATATTCCGTTTCCACTTCGGCCTCCTGCCTCTGCCATGTTGTTCTTTCTGATGCCTGACTCAGTGGCAGTGATGAGTTCTCTTATCAGGATTTGCTCAGGGATTATTGTGAAATTTAGATCTTTGACCAAAGCCTTCGTCTCTGGTTGGATGAGCTCTCTGCTGCAGAGATTCTTCTCCCACTTCACTCACACAGATCAATATCTACATTTTGAGTCACTCCACCCACTGGAGCACAAACCGTCATGTTATCAGAGCTCTGAATTATCATGTGGACAACATTCCCACCGTCGAAGACGGGGAACACAAAGAACAAAATCACGTCAGGAAATCGCTTCAAGCATGTGGTTACCCAAACTGAGCCCTTGTGAAATCGGCTAACAAAAGTGGAAGGAAAAACAGCACAGCGGCAAACACAACGGAAAAGACAGAGAGGCACAAAAACACTGTCATCCTGTATGTGGCTGGGCTTTCTGAGAAACTCAGGAGAATTTTCTCCTAAAGCAACATACCAGTCAAGTTCAAACCCAGCAACACCCTCAGACAAAGGCTGCTGGTTCATCGCAAGGACAAAATGTGGTTGTGTGTGCTGTCCCGTGCAACGAGCACTGACTTCTACATCTGTGAACCCAAACAACTGCACTAACACATGGTACAACACAGAAGAGCAAGCACCTCGGGGTTTAGCTCAGGAGCTAAGGACACATCTTTGATGACAGTAATGTCCAGGTTCTGGACAGAGAGAACGGATGGTTTGAAAGAGGGGTGAAGGTAGCCGTCTTTGGGGGAAAAAAAGGGTAAAACTGACATTGAACTAAGGGGCAGGGTTGCGGTTTCAGCTTTCAGGCATCTACAAACTTACTTTAAAACTCATTCCAAAGAAATTACATAACTTTTCCCATCACAATTCTGGTGGCCAAGCACACAACGCACTCCAAACAAAAGACCCAAACCAGCCAGGTAAAGAACTCCATTTGCTTAAAAAACAAAAATCAGGTTTCAGCTTCAAGCTGCTTAACTACGAGCCTCCTGACAAACTCCCCTGGATACGTGTCAAAACACAATTGTGCAATTATTCCCATAATAAGACCCATATGTCCACGTAAAATAATAAGCCCCTCGTCAAAGTGGGACCTGAAAGCCTGAAACAGAGAGAATTTCACTGGTGTTATTTCTCTGGTCGGGTCGATAAATAATCAATTTCAGTAAAGACCTGTTTCACTAATATCACATGAGAATAATGACTGATTGCTGCAACATCTGAAAACTGTAGCTTTATAGCTAAAATAACACTAAATTGGATACCAAGTCTACTCGTAGCATCGTTTGAAAACAGAGGCTATGAAGGCAATTCACTCTCTGTCTCTCTGTGTGTTTTGGTCCACTGGGCATTTCCCAGTACGCCAAAAGACTCGTCCATGCCTGGACTCTTATGTTGCCTACATAATGATGTGATGCTTAGTTAAAAAGCAGGTTTGCTTGCAAGAGGACAAATTGCACATCTAAGATCGAAACATGCATGTACTTCATTTTTAAAGAAAGTGAAAAAGTTGCTCATGGTATCTCTCACACAAGTGCCCGATTCATAGCTGCCATGTGATTTTGAATTGTGAGAGCAATGGTGAAATGTTGTCTGAGTGACTACATGTAATTATTAACAAATGATGACGTGTCAATTTTGTGCAAAAATCATGTTAAAGTGTAAAAGAATGATCCTATGTCTGTTGTCTTGGTGCTCTGGTGTAAATATTCGGTGACATGACAGCAATAAAGGACTAAAATTGGGGTAAAGGTATCTGTTTGGTCATGAAAGGAGGAAGCTGCTACCACATCTGTCTGAGACATTAGACCATGCTGACCAGTCATTCAGCCAAAAGCGAGGAGATGGATTACCTTTGGCTCGGCCAGAGCCAGTGTTGTTCGTTCTGATTGCACCACATCCACCCAAACGTGGTGCATCCCGGGATGATAAATGGATCTCAAGCGTAGAAGTAAAACATTCTCTGGTTAAAAAGTACCAGCATTGATATAATCAAAAGGTGTTGGCATATGGTCTTAATTTTGCTTCTTATTGATTTCATGCATCTTTCATCCGTGGTGGATGATCACCAGCAGCTCCAGCTATGCCTTGTACAAACACGGTTCTGGAAAAACCATCCATCACCTCTGCAAGCCCCTCTTTCCTGTAGTTATGATTGGAACAAAACAGAAAACGCCTGGGGAGCAAGCAGCACGAGAGGAGACCGAAGAGTTTAATTTGAGAGGGTCTGCTTTCCTGTGTTTCCCCCCGTCTGAGTGGGAAACTTGTGAAGGTGTGAGGGTGAAATCTCTCCTGGTCAACAGAGGTTAAACTCGTGCATAATAGCAACTTTTATTCTCAAAATGTTTTTTTTTTTTCTCCTTCATTTCGCCATCGTTGCTTGTAGTTTTTTTCTGTTTTTTTCATTCAGTGTGTGTTTGCCAGCTTTCAGGCTCATTAACATGGAAATGGTCATAATGATTTACCATTTTCACTTAATGTGTTTTTTAGCCATTTGTCCGTCGGGGCTTTGACTGATAGAGATAGAGGGAGAACTGCTCGTCCCTGCAGCCAGAGGGGACAAACTCTGGTCGAGGTTGATTGATCAGTCTAACTGTGGGCAAGATGGGGGCGGCTGGGTTTGTTGTTTTCACGCTGGGCTTGTCAAACTGACTGCCTTCAGCTACAGCAACCCAGGCTCCTGTCAGACAGTAAGGAGGCCACAATCAGATATCTGACAACTGAGGATGACACTGTTTACAGGCGAGAGTTCTTATCAAACTCAGTTATAGTCGCACAGTTGCATCTCTTCCTTTCATTTCTATGACATAAAACAAACACTGCTTTCACTGAATGTTATTACAACATCCTATTAAAAGTAGCATTTCCCTAGTTGCATTTCTGTTCTAAGAATCATTAGTGTGTCACCAGAGAAATAGATGTTTTTCGTGTATTAATGGCAGCGTGTGGAAGACAGCTGCTCCAACATAAGCTAAATTATGTGAAAACATCCTTGCTTCTTATATATTTTGACACACACAGCGACTTTCTTCAATAAACTTCCCTAGTGTTCCTGCTGATGATGTTTTAACACGGAGCAGTTTGCTGAAGTGCTA
Organism: Poecilia mexicana; assembly: GCF_051168715.1. NCBI lineage: Eukaryota > Metazoa > Chordata > Actinopteri > Cyprinodontiformes > Poeciliidae > Poecilia > Poecilia mexicana. Next base: position 13,412,984 of record NW_028263382.1, on the reverse strand, counting down.
GGCTAATGTTACAAAAAAAAAATTATCTTGCATTATAAGTTTGCTTTGAACATTATGAAACTTAATAAGTTTCATCTCCTTTCTGCACATAATAGAGATCTGTGAAGTCACCATTGTTAGATTTGGTCTGCCCCTCTACCCTTTAGGATTCGATGATACTGTGTACAAAAACAGCCAGCATGCTTTAGGTAAACTTGCAATAATGCTGCAACACCAGAAAGCACCTTCACTTAAAATTTATGTTACAATTTCAGGAACAATATTTTTCTATGTTATTTCTGACAACACTTAAAACTGTGCCTGCAGCCTATAGATTGATGATTTTCTTTGAGAACTGTAATTAAAATGTTCTTTTATTCTAGTTCAGCTGCCATTGATGGTCATTGATTATTAATGTTAGCAGCAGAGTTGACCTTATAAAAGAGGCTAACAGGCTAAGACACAAGTGATTACAGATTGACATTTAAACTATTTTTACCGTCTCATGTTATTAGTTTAATTAGTAGCAGTTCCTGTGTGAAGTTCTGGAACTCTCAGAGCCGTGTCTTTGGTCGGAGATTTCCAAAAGGCAGTCAGAAGTTAAAAGCAAAAAAAAATTAATAAATAAAATAAAACTGAGAAATTTTCATGAGCTCTGCTCACCTGGCTTTCGTGATTTTCAGGGTCGACCAAGCTGAAAATCATCCAATTATGGCCACCTGCTGGTTTCAAGTTTGTGCAAACAAACAAAAAATTTGACTTTGATTTTGCTTTGCTGTCAGTGAAGAGCATGTAAAATATATTAAAAAGGCAAAAATACATGATAAACATCTTTTCTGCCTTGTAAATATGCAAATGCAGTGTTTTTTGCAAAAGAGGGTCACTTTTATATATGAATGTATGAAGTTTTTATCATGTGAAAGTCCATACTGGTACCCAATCCTAGGTCGCTGTCTTTTCTATATTTGTATTATATCTTATGCTAGACAGATTTGAGTTCCCACACATCCATTATTTCTATCCATTTGGTACAGTTAATTAAAAAAAATCCTATTCAGTAGCAAGATAAAGGACAAATGTAGCAACTTGTGTGCGTAGAATAATTTAGAAATGGCTGTGAGAGCAAACAGGTGGCAAATTGAATGACTGAACACTTGAACTGTGAAGTAATTTATGTCACATGTATGCATGGAAATGCTTAAAAAAGCTCAAATATTAAACAATAGCATGGACTCACCTGTGGTCAGCTCGTTTTATGGCTTATCTTAGTAAAACAGGGAACATTTCACTGCAGCTGGTAAAAAAAGAAAAAAAAAAGGTTTTTCAATCAAAATTCTTGAAGTCAATGTGAAATCCACCTGTAAAAAGCTGAACATAAAGAAAGGTTGCATTTTACAACAGCACAGAGATTCTCAGCACTATAACTGCCTCATGAAGTGAAATCTGAAGGTTTTACTGTAGCTCTCAAAGCCCTCCAAGAAAAACATCACAATGAAAACGTGGACCGACCTCAGAAGACCAGTACCAACCAGACAGCTTAACAGTGTCTCAGATGTAGAAGCACTTAGCAGGAAGAAAGAAAATTAATACTAATTTATTACCATTTAGACTCTGTCAAATGGGTTTCTACAAAACAACTTCCCTCTTCTTTACCTTACCATAGTGTAGTACATTGTATATTGCACATTTATTCCTCCCTGAAGAAAAAATGGCTTAAACACATAAAATGAAAGTAATATCTGCTCAGATAATTCGAGTATTTAGATCTCTGACCAGCACTGTGACGCCTTATTTCTCAGCATTAGATGTAAGTGATTATGACTTTTGATTTGATTGCACTTTCTATTAACAGCTGGAGACTCCCGGGTAGCTTACACAGCAATGCGTGTATAACCTCAAAAGGAACTCGACCTGCAAAATGTTACACTCCTGCCGAACCTGGGGAATACTTTTGGGTATTTAGCTACGGCTCAATCAGTGTAGCAGACCTATTGGAGGGAAGCCATATGGTCAACCTTGAGGCGAGACCGTGCTTGCGTATCTTTAAAAAACACAAGTGAAATCTATTCTTCTCTACGTCTGCAGAGCCACGCCAATGACCACCCTCTAAATACGAGCCATGAAAATCGGTAAAGCTCATAAAACCTCCTGCGGGATATGTTTTTAACAGCGTTCCAGTCTGAACGGCAGCCACCGTGGACAGGTTATCCATCCTGTGTTTGCAGAGGCTGCATTAGTGTAACAGGAGATGGTCGCTATCGCATTCCCCGCAGTCAAATCCTCGTCTACGGCCAAGGAGGGACAGCTGCCAAAGCTCCTCATCCGACGGTTGCTCATGTGTCCCGGGCCACGCATGACCGAATCACAGAGTTATAAAAACTCGTAGGTAGACTGAGTCACCAGGCTGAAAAGCATTCCCTGTTAAATCACAGCAGGTTTTTGAAGGTTTTGTGTGTGTGTGTGTGTGTGTGTGTGTGTGTGTGTGTGTGTGTGTGTGTGTGTGTGTGTGTGTGTGTGTGTGTGTGTGTGTGTGTCTCTCCAGAGATTGCGAGGGGGAAGGAATGATGAAGTGTGTCTGGTGCATCCACCCATACATCAATGTGTATGTGCAAAGCAGAGTGAGCTTTAAAGAATGCACAAACACAATTTTTCAGACATACACACTTTCATCTCTGAATCCCATCTGGGTTCTCGTGTTGAGCCGGCTGACAGATAAGGTCGGACACTTTGGACTTTGTATTTCTCAAAAGAAAGAAAAAAAAGACAACTTAGCAAACTGCAGCACTTGAACATGACCTAGAAGAATGTGTAAAATAAAAAAAAAATCACCTTTTAAAGCGTCACAATGTCTCACTTTGTCCAGGTTGCAGTCTCTTGTTCCATATTTCTGTCGTTTCTCCTCTTCTGGAGCTTAATGAGGTGAGGAAAAGACTGGACGTGTAAGCTATGTTTAAGAGTGTGCACATGTAGGGTGAAATACAGCGACGGAGTGCTTGTTATGACAGGGTAACGAGTGAGACAAGCCAGAAGCAACTGCTCGCAGAGACGAAGAATCATATCTGAGGCACTGCACTGGCACAAACTCGCACCTCCGGACAGAAGAGGACTGAGTCACATTCATGCTAAAACCACACAAGCATTTTCACACAAAAAGTAGACTGAAAGAGGAAATTAGAGCGTTTAATAATGAGAAAGCCAATCATCTGGCTCCGAGCCCAACGGGTGTTACTGAGCTTTCCGGAGGGAATAAAAGAATCAGTCAGTTCCCCCCCAAAAGAGAAGGGGAAACCTAATAGTGCAGCAGAACGTCTAAGAAAAGAACATGAACCATGCATTTTTGCTAACCGCTCCATGAGGACATATTTGAGTCTACATATCGGCACCCTGATACTCCGTGTGAAGGCAGCTAATTGTGAGCGACAAGGAGTTCAACTCATGCTAAACGAAAGGCAAGTCAGCACTCAATATCAATTAGGGCAAACCCTAAACAGCAGCCGATGAAGACGTCCGTGGGAGCGGTATCGACAATAGCTCTGATGACTCGTTACAGGCCCCCATACGCAGAACGATCCAAAATGGCTACTGCGCGCAGTAAAAAGCAGCGGCCTAATTAAAGGGGAAGGATAAATAAACTCCCTCTGAGGTGAGACAGGACAGACTAACCAGTGCAGAACCCAACCCCCCACTTCTAAGGGCATCTTACAAGTTCAGTCTGACATCTAACATAATAGCTTCCTGTAGATTGCTCCTTGCATACCAACAAGGTTGTTAAAACTAACTAAGATCCCATGATGGAAACAAGACTCAAGACATTTAGTAGCACAGACAGTATTCCTACACCCCCAAGTGCTACAAACACAGCAGCTTCACAGAGGCGCACACAGATAGATGCATTGGTACTGACAGGCCGATCGTGAGTCAGGCTGAAACTCGGCAGGTCAGTCTTACGGAGAGCACCGGAGGAATGTCAGGCTAAATAAACAGGGTGTCTGCTGGAGAACTGAGCCAGCCCTCCCAACTCCTCAACATTCCCCACTGAAACGGACTAACGAGGCTAGCAGTCGATTGCACTTTACGCTAAACAGCACGCGCTATTTAGACGTACATGTCAATAACCGGTGCAGGAATACATGATGTTTTCATTTTTGTAATCTAGGAATAAAATGCGCAGTGCTCAGTTCCAGAAAGGCAGGAATGCGCTGCTTTGCTTGTCTCTGTATATAGTACAGTTTTGAAGGTTATTATATATTTAAAAGAAGAAAAAAAACATTGACGATGTCAGAATATATTAAGCCCAAGGGTGCAAGTTCCCTTTCATAAAGAAGTTCAACTGATGTTTTTTTTTTTAAAGCTTTCCAAAAGACATCCAGGTGTTGGTTACAGTTAACACAAAGCATCAAACACCTCAGGTGGCATTTACTCCCACGATCTTTTTTCACACTTTGAGTGCTTCTTTATCTCTTGTACTTAATGCATAGACCAAATACACCTCACTTGGTTAAAACCAACTACCATATCTGCACAAACACCTCACAGCACCTAGGTAATGGTGAGAGTCATGATATGGGATGATTTCAAAGGTACAGGACGTAGGCACATTATAGTCAGTAGGTCAACCCTTTCACACAAAGCAGCTGCATTTTGGTTTAGTTATTGAATAAGGGTCCCATTGTCACGTCTTGTTGGATGCAGGTCAAATGTACCCCATTTCAGGGTATTCTGAAGAAGGATATATTAATGTCATGACATGTAAAACTTAGATCTTAAACCCTTTGGGTTTTTATTTTTTTCTTGAATTGTAAGTACAGCTTACTTATTTCTCTAGGTTTCTTGTTGTTGGACCAGCAGAGGAGGAACTGTTTGCATTCCTTCAAAGAACTACAAAACGAACCTTAAAAACCAAAGATATGTATACTACACTTCATAAATGTAAGGAAAATGTGCCTGAGTATTTTCTCTATTTCTTCACCCTATTCTCTATTTCTTCTAAACGTTACATCAGAACCTTAAATCATCCTGTGGTTTCATGAAGGAATACAGCAGCTGCCATGTGAAAACACACAGTGGTCCATATCAGACACATCTCTGATATGTGGTCTGCAGAATATCTTAAGCCAGCCCCTGATAGTGTGGCCAAGGGAATATGCAAACTCATTGTTGTCTTTCTACAACCCCTGTCTGCACATGAATCCTCATGTAGTCATATTTCACACACTTGTGTAATAGTGCTGGAGGTATGCGCATTATGGAAGCAGGGGTTATTTGTGTGTGTGTGTGTGTGTGTGTGTGGGTGGGTGTGTGTGTGTGTACCCCCCTGGTCATGGGGATCTCCGACTTTTTCTAAAACTGACTCCTTCATGACTGACTGCCCCCTTTTATGCTTCTGCTTTATGTCTCCTTGCCTTCCACTGACATATTTATATAAAGTCAAGATAGATTACTTTCTGGAAACTTTTAGCCAAAAGCATGTCGAAGCTCAGAGCCAATACACGAGGAAAAATGAGGGAATTTGCCCAAGCAGCTGCAACAGAGATTCAGATTTGGATCTAGCTTCCAAACATGGTGAGTGTTGGTGTCCTTCCAGCTGTTAAGTGCTCTGTAGGTGTCTAAATATGAAGAAAAAGTTTTACAACTGTAGCCATTTGTAAAACTTGAGTTTTAACAGACAATCCCTGTAAAGACTGATAATCTGCTGCTAAATTTGGTTTATGTAGCTTTACACTTATATGAAACGGACACCTCAATTTAACTGCCCCCATCACAAGCGAATTACAAACATCACATAATTTAAAAACAGTTAAAGTGAACATTTAGGATGTTTCCACACCTGATAGGTGATAGATGATGGATTATAGATCAAAATTGCAACATTTGTTACATTTTCAGCTGATGTGGTTCCCTTTCACACTGCCTTAAACCTTGTGTTCCTCTAATGCAGTGGTCCCCAACCCCCGAGCGGCCCGACCAATTGGTACCGGGCCGCGCAAGAACTAATTAAATATTTCCATTTTATGTATTGTTTGAGTCTGGAGGATCTTTTACTTTGAAAATCCTTTAACCGGATTCTCTCGGTAACTTGCGCGCCAACACTGAGCCCACAAGCAGCAAAATGAGTAAGAAGCAGATGTCTTTGGAAAGTTTCTTTGTGAAGGGGAAAAGGCCCAGAGAAGAGACAGGAGGATGGATTTATCCCGGACCGGTAGGTGAGTCAAACGTTACAAGCCGCTCTGCATAACATGCGTCGACTGGCTGCTAATGAGGCAATGAAGCTTCAGACTGCTTCACCACATAGAGACCCAGCAGGCTGTGCATATAAGCAACACTTCGGGTGTCAGTGTCTCCCATCACTCCCAGATGGGACCGTCTCCTTGCAGAGAAACAAGCTCAGGGCTCCCGTTAGTCGTTATAGTGAGTTAAAATTTTCACGAAAGTAAAATGTTCGTTTTTGTGGCGCATCTGTGTCTTATTTTGAAGGGATATGTAAACTGCGGTCGGTGGTCGAGATGAGATGAGTAGAGCTTGTGAGTCTGGTTTAGGCGGCAAGATTTAAGAATTGTCGGCCAATTCTCCAAACCTCTGTGATCACAGAGCTGATAAAAGTACAAAAGTACAACTCCCAACATGGCATACGGGAATTTAGAATGACCAAACACGGATGACGATGTAGAAGCAATAGTGATAGTTTGTGGAGTCATTTTAAGAGATAAAAGACGTAACAAAAAGAAAAGGCGGTGGATAAAAGACAGTAGGAGCAGCCGCTGTATTAGCTGCACTATGGTTTGGAGGCGACTATGTTTTTTTCATAGTTAACATTTTTAACTGAATAAACATAATAAACATATAATAATGACCTTTACATATAATAATAAACATTTCCACATATCTCCGATGTCCACCAGAATCTCAGTTGCGCGATATGTCAGCTGTTTGGGATTCCCCTCTGTTCTTACGTCACCGTGCTTTGTGATTGGCTACCTGTCACATTCAACAGGTTGTATTCTCGTTCCCAGTCAGGGTAAACCCCACAGGCTGCGATAAAAGGGCCAAGACAACCAAATTGGGCATATTCAGGATTTACCGGGAACACCAACATGCAGACGGTTCATCACCCCCCCACTGCTCTAATGAACCAAACTCTTTTAAAATCCTGTTTACCCCCTCACCTGTGGTGGAGTTACACCAAGAACCACTGAAGGAAACAACATAAAAATCTCTGAGAAACACACTGAGCACAACTTCCTTCTTCTTATCTAAACAAAAATGGAGAGGAGTCCAATTTTAGCTGTCATAACCACTTGTAGCTTGTTTGTTTTGGTTGTACTTACCCAGAATGCCCTGCGCTGTGGTCCGCTCCCTGCTTTAGGAGAGGTCTCCAGTCTGTTTGGCATTTGCATAACGCATTTGAACCACTCCAGAGTTCAATTCAACCGAACCGAGACCTGGGTTTGTAGGCAGACCGGAGTTAGCATTTTTGAGCGTTTGATTGCACATTCACACCTCCCCAAACAAATCAAACGTTCTAGGCCAGCAAACTAGAGCTTGATTAAAACGGACCAAACAAGGCTGGAGTGAATGCCCCCTAAGAAGGAGCTACTGAAAACTAAAAGTGGACTAAAAACTGATGACTGAGATACTTTATTCTGTATCTTTGTCATAAACAGATTCAGAAAAAATATGATTTACATTATGACAACCTGTTCAAGTAATTTGCATATTAAGACTTGTACAACGAAATTATGCTTAAATGTTGTTTGGGTCGAGACAATTCAACAGAGATCCATAAAACACACTTTGATCAACATGACCAAAGCAGAGAATTGAACATAATCACTTGTATTATGGACCAAACTATTTGCAACTTGCTCAAAGGAATCAGAAACTCCTTTTATTATGAGCATCAACAACACCAATGATTTGAAAATTGAGTAAGCAGTTTTAAGAATTTCAATTCTGCTCTGAGAAATGCACCGAAACAATGGAGAAAAACTGTAGGGAATCTACATGTTCTTATAATGGCATTAGAACAATCTCATGGTTGTGTGTTGTGGTGAAACGTTAACAGTTGTCATGTAATTTAGTCATTCTAATGTGATATTTATGTAACATGAAGACAGATGGTCACACACGTGTGAAGGAGGAGTCAAAGCACCTGGCTTGTCTTCCAAACAGTTGGGTGGTATTCTGATCTGTTTTTTCCACACTGTTCCCTGTAATATTTTGGGTAGTTCATTGCTAAAACCTCAAGGTTTTTTATTTTTTTTTACTGCTGAGCTTTACATCTAATACCGAGGTCATAAGGTGAGCATCTCCAGAGGAAAGGAGAAGTAAGGGGAAAAGTATCTGAACTAGAACTTTGTTGAAGCTGGCTGAATGCAAATCACCCCAGATACCGACTTCCATATTGAGTCATCACCTCCTGTTTGGTGGCGACACATATTCATGACACTAAACCCCAATACAGGAGAAGGCGGGGAGGGTGGAAACACCCTGGAAGCGCAGATTCAGCAGCCTGGAATGAGCAGATAAGGCAAGTATGTCTAAAAGTGAACTATGGGAAGAGCTGACATGTAACCCATGTGTGCCTCTCTCAAGAGCCTCCGCGGGATAACTGCCCCGGGCTGCATCCCTCAAGGTGAGAGGGAGAATCCTAATGAAGCTGTGAGGACTCAATCAGTACCTGCTCAGGATGGGGCTGAGGAACGGGTGGAGGTGTTGGTGGGGGGTGAATGGAGGCTGACATGAAGGAGTTGGCAAGAAGAGAAGAACACAAACCGAAGGCAATGATGGAGAGAGAGGAATACAAAGAAAGCAAGGAGTTGAAAAATATAGCCAAATAGTTAGAGAGCGAGACAGCTTGAGTCTGAAGCATTGATCGTGGCCACTACTGGCTGTGCTCTCCTATTTTGTTAGTCATTTATTTTTTATGTATGCTGAGATCAAGCCTTCCTTTGCTTCCTCCTCCTCCTCCTCTTTTTTCTCCATCGGTCATGACTGAACCAACTAGATCTGCAACTTTCCCACAGTTGCAAGGCCAAACTTATAATTACTGCCTCCAACTTCCATTGAGCCATTCGTCTAAGATCAACAGGTCTTCTCAGAGTTAAAGCATCAAGTCAATCAAATACACTCTCACTTCGTTTACACTGATAATTTCCTTATTGGGAAAAATTATTGGGATAAAAGTAGTCCTGGTCAGTTGTGCCTACATCATGAATTGATCAAAATTACCAATATGAGAGGAAATGATCTGAAGGGTTGGGATGTTGGAATGACGCGGGACAATATGACCTCACTGTAAATACAGCAGCTGAACCGGCAGAACCTGTCAGCCTCAGCGGTGGGACAAAGGGAGAGAGAAACTGAATGAGAACGCCAATCAATAGAGAGAGGAGCTGTGAGATTAGAGCACAGACTGGATGAGAGCCGAAGACTGGCAGCAAGGTTAACAAAGATCCAGATGCCGCCTAAAATCTGAAACTGTATGAAGCCAGAATAAAAAACAGGAATCATATCAGTTTCTAGTGCATGGGAAAATTGAAGCGGCAGCTATCGTCCTCCATGAATAACAGATTCCATCAAGACTCGATTGGGCTGAGGTACCTTGGGTGCACAAACATAAGAGCACACTCACACCACCTCTCACCTCACTGCTGCCCCCTTCACTCGAATAAGCCTTTTGATCCCTGCTGAACAGATACAAGTCCATAAACCCATGATCCTGTGTCACATTGTTACCAAGGTACTTAACCATCTGAGCCAAAGATAAATTGGGTGCAGAAGGTCTCTGTCTTATGTGTGTGTGTGTGTGTGTGTGTGTCAGGTGGTGGTGGACAGAAGCTTATGAAATAGTTTACAATGCCTTTTAAAGTATTCACACTGCCTGAACTTTTTGGCATTACAAGCACAAATTCAATCTGTTTTACTGAGATTTTGTAATGTGAGTCTCTTGAAGCCTAATAATAGATTTTCCTTCAGTATTTATTTATCTTCATCTATCTGTCCATCAGCTCTAGCCAGTTTCTGCTGCTCAAGAGAATCCCCACAGCATGATGCTGACCGCACCATGTCTCGCGATTGTCTCATCCGAGCAGAGGATAGTCTTCCTCATGTTTGCTATGTCCCCTAGATGGATTAGGACAGTCTCCAAATAAAACTTCTTAAGACTTTTTTCCTTATACTTTTCCACCAAGGCCAGATTTGTGGAGTACAGAACATGGATTATACCACTGACCTCATGACTGTTTGCTCCGTTCGTTTGGTTTGTCAATTTTAGCTGAAGTCGTGGTCTTGGTTGGCTTCCTGTTGGGACATACTATTCATTTACAGATAATCCACTGAACACAGTTTATAATCAAACCTTGCTTAATATTTCTCCACAGTCTCTCCTTGACCTATCAACTGTATTCCTTTGAATTATTGAGGGGAAATTACACATCACCGTTTTCATATTTTTGTTTGTAAAGCGAATTCAAAAATCACTCATTATTTTCCTTCCACTTATCAAATGCACTACTTTGTGTGAGCCAGTCACATGACATCTCTATAAAATACATCGAAGCTTGCAGTTATAAGGTGTGAATACTTTTGCAGGCATGGTGGCAAATTCTCCATAAATAAAGCTTATGATTCGGTTCATTTCCTTGAGATGAGGCACACATTGCCTTCGTTTTTATGCATTCTGCATGCGTCTGCGTGATTGTAACCACATGTGCACTAAAAGGTGCCACTTCAGACTGTACTGGTCACAGTGCTTTGGCATGGATTGCAGCCTGTTAACACCCGACGCTGCGGCGTTAAGCTCTGATGAGAGATGACACAGCTAATACGTGTTTATGTTCTGTCAGACAGCTTGCTCCGCGAAGGAGAGCATGTGTGCAAAGGAAAGAGGGGGGCGTCTGAGACAGTAAAAGAGTGTAAACGTTCTCTGTCCAAAAAATGTCAACTATTTAATTTGGCTCCCCTGAGAGCCAGGACATCTGTCAAACATAGACTTCAGCTGTCTTCTGCTTCTAAAGCTTTCCAGAGTCCCTATCTGTGTCTCTGTAGAGTCTGCCCAGAACAGGGAAGTATTGGCTTACTCAGTAATGTGTTAGAGTAATAAATTTCTTCGACGTCAGCATCATCCTATTGATCAACAAGAAGCATACCGTATTGCCATCAGCCAAGTAATTAAATGTTTTTTTTTTCTTCTGTACTTTCATTTAGACTCAAATCAGAATGCATTTTCACAAAACTCAACGTAAACCCCAACTTTGCAACAACCTAGTTCTGTGATTATCTTTTCATACTGTTTCTTATGTTGCCATATATATTCTGGAATATTAAAATACATGTATCATGTGGGTCTGAAAGTGAAGAAATTAAGAACGTTTTTTGAGACATCAAGGCCTCTGACACCTTTGAAGTGTTTTTGATATTTTTTGAGTGTTCTGAATAGTGCATGTGAATTGGGATCAAGATTGTGGAATTTACTTTTCTGCTGTGCAGTTTTCCATACTTAAGAGTTATTTATCTGTCCTGAACATTTCAGTACACAAGACATCATAAATGTCCTGTGAGTGTCCCCATAGATTTTTAATATTAACCGGATTAATCAGAGGATTGGTCAAGCTGTATTAAAGTGAAGTAGCTGCTGCTGTACTCAATACATTCTGTGTAGCGTTTTGGATGTTTAGAAAACAAATTTAAAATACATTACTGACACCTACTGGGCTGGAGTGGGCATTTGTATGATTTTTTGTGTTATTTGACACAAAATGTATGCTTCGTAAGGAAGTCCCGGCCCTAAATAGAATCGAATAGAATATGTAAGATGTCAAATTTAAAATGTATAAGAATGTGACGGTTAAAGCAAATGAAGTTCTCCACTAAACAGTGGACCTGCTTAATATGATTAATAATTAGTTGACATATGTACCATGTCCTATTACTTCAGGTACTGTGAAATCAGTCAGTCTGCTTTGTCATTAAGTAACATGTAATTGATTTGATATTCCCCCTCCCCTTCAGTGTGCTCATATACATTTTTAACCTCCATCAAGCAGAGTACATGATTCTTTTCACTCAGCTATGTTTACATAGAGTCCAAATAATGCCATGTTTTCATTATGAAGGCACCATGTGTGCAGCGTTAGCTCCTTCTCGTGTTTGGACTTTTGCATTCAGCGCCACCTTCCTGTGCTCTTAATTCATCCGCAATATTACTGTGGTGTGTATGTTTTGTTAATGGTGTTATGTCAAATACCAGTGAGTTGTTATGATGGAGATGTAAACAGTTCGGGGGCATCGGGGCTGAAGAGAGGTCGAGCCAGAGTTTGAGTGTGTGCAGAGAAAAGCCTACCTACATGTCTGAGTGCGAGGCTTATCCAGATGAGTCACCGAGAGGAGACGACGGGGTCGGAACATTTCTACTGAGAGATGGTGACTTCATTACCTCCTAAAAGATGGATGGAAACATCCATCTGTGTCCTCTACCACTCCGAGAGCGAAAGTCTCTGTGGAGCAAACAGAGGAAGAGCTATTGAATCATACTTATCATAATACAACATTCCTCCCCCCCCACCCCTGTTTTGGCCTGACCTATAGTTGGGGCTCTGCAGGGTGTGCTTTGTTTGCTGAAGATATTGATTTTTTTTTCTCAATGTCTCAACAACATTCCCAACTCTTTTAGTAGGAGCAGAGAAAACAAGAAGAATGGATTTGTAATAATTCAAAAATAGTGCTATAGATTTCTGCTGAAAGGCCCGGCTCATGGGTAGAATTGAGTCATTGATCTCATGCCCACAGTCCTCATTGGCTTCAAAAGGAGAAAAGAGCATCAGGATTTATTCCAAGACGTTCAGAAATGAGCCAGTAGTAACTCTCAGTTCTACACAATCTGTTTTTGGAATTTTATCATCATATTCATCTACGGCAATACCGAAACCAATTTTATACATTTTAATTAACACAGACTAGACCTTCCAGCCACCAACTGTCTATACTCAATTATCCTTGCAGAGCCACATGAGGGACTGGTGTGGCTATTGCAGAGATCTGTTCCTAAGAGCATTTAGCCCAGCAGTCATGTTTTTGGACAGGGGAAAAGGAGCCAGAGCACCCAGAGAGAACCCCCACATGCACAGGGAAAATATTCAAGTTCAGTGCTGAAAGATCCCAGGCTGAGATTCAAACCCCGAACCATTTTGTTGCTTGGCAACAGTGCTAACCTAACAACCGTGCCAGTAAATAGTAAACTGCTCAGCGGGTAACAGTGTACTCATCCAACTGTTTTGTATGCGATACCAAGCTGATGAGGTTGAGAGTCGCCGCAAACAGTTGCAAAGATGCTCAGCAGCTAGACTGCCGTGCTCTGTGGCGCACAGACAGGCATGCAGTCGCTGCCCTGATGGAGAAGCACGGTGGCTAGGTGCCAAACTTGATCATCTGACTTGCTATTACCTATTTTGATTTTAGGAAATGAAGGAATTTGTCACGAGAAATGCAATCTATTGGTATGCTTGACTGTGAAATCTCAAGCATTCGCCGACAATCTGCGCAGAGTCTGCAAAGTAATACATCTGAATATTCTGGTATGTAATAGGTATGTAATATGATTCAAATTTTTAAAGATAAAGGAACAAATATGACTATATTATTTAGTTTCATGTGTAAAAGTTGATTTATCAGAATGTTTTTCACCCATATTTGCTCTGCAAGATATTTTTATTTTTATTTTTTGTTGACAAGGACTCGCGCTTGTAGCCCATGCAAGTCATCTCTGTTTGTAGAAATAGTGTTGATAGGGCTATAGACTCTCACTCTCAATCCTCAAACTCAGCTGCCTCTTTAGCAGCAGCTGAGTTATTTGCCAGAAGACATTCGTGTTTACAATTAGCGTCAGTCTTAATTCACACATTCTAGTCTGGTCAACTGTAAAGCTTGTGTAACGTAAATTTCATCTTCTTTACCTGCCTGCTAGAGCAAGCCTAGTCCTTTAGGGTTTGGGGTTAGATAAAGGGGGTTAATGGTAGGGTTAGGGTTAAGTGTTGGGCAGTGACAACACATTAGAGCACAACTGAACCATGTTACACTGAGAGGTGTGGTGTGGAAGGAAAACTCAGCAAAGTTGGCTGTACCATAAACAAAGGTGATTTATTAGGCCTCCTTCAGCACAGCATAGTTCACTCACGAGACAAAATGGCAGCTTTCCCATCAGTCTCTTAGCTTTCAGTCTCCTAAGCTTCAGCCGGCAGTCTCCACTGTTGTCCCCGCCTTCTCAATTAACTACCCAGCCAATCAAACTCCAGCAAACATTGGCTCCTTCTATAAAAGAGCTGGGTTTGAGGCGGGCCTCCTCCTTAGTAGGTACCAAGATGGCCGCTACAAGGACACACCCAAACAGGTAACAAACATTTCACAAACTAAAGGATCACATACACACATTCTAGAACTTAAACGTTACAGAAAATCTTATTGCTTCTTAACAAACCACAACCTGAGAGTAGCCAAGTCTTAGAAGGGTGTTTGCATTGGATACTATTCAGCTTTTCTACATGCAACAAGGTTTACCATGTATCTGATCCCATTAAACTCAACTTGTGCAAAAACATTCAATTATTCAGAACAAATCCTAAATGATGTCAACAATCAAACTACACTTGTTTTGCGATAATTACTGGCTATGCTGGGAACGTTTCACTTTTCTTCGTTGTGGCTTTGGACATGCAACATGCATCCAAAACACAATGAACAAAGATTCTGACATGAGAGACCTTTTGTTGTGTTTTCACACCAAACTGGTCACAGAAAAACTCATCAGAAGAAACACACACCTTGGTATGGAACAGCCTTCCCACAGATGACTTTCTCACCAAAGATGCACTGAAACAAAACTTCACTTCTGTCACTGTGGGTGGAGTGAGAAGGACAAATGCATCAGCTTCACAGCAGAAGTCCTGGAAACAAAGTTTAAGAAGGTTAGGGGAAGGTAAACATAAATCTGCAATGAAAAATGGTACATTTCCAAATTCTGATTAAACCATAATTAATTTATAACGTCCGGGCCTCATTTTTGAAGAAAATCTAAAGGACACTATACATCCATACATAATTTATGAACTCCAAACTTTATGGGGAATTGAAAAAGTGAAAGTCTAATAGAAAGCAAAGTTAGACTGAAAAACGATAATGTACCATAATGTAGGATGCAGCGAGTCCTGCAACCTGCCCCTGTTGTGGGGTAAATTGTGTCACTGGTAACAATACATTGGGGTAAAATGTAGCATTGATTATTTAAGTTAAAAAGCATATTAAGTATTTTCATTTTGTTACAACGTGTATGTAGGCGTTATATTTTCTTATGTAATGCAACAAAATTGATCACGCTATGCCTTTAGGCTTAAAAGCAGAGCAATAATGTTATTCCTGTTTTTATTAAACATAAATAATAAGGGTATTTATTCAAAGTTTTTTGCTTCTGCAATGGAAGAACAGCACTAAGTATAGCCTGGCACACTTTACAGATGGAGAATGGTATGTTGGCTCTTCTCAGCAACAGTCTCTGCATTAGGCAGCTAATGAGCCAGCTATCATATTTTGGCAGCTAAAACAAAGTGATCTCTCAATAGTTGTCTAGTATTTTATAACACAAATGCAAGTCCTTCAAAGATAACTTAAACTGCAATCATCTAAAATGTATCACGAAACCACTGATGAAAAACAAGAATATCTCGAGTTCAGACCTGGAGGAAAAGGTTGTTGTTTTCTACTGGACAAGACTGAAAGTCTGGTCAGTGAAAAGGGAGTTTCTGAAGCTTCACCCAAGGGATTGTCTGACTGTACCATACTGGGAGAGAACAGGCACCACTGCAATACTTGAAGCCTGTAAACAATAAGCATTGTTTGCACTTTCTTACTTCTCACAAACACCTAACAACCGATAAGATCTTTCTTATATACAGTGAGAAGATGCAGAATATTAGAAGTTTGTGACACTGCTATGAGCTTTAACTTGTCGATTTTTGTCTAGCGCACAATTTTTGTTAAGTGGACAAGTAAAAAAAACTGCATAACGGAATAAAGTAGTTCATCTTCTGTTACCAAAGGGATCGTTTAAAAAAATTAAAACAACCATCTTCTTGGAAGGTGTAGATCTTCTGTAGGTGAACTAGATTTGGGGTTGCAAGCTTGTATCGTGCCTGTGAAATGCTTAGATAAATTCATTATAGCATGAGTGGAAGTAAATTTGGGCCTTTAAGGATGCATACGAAACATTCTTTATGTTTTGGCAGAGAAATTGGTTAGTTCCAGATATTTTCAACAGGGTTGAGGTTGAGGCTTTGGGAATCTTAAGTAATATTAACTTGCTTTATTTATTTCAAAACTTATTTTGATTGTGTTGGAACACCCTTTTTTATGGATTTCAATAATTTGAGAATTTTCAGAAGAACCCAGGAGCCACCAAGGCTAAGGCCAGAACTGCAAACTACAGGAAGACCAGTGCATTTGTCCACAGAGACGAAATATGAACATTGTCATGGACTAAGGGGGTGCTGATCAAGAAATTAAGTTTTAGTCTGCATCTGAAATTCGCAGCTGCACACACAAATAATCAAAATGATATTCAGAGAAAAGCACGGTGATGGTTCAGTCATACAGAAAATCAAAACTGATTTTGAATTGGAAGGTAAATATTAACCTTCTGGTGGCCTTTCTGAGTTGTACCTCATCTTTCAGTAAAACAATAGACTCCCAGGCAGTGACTGCAATTTAACAACGCAATAAATCTTAAAAATAATTTTTAGGCTTTCCGTTAAGCAGGTAATAGATTTTCAATAAGGTTAGGTGACCACTTAACCCCAAATTTCCAACTCATCTGTGTACGAATGCGTTTGTGAGGCTAATGTGGCTCTGGTGTAAAGCGCTGTGAGTGGAGTGAAATAGCTCTCTATAAATCCAGTCCATTTACCATTTAAGGCCAAAGCTTCCTTTATTAATCATGGCAGAGAATGTCTTTCAGCTCAGTTTGGACAAGACTGACGTTTTATTTCTTGGCAGAGACACATAAAACACATTTTATCCTCTGAAGAGCATTGCTGAGTTATAACTGTTTTCTCCTCCAGTCCAGTGCAGAGATGTAGCCGTTTCATAACTTGTAGGATAGGGTATCATAATGCTTTAATTTCTGGTCTTCCTACAGCTGTTCTTAGTTATTCCTATCTGGTTGTGTGGAAATGAAATCAGGTTGACTGCCTCTGCTTTTCTAAGTTCTTAGATCTGATGCAGAGGTTATCAAGACATATTTTGTTGTAAACATCCACATCTCAACACTGAAAATTTAGTTAAAATATATTTGTGTCAGAGATACTGCGATCTATTCCTTCTAAAAGACGGCACTGAGACGTCCAAATTCAAGGTGCGTTTACATGAAACCGCTGTCTGAAAACTGACAGTATTTTCGGATGCTTACTGGGGAAACGTTCCAAGTTTAGACACCCTGAATCTGCTGCAGTTGTTATGCCAGGCCACTATGTGGCACTGTGATTTCAGCATGTTGTCAAAACTCGTTTCCGTTACTGTTGGAAAACAGTAACTCATCTCCAATGAACCAAGTGCTCATGTTGTAACACATTTATGTTCCTTTTTCAGAAGTTGTGTTAAACTGAACAGGTTACATAGCACAACACTGCAAGATGCTTTATGCTATCGTTTTTGTTATCTATTGGCTACCTATTTGTAGAGCAAATCGTCCAGGCCCATGTTCTGAGCATGTGCGCTTTTACACCTGCGGAAGAGCGACTCAGTCATGCCAGATGCAGTTTAAAGTAGTTTAGAAGGGTGTAGTTATATTCTCAAATATTGTCTTTCTTAGTTACATGATGCATTGCAGTACACATGTAACACATAGTGCCCATAGCGGCGCCAACCAGGGGTGTGGTGGAACAGGTATTGTCGCCTAAGGGTTGTGTGCTGAATCCTCTGGGGGCCAATAGGGGGATTTTCTCCCTCGGTCAGGAACCTGCCCACAAAGAAAGGAAGTGGCTTTCTTCCACTAGATACAGCAACTCTGCAAGGACCCAGGGGAGAAATCGTTCAGCTCAACACCAGTGATGGATTAACTGCTATTCCCAAATTGTGTTTACCTAGGCACATACGGAGGTGCATGAAATAGAAACAAAGTAGGATGTGGCAAAGGCAGAACAACAAACAAGCCATACTTCAATAAAAAAAAATAAAAAAAAAGTGTCAGAAAGTGTGAGGACGTGGAAGGCAGTGAGAGTCTTTGGAGTCATTACTCACTGTTGACTGTTGTCAAATGAAATTAACCCTTTCATCTGTTCAAGCCAAGCAGCCACGGCGCAGTTCTCACTCAAGTGACAGCCGGGCTCGTTACGCCTTTCTTCTCTCTCTTTTCTTTGATGCAGTTCCAGTTCAACGAACAAACTCTCTGTGTCCTTTCATCAGCCAGTAGCGCTCCATAAAAGATGACTGGTGTGGCTCGAACAACAGCCGGCTCAGGCACACTAAGTGGTACGGGTCAGAGTCTGACACAAGACCATACGCACCAAATATATTAAAAAAAAAAAAAAAAAAACAGCTTTTCCTTTGCTTTCTAGAGCTCCTACTCTGAGAAGTTATTGGAAAGCTAAGGATCAGTAAGTTAATGAATCAATCGCTCTGCTGTTACAGAACCATTTTATACACAAGAGGGTTAAAGCAAATTTTAAGTGTAGGACAAAGGTGAAGGAACAAAAGGCAAGGCGATGAAGTACACGGCCCTTTAAAAAGATCATTTTTAATTGAGACATGTTAGCTGTTCATTCTGACTGCTACTTTTCAACAGGTGTGAGGCTTAAAACAGGAATAAGTAACAGAAAGCCGGATTTATTACAGATTGGCAGGTCAGAGCATTTTACCTAAGAAAGGCTCTACTTTGAGCTTTTCCAGGAGGTATTTAACATCTCACAGCGAATAAATCCAAAGCTTTCATAGCCTGTAGATGTGCCCGAGGAGATGGGTGAGAACATTTGTCTGTGTAACTCAGCATGACCTGGCCTTATCACCTGTATGTACTGACATCTACAATCATAAAGCTTTCTATCATCTTTTTGTTATTCTTTTTCACACATCTCTCCTCTATCATAGTTCATTTTTCGGTTTCTTTACTGTGGAATCTTGTAGATTTTCTCACTGAGTGGTGGCGCACGCTGACATAGCAGGGATCACAGACAGGCCTGACCTATTTACCAAGAGCTTTTACTCCTCCCTTCCTGCTCCTTCTCTCACTCCTCTGGTGTTGAGTTGCTGTGCATTTGATTGCGTCTCTAATACTCCACGGTGTGGTATCCATGGGTTGGTCTGACTTGTACGCTCTCTTTTTTTTTTGTTGCCTCTGGAATGAGTGGAGCTCCTTTACAGTTTGCGTTCAGTGGGGATTTAAAAGCAATCTAAGTTTACCACTTTCTGCAATGTGAGAAAATGTGCAAATGTGCAGCAGGATCCAGGCTAAAAAAATTAGCCTGGAAAAAATTACCCTGGGTCCTGCTGCCGCAAAGCATCTTCAAATCTGGCCACTTCCTGGTCCGTGTTTCACAGTTGCTATGTGATTGGTCTCGTATATTTGTTTCATGTCATGTATGTCCTCTTTCCAAAATAATTCAGTGTTAGACTCAGTTCTGGATATTGGAACAGAACAGGAAAACTGAAGGTTTTGGGACTTCTTTTAGCATCTTGTGGTCTGCCTTAATTGTTTTGAATCTTCTCCATTTGCTCCATGGCTAATTTTTTTGGGATTATTGCAATTTATTCCTCACCAAATTGCTTACTATTCAGATGTTTTTCTGTACACTAATTCATACTAAGTCCATACAGCAGATTCTTGCATCCAAATATGTTGGAAAAACAAACAGGCCTCATTTTTTCACATGACTTCGTACACACAAACTCGCGTTTCCTCCTGGACACACGAGAACTAAATGTGTGCAAATACTGAAGACGGAGGAGGCAGACAGGCTAAGTGAGCGGCCGAGATGAGTGAGGGTAATAACGTCAAAAACATTAACGGAGACAGGTAGGATACATCATGCTGTACATCAGTGTTTCACAGAATGATACATGCCCCTTTTAGAGAAAATGTGCCCGAGCGGAAGGCAGACACACCTTAAGAGAAAGGGTTTACTGTGTGCAGAAAAAGGAAAAGTAAAGCGGAAAGCCCAACTCAAAGGGTGTGCGTGTGATTGACGGTCAACCAGAGGAGCTCTTGGTGGAGAAATGAGGCAGCAATCACTAAACTCAATTAGTCCAGCCGTGTGCGCCTGTATGGGGCTGAGCCTCTAGCCAGTCGCTTAACAGCGCAAAGAGACTCATAAATCCTGATTATTTCAGCTAACAAGAACTTTCTCCCATCTCAGTAAATCATAGACAGGTAAGTGCACACGCAGGATCATCAAACAACAGGCGTATTTAAAATATTCAAAGTACACACCGCTTCCTCTGGATGTGTGTGTGTGTGTGTGTGTGGGGGTGTGTGTGTGTGTGTGTGTGCGTGTGTGTGTGTGTGACAGCTGTGCTGTTTGCTTACCTAAAGGGCTTAATACTGCCCCACATCTGAGAAAACACAGCGGCGGAGCAGTCTAGACAGGACACACACATGCACCAAAACCCAATTAGGTGACCCTAAGCTTAACAAGGGCCGTCTTCTTGGTTTTTGCTCACATATGGCTTTTCTGAGACTCACCTTCACTCCTCATAGGCAAAGTATATCACTTTTCCTGCTTGTGTTTCATAAAAGACATCTTTACCTGCAGTAGAATACACTGACAGTGTTGGAACTTTTACTGCAGTCATTCACTCATCTTATGCTCGTCATCTCTACACACTTTTTAAAAATACACTTTTGGTCATTAATAACAGTCTCCGAACACATAATATGTACTATGATTTCGACAATACTACCAGAGGTGCAGTGATTTGTCCCTTCCCCTTCTCATCTGGGCCTTCCTGGACTCGCATAGAAAAGTTGACTTAATTTTATTGTCAGTTTTTAATCGCTGCTCAAGTTCCTACTCGTCAGTATTTAGACTTTCTTCATGCAGCAACGGGCTACTTTCAGTCTTTTGAAAACCTCCTTATTTAACTAAATTGGAACCTGGAATCAGTTCTACGGCTGATTCCAGGTTGTCTCCCTCTAACCACAAGTTCTTCCCTCTTACCATCTTCTGGCTTCTTGGCATTGACCACAACATCCCTCTCCTGCTGTGTGAGTTGTCAGTCATCATTCCTCACATATTTTGTCCAAGCATCAGCCAAATCCACACATGGCTCTCTGTGTCTGCTCTTCAAGTTTAGATGCCAAACATCTGAGATGTGTTGGGAAGTCTTTTCCTAAGATTTTAACGGCAGACGGTGTCAAGTGGACATCGCTTCAACAATAATTTGAAGCGGTGCCCCTTAAAGCCACCTTGAACTGCCCATTCGCCTGTTCTCACACATATGTATTCACGTTAAAATCTGGTAAATAAGCCGAAGAAGCTAGAGGAGGTGTAAGAAAATCAAAGTTTAGGCAAGTTGAAGCAGGAGCAAATTGCAGCTCCATCTCACATCGGAGCTGTTGGTGTTAGAGGTGTGTCTGCAGGGACTGCAGGGAAAGACGTTAGACGGGACAAGAGGGGGAGGAATCAGGCTGCTTGCTCCAAGCCTTAACTGCCTTGATATCATGGCGTAGAATTGGAAATGGATTGGAAGTACATTCAGATGTAACAAGGCAAAATTGGGAAATACATTTACATAGACTTACGTGGATTGCCTTAGCTTTGGGTTTTTGGAAGTCTTAGTGTGTGACATGCAGGTAAAGAAAAAACAAACCATGTTCATTTCACAAACTGTGGACGTGTTCATTTTAAAGACGTAACACGATAAAATTTGGTGGTTGTAATAGTGGTTTCACTTAGTAGGGACAATTTCTGGAAATGCCGTATGGCTGTCTCCAACTGAGGAAATACAGAATGAAAAGTCTTTGCCCTTCAAATCTCATTTGAGATGTCTGCAGCATCAACTGAGGATCCTTTTATTCACCAGCGAGTTGCACCATACTCCCATATTGCCAGGACAAATACAACATCCATACACTGCAAATGTAATTTATCGAGCTGGTCTTGTTATTGCATTATTTCAGTCAATACACTCCTGATATGGAGGATTCTAAAACAGAAAAACGGAGGCTGAGCAAGCTGGAGCACTTTTGAAAATGAGCTTTACAATGGATATCTTGTCAGCATTGTATTACGCCCCTAATGACGATGACACATGACTTCTGTAGTGGTGGGAAAAAGGCACTTGGGGTTTTTACATTTATATAAATTTACAGTATGTTGTGCCCCTGCAGCAATGTTGACAAAGTGGATAACTGATTAAATTAGGTAGGCCAGACTATTCAAGGACTGTGGAACTAGTATGCCATCTAGTGGCTTTAAAATGCAATGAGCACTTTTCAATGGAACACATTGGCACAATGAGCACATTTGCGGCATGTTGGTAAGCTAGAATACTATCAGAAGGTTAATTTATGTACACAATATAGCTCAAAAACCGACGGCGATCTACAATAAAGATTCATTTCACAGCCTGGTTTATATTCCAATTATTCATTTCTGTTAATTTTTCGGATAGTTTTGTGGCTCACAGCTAGTGAAAATGTAAAATTCTTCTCAGAAAAGTGTAATATAACATGAGATCGATAGAAACGTATTTTATTTACCCTAAATGTTGAACGTACGACACAGTGTGACCATGTACAGTGTGACCAATACATGGCTCGGGGCTCCCTTTGCATAACGTACAGCATCAGTGCAAATTGTATGGAATAGATCGACCTGTGGCTCTGCTGCGGTGTTAAGGAAGCGCTGGTTGCTTCAGCTCTTCTGCAGCACTGCCTGAGGTCTCTCAGCTTTCTTTTTAAAATCCCTTTCAGGTTCTCGGTGGAGATTAGATGGGTTTGTAGGCTGATCAAGCACAGTAACACCATCGTAACTGAGCCAGCCTTTGGTACCTTTGGCAGAGCCAAGTGCTGCTGGAAAATGAAATCTGCAACTTTCTTAAGTTCGTTACCTTGGCCCAGGTAAGCTTCTTTTGCCGTGTCTGGTGAAGGAGTGGCTTAAACCCAGAGAATGTAACTGTTTTAGTTTTGGACATGTCCATATGTGGCGACTCTAAAAGCTTCGGCTGTAGATGGACATGTTTTGTGGATCTTGTCTAAATCCTCGAATGGGCTTTGCCCAGCAACTGTTACAATGAAACTGAATTGAAATTATTTGACTTATATGGGACAATGCATATTAATCAATATTCAATATTGCTGTAAATACCCCAGATTTAGCAAGATGTCAATTTTCACTCAGTCCCATAAAACACAGCATACAGAAATAACATTTATACAATATATACATCGATTGTCTCTGTTGCTTGCCTACATTTCCCTCCACCTTTTCCTTCCACTCAATTTTGGATTACATTAGGTAGTTAACAGCACTATGGGAACAGCCTCTTTATAAATGATCCCCAGTGGTTTAGCTTGTCAGACTGCCAAGCATGTCAGGAGTCCTACCTGTTGTGCAAGTCAAAACACATTTCTGTTTTTCGAAAGCTTTTTCTTTTGAGGCATTATAATTTTCTCATAAACTAAGTTTTCAATAGTTCATAATCATCAAATTGAACAGATATGCAACACTTATTGTCCCTTTACACAAAGGAAATGTCATGTTTTGTTGTTTTTTTCCCCCTTTTTAAATGATACTGCATTTGTAAGAAAAATGTTTTAGTGAGTCAACCAGCAGTGTATAATGTGGGTTGCAACTGTAAAAAAAACGTGTCCAATCCTTTCAGCCTGTCCCAAATGGATTTAGGTAGAGGCAGTGTGATGGTGTGGTGCAGCCTCTTCCTCAATATTAAAACCAGATTTCAGACACAGTGAGATGGGATCAGAGACTAGAATCACTCCTATGGTGTTTCTAGTCTCCTGATCAATCAATGAATTTACATTTTGATCTCAAGAAGATTCAAAGTAGAGCTTCAAAATGCAAAAGGAAGTAATGGAAGAGAGAGAGAAAAAGAAAAATCAGAGTAAGCATTTCATCAGCTGCTCAAAAGTTTAAGGACACAAGCATTTAAAAGCCCAAATCTTTTCAAAAATGTGGATTCAGTATCGTTTTCTGTCAGGAATCCACACTGTCATGATCTTCTGGTGGTAAAAGGCACAAAAGCTTTTTGAACACCCAAGCTGTTGTGGCTAGACAGTGTTAAGAAAATAAATTTAGAATATGCTAGTTTTAAAACTTAACATGTCTTGATTGAAATAGCCTAATTATAGTTTTCAGATTAATAACTTATTCTGCCCTATTGACCTTTATGTTAACTGTAGTTACAGCAGATCGTTTGCTAAGATCTTTTGATCTGCCCTTTGCCTGTGTGGGAAAACAATCAGGAGAAGTTCCAGCTTTCACATTGATCTGTGAAAAGCCATAAAACAGCAGGAGTTCAAGAGAGTCTCTGCTTCCATTTTGCTTAGACAAAGGGGACAAATGGCCTTTGATTTTGGAAGCAAATTGCAGGGAGTTTCTAACTTTAAAGAGGGTCAGAGATAGCTCCTGGTTGGATGAGCAAAGGTACGCCTTATTTGAATATATTAAAGACAAGAATACGCCTTTACTATAAAACTTTGTACACAGGAGTAACAAATCAGATTTAATCTTGCAATTCTCCAAAGACGTCTTTGCTTTTCTTTCTTTCTTCTTCTGTTCCATTTGTCTCGGGTAAATGAATGTATGTCTGTTGTTCTGCAGTTTCTGTTGTAATTTCATGTTTTCTATTGGATTAAACTCTGAAATTCTGTGACGTCTACACTCGTTTTCTGTGTGGCTACACGCGGTCCGCCGGGAGAACCTGGGATCCGTGAGAAGAAGATCGAGCCAGAGATTTTCTTAAGATATAACCTAAAATCTTCTTCAACAGTCATCTTAATCAAGAACAAGACCGCACAGAAAATGCAACATTAATTTTAATGTGTACAAATGTCTGATCATAGTACAACAATGTTAGATTCACAAACAATGAAATTTTAAATAATTTGGAATTTCATTAAATGATTGAAAAAAAAAACACTGAAAATGTACCGCAGTAATTGTTTAGAACAAAAACAAGACCCACATTGATGTTCAGTTAAAACCAGAAATAAAAAAACACAAACCTACCATGTGTATAAGTGACGGAAGCAAAAAGTGAGAACAAAAAGTGACTCCAGCTTTATCCTTACTTAGATGAATGTTCTTTAAAAAGATTAGTCGTACAAAATGTTCCCAAGTAATTATTATTCCAGCCCAGTATGTGTATTTTCAACATTCCCTTCTCACTAGCCTTTATTTGACCAAAAAACATACAAAACCCTTTAGTTACAGAATAAAGTGCCGATTAGTTGTCCTTGAGGTATTTATCTTCCAGAGAAGGTCTCCGTAAACAAAAACGACACAAGAGCTGGTTGAGCAAAGGTTACAGGATCTTCAGAAATGCATCTCTTCTCAAAAATGTCTCAAGTGATTGTGCTTTTTTTTTTTTTTTTTTTGTCTCTTGTGAGTGGAAATGTTGGGAATGTGAAGGACCATATTCTGAAACATGCCAGATTTGATGAGTGGCATGAAAGAGCACCTTCTCTTAAACTTAAGAATCTGGGGAGTCACAACCACCTGACAGCTGGGTGTCCTTACCCTGCGACCTTACTCTCAATCTGTCACCCTGAGAGCTTGTAGCATGCATCCTTGTAGGAAGTGGCGTTGACGATGCTGAATATATCCTTCCTGACAAAGGTTAGGAAGTTTTTTAGAGGGCAGAGTGGCTGGTTGATGTGGCGGTCGCTGGGATGACAGAAAGCGGTATGAAATGTCACATCCTCACCATTGTACAGCACTCTGATGAACACTTCCCCAACTTTCCGATTTGACTTTGACCTCTCGCTTTTTCCTGCTCTGTTTTTTGCCTGGCCTTGTGTTGTAGGCGGGCTTTTCCACATTTCAAAGACTATTCTTGCTGCAAAGCGAGGAAACTTGGCCTCCTCAAGTCCCAGGGCGCTAAGCAACGGGGCAATGGTGACATCATGACCCGAGGAGAGGGTGAAGACCTCCTCCCCACCCAGACGTGGCTGCCGGCCTTCCTCGTTGGCTCTAGCGACCCGCTCCATCTTGTTAGCAGTTCTGTTGAGGTACGGGTACATGGCCAGGATGGCGTATTTACGATAGGCCCCAAATCTTCTCCGATCTACCTCATCGTCCAGCTGCTGTTGCCGAATTACTGCAAACTGTGCCACAGTCAGGCATCCGCCACTACCACCATCTCCACCAGAAACGCATGGGAAAGGAAGGCCGTGACACAGGTGGCAAAGCAGAGAGTCTATAGGGTTTGCAGCTCGGAGCTGGCGAGTGAGAACACCTAAAGTGCGTGCCATGTCAATGAAAGTCCTCTCCAGGTTGGAATCGGCCACTCTGAGGCGATACTGCCTCCTCTGCTCTTCCTCCAGGTACTTGCTTCTGGCAGGGCACTCGCATGCCGAGCCGCAGAACAATGTGCTCCACTGATGATGCACGGTCACCTTAGTCCAGTCAAAATCTGGGAGGAAGCCGTAGAGAAAGGCCATTCCGCTTTGGAGGGTTCGGCTTTTCCCTGTGGTCTCAATCCAAACCTGGCGAGGCGACCAATCAGAGGGGAGCAGACTGTGGTGCTTGTAGGCACGTTGGAGGAGCTGCCCATTGCGAAGGTGCTGAACGACACCTGTTGAGAACGACAAAGATTTGGATTTTAAGGAGAAAAGATTTCTACAGCACAAGCAAAGATATTCATCCAGTTATTAGGGCTGTCAACATTAATGCGTTAACGTGATAAATCTAAAAGGTTTAAAAAATTAATATTGCATAATGCAGATCAATCGCATTACCTATTTTGAGTTAAAATTCTCTCTTCTGGAGAGGGCTATCTAGTTCACAGCAGCGTGTTACATGGTCTTGTATTGCGGTCAACAATGGAGAGTTGCAGACGTGAGTGAATAGATGCCAAACTGTTGTTCTCACTTTAAAAAAAACACCACGAGACAGATACTACGTACATACTAGAACTGTGAATTATCCTTCCACTGACGCACAAGTAGCTTATCGTTACAATTTCTAACTTAACATTTTGAAACCAATTTACTATTAACCCTTCATGATTATGACAAGCTGGAAAACTGAGAACTCTCTCATTCTGTAACATTTTTCAAGCTTACAAAGTCAAGCATAGTGATTAATCACAGCGCTAGAGTGTGATTAATCTGATTACATTTTCTAATTGATTGACACCACCACTAATTACGAACAGCAGCACAGCAGGAGCCGACACATTGGGCTGAGATTTATAGCTGTCTGGTTTGAACACCTGTCTGCGTGAGTTCTCCCATCTCACAGACGCTGTGGTTGGGGAGACGTGAAATGGAGCCCAGCTGTGCCTCCCAGTGGCCACGGGTCCCCTGGCCCATGTGATTAATGAAGGAGTCTAGCAGAGGGTGGGAAGGCTGCCTGGGAAGACAAAGAAAAAAAAATGGCATCAAACATGATTATTGTGATTAACTGTCAGTCGCATGTATGGTGAGTTTTATTTCGCATGCAGGAGGAGTTCTGCTGCGCGTTTTACTGCAGCTGGGTTGTATTAGAGTCAGTGTTCTGTTACTGACCCATTACTCTTTTCACTGTGGTTGTCAAATGATTAGACTGAAAGACGCTTTTTTGCAGTAAATAACTAAATCCGAGTTAGTCTGCTAATAAGAATTATTGGCGATTTTAGATGATCAGTAGACCAGGATTTACAGTTGAATGATGATTTAAAAACAACCTGGCTCTGTGTGAAAGTAGAATTTGCCTTCATGAATTAATAAATTTGATCAACTACATTGTTTGGAGGATGAAAATTTATTTACAGAGATGCTGTTAAAAGTAACAACTATTTATTTGCTTTAGGAGGCTGTTCCATTCTCCAAAAAAGGACTAGTTGGTTTGGATATATTTTTTTTTATCATTTAATAAATGTTATTTGAAAAAGGTGCAGTATTTTACTCAAGTTATCTTTTATATTAAGATCGAATTATCTGTATTACCTTTGTCTCATTCAAACTCAAATTAAAAGTGTATCGTCTTTCTTGGATAGACTTCGGATTGGTGTCTTGGTGTTAAAACGTAAGCAAATTAATAAAACTAAAATAACAAATATTTTAATAATTACTTACAATAATAAATGCAGTAAAAAAAAAATGTTAAGTGCACTAAAATGATTAGTAGGTGGGAGAATGTGACCAGTTCCTATGACCTACCAGCAGGTGTCTCTTTAACACAAGGATGTGAACTTTGACAGGACAGCTCAATGTGTGTGGGAGGGAAAAAAAACTAAACATGTAGATATAAAACGATACATGAATTTGTTGTTTCAAGGCACATGACAATAAACAAACAAACACACACACACACACACAAATCCCAGGATACACACATCATCTTCCAGGAATGAGGAAAGCAAGACGAGCAGTCGACGATCCAGAAGATTAAAGAGGATTGAAGATTATAGATTAATATGAAAGAATCCGTGAGAGCAGCAGCTCAACTCAACCAGATTAAGGGTGTGTGCACGCGCATGCACAGTTTCCATAGTGATCACAGAGAGAGTCAGGAACAAGCCATAAAAATAGATCAAATAAAACCTGTCATCATGTCTGACCTTACACAGCAAAGCCTAATCTGTCATCTGCAGCCACCTGCTACATCAAAAAAGGACAATGAAAGCCTTTTTCTGCCGCCAGGTCATGTCAGTCATCACGTCGCCACTCTGCACTGTTTGCATCATCATACTCTTATTCATTAGCACTATAACAAACACACTGCGGGCTGAGTGTGGATGTGCTGAGAGGAGCGACTTTCTGCCCCGTCAGCAGCAGATCCGACTGGTTTGAGGAGAACCGAACAATTCAGATTTAATTGGCTGCACCGGAAGACTGGATGTCCGAGGACGGAGACGCCACAGTGGACAAAAAGCCTCTATTAGGTTCATTGTTGCCAGCTGAAGATTAGAGAGCCCAATTACATTAAGCAGGGATTATTATCACTGGATAGGATGGGAATAGATTAGTGAAGAGGAAGGAAGGGACGGGTGGAGAGATAAAAAAAAAAAAAAAACAATAAAGTGAATGGTGGGATTAACAGAGTGAGGCTGTGCTGGAAACGCAGAAGACAAATAGAATGTAGAACATATGTAGTGAATTTATAAAAAGACAAAAACATTAAGAAACCGATGGGAAAGAAGGGAAGAAGAGGGAGGAGATGCTCCCTGCAGATGGAAAGAGCTCAGTTAACCGCAGATGGAGACAGTGGGTCGGCAGGCTGGTGCCAGAGCATTCAAACACACAAAATGTACAGCAACACACACACACACACACACACACACACACACACACACACACACACACACACACACACACACACACACACACACACACACACACACACACACACACACACCTCCTGCTCCCTGTGACGATCTCTTTGAGAGCATAAGCCAGTTTGTGTGCTTGTAATCACAGTTTGGTCAAAGAAAACAGAAGGAACTACCTACAACATCAGTTCTAGTCATACAATCCTATGCACACACACGCACGCGCACACATACACACACACACACTACTCTTTGTATTGGAATTGGTTGGCTTCATTGTGATGAAGCAGAAATTTCACCCTTTCACAGCTCCACCTCTCAACATCTGTTTGTGGTGAAGCTTACGGCTAATAGCTATGAGGGATTTGGAGAATGTTTGGAAGGGGCAAGACCTCCACCCTCTCCAGACTTCAGACTTCTGATTAATTTAAGTGCAACCCATGGAAACAACATATCATAAGTCGCAGAGTCATTAGCAAAGGGGAAATACACAACTAGAAAGCCTAAAAATACCAAAAGCGTGTGCGGTAATAGACGGTGACCATTTCATTGTTTTCTCAAAGCAGAAAAATGCAGAAACAGTGAGATTCAACGACAGGAGCCCTTCTAACCCACTGAAAACAGCATGACTACTAGAAGCACTTTTTGTCAAATGATTCTGTAAAAAATGGAAACATGGCTTTCAGAGAAGCCACAACCTAAACTGAGGGACGGAAATGCCACACAGGTTACTCCACAGCTACAGCAGATATCTCCAGCAACGTCTGGAGCCAGAACATGACAAGATCAGAAATGTTGTTTGTGAGCATAAAGTTCTTCAGATAAGAAGACCTAGTGTCTTACCATGGTTTTTGAATTTTATATCTCCTTTGTCTGAAAAACACCTCTGCTGAAATCCACATATTGTTTGGTATAGTCCTATAGATGAGAATTAGTTTCAGTTGTGACTCAGTGTTCGAGCCAAAGGCATGGTAACTCGTATTTGACTTCCCTTCTGTCCACACCTTGGAAAACATTTCTTTGAATGAACAATTCATGGTCAAAGATGTTGTAAAAACTGTCGATTGAGTTGAGTGACATATGGTGTACTCTGAATAACACGTTGTCTTTCTAAGAACACCATATGTCATTAACTATAACCTTCACAAGTTCGAAACTGATTAAATGTGTGTAGAAAAACTGATGAAATGTGTCCATCTCTCATCCAGAGATGGAGTACAGCTCTGGATGTGTCTTGATGGGATTTAAGAGCTAGTGTGGTATTTTAGATTCCAGGATGCATTTCTTGCAGGACTCCGATGTGAGGTCACAGTGCTTTTGATTTTCTCTGGCTGGAACTGGTTCTGTCAGACATCCGGTCTCCTGCGCTATTAAACAGCAGATAAAAAAAAAAAAAAAAAAGAGTTCACTCCCTGTCCGATTTCAACAATGCTCTCGGCTGCAGAGATGTGAAGCTGAATCAACTGACTGGCATACGAAACACAGCTTTTTAATTCTTTTACGACCCTCTCCATGTCAAGATGGAACAGTAGAAAGTTAGATCAAGTGAATTCAGGTTGTAGCGTTCTAGCCTGTGGATTTACAGATAAGTCTCCTTGTGATTTGTCCAGATGTGCTGCTTTGTGCAAAATTAAGTCGCTAGCTAAATCTGAGCTCAGGTGCACGGCGTCAAAAGAGGATTTGTCTCAGACAATCTGGTGGCCATATGGTCCAATTTTCTGGATTAGTTTCCCTTGCTTATTTATTTATTTTTAAATTATAATGTGCCTACTCTCATGCAGAGTTTGCTTTATTTGAAGGAAGTGAATTACGAAAAACTAGCCGATTTCAGATATGCTAGGCTCAAACAGAAAGCAGAGCCGGCTTTTAATAACTGCTCACCATAAAATCTTATCTGACCCTCTTGAACAAGTGGAGTGAGTGAGAGCAGACACAAAGCACTGCAGACACAAAATGAGAGTAGAGTTCAGTGAGTGGAAAAGGATAAGGGATTTTTTTTTAGCACTTTTGCTGCTTCCACCCACTCTCCCTCTCTGGGAGGCAGAAAGTGTGCGTCAACGGCAACACAATGATGCGTGACGTGTTTGTTAGCATTTGTTTGCGTTTTTCCAGCTGTACAAAAGCGCAGATGTGCCATACCAAGCCGTACCCACCCGTTGGTGATGACACGTGCATTACGGCTGAGAAGCCAAGCAACTGTTAACAGTGTTGTGAGCAGAAATCCAGTTAATGCGCCTCATTCAGGTTGTGATTTCCACTAAATTCAGCTGGAGCTTTTCGAGGCAAAACGTTCTTATCGCTCCTCAGCAGGAGGTTTTATGGGAGAATATTAAAAGCTCTGACATCTATTTGTGTCTCACGTTCTGCCACTTTCACATAAAAAATAAAATTAGAAAGAAAAAAAAACTGTGCCTGAGAGTTAATTTTACTCACCTGAAGCAAAAAAGAAAACATTTGTTTGGGTCCAACTTGGCTTCTCCCTCTGTGACGGTAGTGTCTACCCATAAGGGTCTTTTTGTGCGTTACTAGCACAACAAAGACATTCTATGACTGAAAAAATGTATTCATACATGCTCTGTTAAGTATGCAAACTACTTAGGAAGTGACAAGTCATGAAATAATTTTCCATTCAAACTGGACTTAGCTTGTGCTACTTTGCAAAGAAGTAGCTTCAGTTTATAGATGTGCAAGACGGGTGCAGGCGTTGTCTTTCACACAAACGTGGATCAAATACATTGTTGTAATGTCACAATATGTGAAATAGTTCAAGGGATGCGAAGACTCGTGCAAAACCATACTGTATATTCACTATGGTGTATGAGACATACAAATTGTGGTTGTATTCACTATTGTTGTCTACCTGCTGGCAGACAGGGTGCAGTCGATGCTGGGGCGTCTGGTCTTTGGGATGGAGTAGAGCGGGTAGCGGTCTCCATGGCGAATCATCACATGAACAGATAGCAGCTTGTAGTCCGCGGGGCTGTGACCTGTGACAACACAAATAAGCTTCTTTTTCTGCTCTCATTTATTTTCCAAGACATGTTTTTTTAAGAAATTAAAAAGAAGAATGGTACTCAGTCTGTTGATCCATTTATTCTCAGTGAATTACAGGCAAACTGTGTAATTTCCCTAATCTTTAATCTCGAAAGAAATTTTCTTTCATTTTAGGTTTTATTTTGCTGTTAGGACCAAAAGACTGAATATACTAAATAAAAGATGTCAAAGAAGACATAGAACGCCAAGATATCAGCGGAAATCTGTCCGTATTTGGAAAGCATTTCTGCTGCTATGTGGAAAATCAGCATCAGCTGATTAGATATTAACTGGTGGCTTATAAAAAGATTTATCATAACGGAAGTATTGAAGAGTGGTATGATTGTTTATACTCAAACAAGGCCTACTTTGTTAACAGAAAGATGGATGAATGGAGAAATATACCAGGAATCTGAAGATATGACGAATGGAAATTTCTAAGCAAGACAACAGACCCTAAAAACACGGTGAAGGAAACTCTAAATTCAGAGAAAGAAAGTTAAAATAGCTAAAATGGCCAAATCAATCATGTAATTTTTATCCAATTGAAAATCTATGGAAAGAACTTAAGAATGATAATGTGGAAGAAGAAGAAAAGTATCTAATCAATCTCTTTGAGTGTGTTCAATAATTATTCCCCGTTTAATTTCATTATTTCATCGAATGTGTGAATTACCGTATTTTCCGCACTATAAGGCACACCGGATTATAAGGCGCACCTTCAATGAATGGCCTATTTTAGGACTTTTTTCATACATTAGGCGCACCGCATTATAAGGCGCATAGAATAGACGCTTCATACTCTATTATTACACATCCACATTAATAAAGAAATGGTCCCCGAGTACTTTATATAGTAGGCTGGCCCAGTCGTTGTTTCACTCACGGTGTTGCGATATTATGCCCAACTGCTTTCTGGGTAACACAGACCAACCGACACGCTGCCGCTGCAGTCTCTGTCTCTCTTCCCCTGCCCCTCCCCCCCTTTAAATGTATTATCAAACTTTATTAACAAACCAGTGTTCTGACAACTATCCCAGCATGCACCGCGCACTACTTCTTCTACGGGGGAAAAAGAAGTTGGCGGCTGCTTACCGTAGTGGACCAACTACGTAAGCAGCCTACTGCATGTCTGTGTAAACATGACGTCTTTCATTTCGATCTGAGTTAATTAGCGTAGCATTTCTGCCGGATTTTCACAACATATCAGCCACGACAATGGACAGGGGAACCAACAAGTTCATGTCATCTTTTTTGGACGACATCAAGGTGTTTGAGCCACTGGATGCCTCCAACATTGTGCGCGTCACAGCTAAAAGCTACCGATAGATGAGGAAAACAGCAGATCCTCACACTCTCAGCATAAATATAGCTGTGGACAAGATCACTGATGCCTATTGTTCTTGCAAGGCTGGGTAAGTCGGCATTCATGGTTTTGATGGTCCACAATGTACATTAGCATATGTTTACTACTGTAGCTTGTGTTTGTGAGACGGTCACGCACATGGTAGCTGCACTGTGACCTAAAATGGGCATTAGCCAATGAAACGCGGCCCCTGTGGTAAGGTCCGTTGCTGGACCTGTTGTGGCTCAATATTGGTCCATATACAGGTGCTGGTCATAAAATTAGAATATTGTGATAAAGTTCATTATTTTCCATAATGTCATGATAAAAATTAAATTGTCATATATTTTAGATTCATTGCACACCAACTGAAATATTTCAGGTCTTTTATTGTTTTAATTTTGATGATTTTGGCAAACAGCTCATGAAAACCCAAAATCCCTGTCTCAAAAAATTAGAATATTATGAAAAGGTTCTCTGAACGAGCAATAAAAATAATCATCTGAATCAACAAAGTAACTCTAAACACCTGAAAAAGATTCCTGAGGCCTTTAAAAACTCCCAGCCTGGTTCATTACTCAAAACCACAGTCATGGGTCAGACTGCTGACCTGACTGCTGTCCAGAAGGCCATCACTGACATCCTCAAGCAAGAGGGTGAGAAACAGAAAGAAATTTCTGAACGAATCGGCTGTTTGCAGAGTGTTATATCAAGGCACCTCAGTGGGAAGTCAGTAGGAAGGAAAAAGTGTGGCAGAAAACGCTGCACAACGAGAAGAGGTGAGCGGACCCTGAGGAAGATTGTGGAGAAAGGCCGATTCCAGACCTTGGGGGAAGCAGTAGACTGAGTCTGGAGTAGAAACATCCAGAGCCACTGTGCACAGGCGTGTGCAGGAAATGGGCTACAGGTGCCGCATTCCCCAGGTCAAAGGTCAAGCCACTTTTGAACCAGAAACAGCGGCAGAAGCGCCTGACCTGGGCTACAGAGAAGCAGCACTTTGGACCACTGTTGTTCAGTGGTCCAAAGTACTTTTTTCGGATGAAAGCAAACTTTGCATGTCATTCGGAAATCAAAGTGCCAGACTCTGGAGGAAGACTGGGGAGAAGGAAATGCCAAAATGCCAGAAGTCCAGTGTCAAGTACCCACAGTCAGTGATGGTCTGGGTGCCATGTCAGCTGCTGGTGTTGGTCCACTGGGTTTTATCAAGGGCAGGATCAATGCAGCAGCTATCAGAAGATTTTGGAGCACTTCATGCTTCCATCTGCTGAAAAGTTTTATGGAGATGAAAATTTAATTTGGTCTGGAATCGGCCCTTCTCCACAATCTTCCTCAGGGTCCGGTCACCTCTTCTCGTTG
Organism: Poecilia mexicana; assembly: GCF_051168715.1. Lineage (NCBI taxonomy): Eukaryota > Metazoa > Chordata > Actinopteri > Cyprinodontiformes > Poeciliidae > Poecilia > Poecilia mexicana. Next base: position 13,377,802 of record NW_028263382.1, on the reverse strand, counting down.
TGCAGCGTTTTCTGCCACACTTTTTCCTTCCTACTGACTTCCCACTGAGGTGCCTTGATATAACACTCTGCAAACAGCCGATTCGTTCAGAAATTTCTTTCTGTTTCTCACCCTCTTGCTTGAGGATGTCAGTGATGGCCTTCTGGACAGCAGTCAGGTCAGCAGTCTGACCCATGACTGTGGTTTTGAGTAATGAACCAGGCTGGGAGTTTTTAAAGGCCTCAGGAATCTTTTTCAGGTGTTTAGAGTTACTTTGTTGATTCAGATGATTATTTTTATTGCTCGTTCAGAGAACCTTTTCATAATATTCTAATTTTTTGAGACAGGGATTTTGGGTTTTCATGAGCTGTTTGCCAAAATCATCAAAATTAAAACAATAAAAGACCTGAAATATTTCAGTTGGTGTGCAATGAATCTAAAATATATGACAATTTAATTTTTATCATGACATTATGGAAAATAATGAACTTTATCACAATATTCTAATTTTATGACCAGCACCTGTATAAGGCGCACCGGATTATAAGGCGCACTGTCGGCTTTTGAGGAAATTGAAGGTTTTTAGGTGCGTCTTATAGTGCGGAAAATACGGTACTCTGGTTGCTGCCCACATCTGGTATGAATTTTACAACAATGGCCTCATTAGGAAAAAAAAAAAAAAAATATATATATATATATATATATATTTTTTTTTTTTTTTTTTAAGTTAAAAAGGAGAGATTGTAGTGGAAAGCAACATGTAGTGGAAAACAATGTGAAGAGTTATTTGTAGTGCTTATGCAACTTGTTTCTGCAGGATCTCTTTCACTGACCCCAACCTGGATAAAAACGGTTCCACAATGTAAAAATACAGATGATGCAATTACAAGGAATTGACTTTACGAAATTTAACACATCCCTGGAGTTCTGACACACTAAAAGTGTGGCTGGATTATATAAAGTTTCCATATGATCTAGTTCTAATCCCGGCTTTAAAAACTAAACCACACATAAAAAAAGAGTTTGAATTTCCCAGCATTCGGTGGGCTTTCATAAATCTTATAGTTACTTTTTTATTTATGCATTTACCTTCCCAGGCTTGTTCGGTGCGGTTTGGGGTGTTGCAGTAGCTGTAGGCCTCAAAGACAGGATCAGGCTCTTGGGTGTGATGAACAGGAAAGACTCGCTTTCTGCTTTTTGCCCGGAGACCTCTGAAACCTCCATCTGCAGCCTGGCCTGCTTGCTCATCCAGCATGGGAGAGGTGGGAATCAGGTTCACTGCGAGGAAGAGGAAAGACGGAGAAGTAACAACGTTAGAGAGGAAGAAGCAAAACAATTTCAGTTCATGCAATAGCATACCAGCACCAATCTGTGGTAAAAAGCCTGGGGCTAAACTTGGTGGTCAGTACAGAGATTTTTACGTAATCGGACAAAGAAAAAGAGCGGAAAATAGAGCAGAGTAGCAAGAATTTTTTTAAAAATGGATAGAGTAGCAGACAAACACGACTTTGTCACAGTTCCACCACATTTCACGTCCATGACAACAGTTGTGTCCCTCTTAAGACCTCACTGTTACCATGGTGTAACAAAGACAGAGCTGCTGTGGGAACTTAAACCGGCTTTTGCAAAGATCCAAGAAAAAGAAGCACAGCCCCAAAGTCCCCTTTTGGAGAGCCGGAGGTCTAAATCCCAATTACATCACACACACACATTTTAGACATTCAAGTTTCAAAGTAAATTATATGAAACTTGAATGTCTAAGTTTCATTCAAGTTTGCTTCTGGCTACAAAAGAACAGACACATTCCTGCTTTGATGGTGACCTAAATAGATTATGTAGTTCTGATTATGACAACTTTCAGGCACACATCAGACTCCGAAAGAATAAGAACACTGTGTGTGCCGTCAGAAAATTCCTCTGTCTTCCCACAAGCTTATAAATCTCAGGGATTTTGTGCCAACATTAATTTCTCTATTGCCCTCATTTCTAACCAGGTGTGGTCAGTGGTGTGAATCAAGAAAATGAAAATTGTTGAGTTTCTTGTAATTTACTGTGCGATTAATTGATTTATTGTTTATTGTGACAGGCGTAGTTAACCCACTGCAGATATTGCACCTGGAATGAAGAAGCATTTATGTCAGAGTTCTGGATGTAAAGAGTATCCTTCTCCTTTCTAAAGGTAGGTCTGATTGGTGCACCTCTGTTACAGACCGACTGCTGACCTAAAACTTGTTCTCTCCTTATTTTATGTATCCAAATTGAAATTAGAAAATGTGTTTACAGCGATACATCTAAGAGCAGCAGTAGTAAAGAATGAAGCACATAATGCTTTATTTTTGTCAAGCAAAAGAAAAATAGTGATTCTGATGTTTATGCTAAAGATAAACACACAGAGTTTCATGCTGCCTTCCTTAGCTAGCTATAAAATAAAACTAACAGCTGACACAGCCTACAGCATAAAGTATCGTTAACACGTCAATCTTACAAGTAGCTCATACACTGGTACATATTCGTACGAGTATCAGTTCCTCACTGGCTACCTAAATCAAGTTATTGTGTTATACCAGAGTGAATAAACTACACCCGACGGAAAAATGATCATCTAGGCACGTAAGTTTACCAAAACCCTGGATCTGGAGCTACGCCTTAAGAATTGCAAAAATACAGGTGTGAAAGTCAGCAAACAATTTAAATAAAAAAAAAAAAAAAAAAAGAAGAACTCTGCTCATTAAGCACGTTTGTATAAACTCACCAGAAACGATGCAAAAGAAGAAGAGAAAGTGCCCGGTAACCCTGGAGACCATGCTGATAGCTGACTGCTGCAGACACACACACACTGGAGCTCATTCACTACCATAACCTGTTCCCTATACGCAGCCACCTCCCAAGCCACTGTCCAAACACAGGCCTCCGCAGACTGACCAAACTTCTCCAGACCAGCTCTGCCACGGTCCCATGCACAATGGGGCTTTTGTGACCTCATCCTCAGTTCGAATGGGAGCACAGGAAAGCTGGAATACACACACACTTTCACGGATCTACACAAAGTTTGGCTGCTCTATTTAGGACGTCTCCTTCTATCACATTAGAAATAAAAAGGGGCTTAATTAGAAGGTTTTATCCAAAGGAAAAACAGAGTTTGGGTGATGAGGTAGAGCTGGTCATTAACATGTGAAAACTTTAACACTAAACATGGTGAAAAGCTTAGATCTTACTTTTGAATCAGATCAGGCATGAAAAAAAAAAAAAAAAACACCAAAAGAAAACCACTTGCTTTCTAACTACACCACAGCTGTAATTAGAGGGTAGGAAAGCACTTTGATAAATGATCCCAGTGCACACCCAAAAGCTAAAACACCAAAACTAAAGGAATTGCAGGTGGAAATAAACATGACTATTTTTCTTAAATAAACAGCTCTACATAACCACACGTTCTTAGAAGTAATGATGATTCAGGGCAGCTTTTAGTTTCACTTCGGCAACAAAACAAGGATTTGGCAGAAAGCACAAACGGCGGTATTCCTGCACATTCTGGAAAACGATGGAATTTCAAGATGTTCCAGGTCTGGATGTGTGTTTCCAGACCATTCCCTGTCACACTGTCCAACTGAGAATCTATCAGTAGGTCTTTCCATCAATCCATGAAGTTGGTTTATCCAACCGACTGTACGGTTTGTGCATCCATCCAGATTCTGGCATGTGCTGGACTGCCCTGAACCGCTCCCTGAAGCTAATGTTGATTCAATAAATGACACCGACATTAGTGACTGTAAAGTCATTTGATGTAAAAGGCTGACAAAAAAGCTTGTTTCCTAACAGGTAACCATGGCAAAAGGAGGATGGACCCAAGCCTTATTGATCTTTAAAATAACTATTCTGCTCTTTTCTTTAAGCTAGAAAAGAGCATAAATCAGCTTTTTCTTTATGAATTAAATCAGTATAATTAATACTTTTTTTTGTAATATATATTTTTTATATATTATCCCTAAAATCATTGCAAATTACCATAGTAAAATAAATGAAGCAGGACAGTTTGCAAAAGACAAAACAAATCTGTCATTCTGGGGTGTACAGACTTTTCTCACAGCGTTTATAGGAAAAATAATAATAATCAAAGACATTTGAAGTACATCTGAATTGCTCCATGTGAAGATACATTTGTGCTTGATCTGATCCTCTTGAAATGTCTTGCTTATCTTTTATTCCTGCCCATCAAGCTACCAACTCTCCTGCAGAACACGGCTCTGATTCACTTCTCTTTTACAGATTCACTTCTTTGTGTTTCTCATGTTCTGTTTTAGTCACTTTAACCACCATGTGCTGCACCACTCCTCCCCAAGATGTCCCTGTCCTTTCGTCATCCTTGTCCCCTGGAGGCAGATGGACAATCTTTTTTGATAGTAAAGTTCATCAATAAGCAATAAACTGGCGATCAGACTTTTCCAATAAATGGAGAGAGTCAAAGAGGAAAGAGCAGTATGAGACAGACGGACGACACGACAGTCATTTATTAAAGATGAAGAGAAAATCCCCTGTTTCTCTCCTGGATTCCTATTCCTGGATAATGGTTCAATTCTTCCTCATGTATAAATAAATTATGGCAACTATTTTCTCCCCTACAAAACCACTGAAATGAAATGCGCAACAGGCATGATTAGCATAAACCCAAAGCACTGCAGGAGGCTGCAGTGAAAAGTTAAATGTGTAAATGCCATTTGGGACCATTTCATAGGCATTATGATATATTTTTATGAGCAGCTGGTGTTTATAAACACCAATCACAAGTTGTAAATGTGGGCAGGGATCTGTCAAGAACAGCATTTATAAATGACACTTATTCTATGTTAGAGTCTGTCTGCAGGGATAATGTGACATTTGTGTGCTTAAACTGTCACACTGCACTGTGAACCTTCATAGGAATACAATAGATTGGTACAAACATTTCATAAAACATACATTTCCAGTTACATAATGATTTGAATCATTATTTGCATCTTGCTCCCCACCTTGGTTTTGTTTGTTTTGTTTGTAATGGCGCTGGATTTGACTTGGTGGAACAAAATCTTAGTTGAACATGTTGAAAAGCATAAACTTAACTTACACAGCAGCACAGCAAAAGAAGATGAAAATCAATTCCATTAAAAAGAGGTTTTCCATTAAAATGCTCATTGTTTTTCAAGTTGATCTGTATAGCACATATCAGCGGCAAGGTCGTTCAAAGTGCTTTACATCATAAAAACACAAAAATACAAAATTATAAAAGACATCACACAATAAATAATAGAGAAAACCATTAAACATTTCACATTTTGTCAAGTGTCATTGTTACACATCAATTATGTTGGTCAATATTTAATTTATTACGGTTCAAAAGCAACTCTAAAAAGGCAGGTTTTAGTCCAGACTTAAAGAAATTCAGTTTTTCAGCTGTTTTGCAAAAAACCAGGAAAAAAACTGAAGTTACAACAGCTGAAGAACTCAAACTCAGATTCTGAAGTCTAAAACAGCAGCTCTGAGTCACTAAATTCCATTTTAGTACTTCAAATAAACATAAGTAGCATGTGCCTAATAGCATGTCTGCCCTGGGAAAACTGCACGTTTACTTGAAAATTTTGCTGAACTCTGAAGTGCATAGGAAGTACGAAAAAGGTGAATTTCAACAACTTCAACACATAATGAGTCCAAGTAACAATCATGATCTCTAAACTTTTTCTGCATCAACCACCAGTTTTTTTTTTAGACTTTCACATTCCCACCAGTGCAAAGCAGTTCATCTACTGGGAGGTTTCCCAGCAGTCAATCAGCTCCACATTCATGCACCTTCTGTACAAAACGACACAATTCTGTGCACCTCAATGTGCAAATAACGGAGATGGTGGGAGGGAAACAAAGCATCCAGAGAGGCCCACTGCTGCTGCTGGGTATTTATAGGAATTCTACAGGGAATTCTGCTTTGTTTTTGCATGAATGGAATGTTGAAAATAAAACAGGAATGAGGGGATATACATGAATGGTTATTCTAAACTGCAATAAAAAAAACAAAAAAAAAAACGGGTATCTGACCATGGCTCCTGAGTAACAGAAAATTTATATTTTACATATATGCATACGGGTGGACTTACAGAACTGGAGGCTGAAACTGAGGACGGCCAGCACCGCCCCGCCCACCACCACCAGGAAGAGGAAGCGGTTACGAGCAAACATCTTGGAACCGGTCGGCGTTCCTGTCCATCAGCCATCCAGACTACATCTCATCCCTATAAACACACAAACATAAAATAAAAGAAGAGATAAAACTGCATTTGATTTACAGCTGTTGTTTTGTTGCACATGTGATAAATATGTGCAACAAAAATGACTGGGATCTAAGAGTAAACCCCAACTCTTTCACTTCATAATCCTTACAGACTCTCTTGACACTGAAACCAGCGATCATGTTAATACTCACACTCCCAAATTACAATCCTAAAACAGGAAAACTTGCTCTGAGAACACAGAGTAAAACGTAGAGATAAATAAAAAGGGTGCACGTTTTTAAATGATTAAAAATGTCTTCATAAACTGGGAAACTATTACTCGTGCTAAATATCTATCATTTACATAAACAATCCAGATAATTGTTCAACATTGTGTATCAGATTTATTCCAAAACATTTACATGAACTGTGCAAATGTGTTTGCACAGTTCATGCAATAGGTTGCATTTCCAGACTGCTAAAATTAAGGCTACATAAAATACATATAAAATAAATGTGCTATTTTATTAAAGTAATTATATATATATGCTAATTAATGTGACTTAAACCATTTCTTCTCACTTAAACCTTTTAGAAACTTCTGCAAAAAAAAACTTCTGCAAAAAAAGGGCCAAAATTAGAAACAAGTATGGATTGAACTAACAAAACGAAAAAGCCAATGAGAGGCCTCGACCTTAAAACCTACCATTAGGTGGTGTAGAAATGTGCCCAGCCCTCAGTAGTGAAGCTACACCAGCACCGAAAACCATAAATATGACCTTCCTGATTGGTTCCCCGAACACACTCGTCCACAGCTTCAGGACATCAATGACGAAGAACAGAAATAAAAGTTAATTTGTTTTACGTTTCTCCTGTATGACTTAATAAACTCGTTGATTAACGAGAGACTTTAACAGTTAAATTACCTTTATGAATCATACACGATAACAATCACCAGAGCACAGTTAAATGATTATTACGAATTTATGGTGAAGCGTAATGAACGGTCTGCGCATGAGCAAGAGAAAATAAAACTGCCATCTTTAGAGGGAAAAAGTCAGGGAATTTTTTTTATATATATATAGACACTGGAAAATACATCGGCGGCTTTCACACAGAAAGCGCTGGATTTTATGCGGATAATGTAGGAATGTTCTCCCTCTCTAGGGAACTCAAACAGTCCTTCAGACTCCGTGGAGTCTTTCCTTCACTTAAAGAAACACTGAAACTCGATACGGTTAACTGAGTCGATAAGCTCCCCTGACAACAGTCAGCTGGTTAACTAGTTAGCTAGCAGTTAGCTAGCTGACGTTCAGTATACTTTGCTACATTAAGCGTAATGAACGTCAGCCTCCGCTAAGGACAATATCATACTGAGCCGCAACAACAGAAGTCACAGACTTCCTTTCATGGTGAGTCTACATTGAAAGAATGAATTCAAATTCCATTCCGATGAAGCTTTTATGTTTATTGTCATTCTCATCTGTACCGTCAGATTTTACCCCGCATACCACACTGACGTAGTCGAGCATCGGACTTTAATTGCCTGAATTATTTTATCGCACATTAACATTTCCGCCAACTTTGCTCATCGCTACCTGTTGCTTCCACCTAATAAAAGTAGAAACTCTGCACCGACAAAAAAGCCTTTGTGTTGTGGAGGAACAGAGCCAATAAAAAAAAAAAAAATGCCACATCAACAACCGTGCACACTGCAGCAGAGCATGGTCAAACCCCCAGAAGATAATAAAGCTCGAAAACACAAACTGACATCAGTAACGGGTCTCTTTACCTGCAGATTGCAGTGACGGATCCTCACATAGTTACTTGGATAAGCACGACTGCTACTCAAATCCAGCGCTCCGATTCCTCTGTTACACCTGACTGCCTGCAGAGAGCGGACAGCAATATCAAAGTACAATGGATGGATCTAATGCAAAATGAAACTTCCGGGGGCGTCCTTTCAAAATAAAAGAAGAGGCTTCATTCTTTGACGGTCAAGAAAGAGCAGCTAAGAGACCACTCTTGGTCGGAAGTGATCATTAAAATAACTAACTAACTAACTAACTAAATAAATAAATGTTTTAAAAATAAACAAAAAAATCAGATTGTTTCTGGGGCTTTCAAATTAAATCAAATCTGCTTGAAATTTCTTGAGTTGCATTTGAAGGTTATTTTCTAATGCTCTAAACAATGATACTTTAATGGTCGATGTTTAGCTTGAAGGTATCTCTCAAAAGTAAACCATAGCAGGGTGTTTGTAGAAAAAAATAAGACCATGTGGATGTGAATTTTATGTTTTAACTCCTGATCCCTTTATTTATGTAAGAATAAAAATGACATTGACTCTTGACATTCAACTAAACTTTGTAATTATAGTTTTAATATAAAAAAATATAAACGGTGTCCAAGTAAAATTATGTGCGGTGATCGTTTTAGCAGTACAAGATGCAGCACAGTTGTAAATTAATGTAACTGAAAACTAAGACTTTGAAGCTCGCTAAGCATTTATTTTGAAACAAATTTTTTTGGTTCTCCAGAAAGGCTCTAGCTTTCTGTTTCTAACTTGACATCAGAGAAAACGAGCTCTTTTTATATAGCTTGTGGACGCTCGGCCAAGGCAAAAGCCCAACCTAACTGCCCCATCTGCTGGACTATCTACAGCGATACATGTGTTGTCTTTTTACTATTAATGCTTCAGATACTTTAATTTACTAAATTTGACAATGGAAATATTTAAACATTTTATATTATTTTAAGCTTTTTTGTTAATAATATATAAGACGAATAGTTGATTTCCCTTAATATAGGATGTTTTTTTAAAGTGAATGAAACATTTCGACATACTGTGCACAAAAAGCACAAGAGATGATTTTGTTTTTGTAGATATTGAAAATTGTTGACCCCATTAGCATCACAGTTCATACTGAGAGTCTTACCATGGCCTGGAAGCATCAGAAAATGATCTTGTTGGTTGCTACGACCAGAGTTTTGCCTCTGACATAAAATTGTTGTAAGGGTTATCTTCTTTTAACTTTGCATTTGTATTGTTTTCAGACGTCTCACTTGGTCACTATGTTTTCCACCCAGAGAAATCAGTTTGTCTTGTTTCCTTATGTTCGTAGTACAATTCTTGCTCCGAGCAATAGGTCAAAGTGTATTCTTTATAAAGCTTGTAAAGCTTCAAGTTTCCATCATTACAACAATGGCATTAACCAAAACACAAATCAGACAGAAATTTGTAAAGTATCTTTAGGGACAAGGCAAGATCTTCTCCAGGATAGAGTCTATCCCAAGCACAAATGCTAGGAAAGCCTGTATCCACTTATTTTATACTGACCTAAACCTTGATCAGTGTCACAGGGAGAATTGGGATGGCTGGTGCCTTTGTCCAGAAACAGAATGCTGTACCATCAGACTCAACACAGACAAATAACCTAACATGCATGTTTTTCAACTGGTGATGACTATTCTGCCCCTGTGCAGCAAATAATTTCCCCCAGCTGTTTTGTACCTCTGAATATTGTTTTTCTGTGTGGAGGGCTACAACCTTGGTGAGCCAGCGCCAATATCCATCCAACAAATATGGAAGAATTTGCTCAGCCATCCAAATCATTGAATTCAGACGGTCCAATCTCCGACACCAAGGGATGCAAACTGCTTCTGTAAACGTGTGTTAAAGGATGGAGTGATCTAAGGAGCTCAGTAAATTCTGGCATGACACTGTAATAGAATGTAACCAGTGCAAAAAGAAAATGTTGGGGATAAAAGCAACTTAAACTTGAAGTGGTGGGTCACATTAACATCACAGACCGAGGTCAGTGTGGTGGTATAAAGCGCATTTCCACCATATGAGTGGAGCAGTGTTTATTGGATTGAATAATAATCCCTCACTGTCTGGCAGTCCAACAAAGAAGCCAGTTTGGCAGCTGCCGGGGAAATAACACTCGCCATACTGTATTTTGTCAAGATTAAAGTTCGTTGCAGAGAGGATTACAGTGTGGAGCTCTTTTTCAGGCCCCTAAATACATGTTAAAGTAACTATTAATGCTTCAGCTCATTTAAACATTTATGAAATGGTCAAACACACTCTAAAACTTAAAGCTTTTAAGTTTTAGAGTTGCAGAGGATGGGTCAGTATCACACTAAGGCATATGGATTATGTATGAGATGTCACTTCCAAAGTGAATACTTTGGGAATATAATGTTAATCAGATTTCCATTGATCTTTAGCCATTGAAGTCAATGTTAATTTAGAAACAAAATTCACACTGGATAAAATAAAAAAAAAAAAAAGTTAAGCTCAGTGGTGTTAGCTGGAAAAAAAACTGATAATTGACTATAATCTTCAACCTAAGGCCATGCTTGTAAATTTCATGTCATTTGGATGTTTCTTGGGCACAGCATGAGAGTGTACATGTCTGCTCATGTTTGAATAAACACACACAACTTCTATATGTGACTTTCTACCACAACAAACCAATGGAGCACAAAGTTTCAATGCTGTCTTGTTGACATCCTACATGTGTTTTCCTCTGTACCATTTTTATAATTGGAAACATGGCCTGTAACTTTCTTTAGAATATGTTTTAATGGGATGGGCATAAGTTTTCTGTTTGCATAAGGGGGCCTTCCCTCAGTTCCAAGATGATTTTTTATACTCTTTAAAATGTCATTCACACTTTTAATGTGGAGGTGACGAGACAGTAAGAATGTAACTTTGACTCTGCGCTACCATGTTGTCTATCTTAGCTAACACACAACCCAAACTCCTTATACAACTGGGGCATTGATAAAGACTTGTCTCACGTGGAAAGTGTTTGTATTCTTGGGTCATTGTTCAGGACATATGGCTCCTGCTTAAAATGGGTAATCTACCAGACAAGAATTCCAGATGATTATTCAAAGAGCTGAGCAGTGTTTGCTTAATATCGAAATGGGGGATGAGAGAAAAAAAGATGAACTCCTTGAACTTAGCGGTAAGATAAGCACATGCACATGCTCCTCCAGAATTGATTGTACAATGACCTTTAGTTGCTTAATGGTTTCAGTTAAGAAGCCATTCCCAAGTAAATCTACCAGAAACTGCATGTAAACACCAGGTTCTTAAGGGCAGATGAAAGAAATGGCTGTAAACTGAAAGTGTCATTGGAATAAACTTAGTAGCTTCTGCTGTATTTCTATTGTCTATAGAAAAGTCATTTAACAGCGTGGACTTGGTGTGACCATCACAGTGTGAATCAGACTGAGGAATCTCCTGGGCTTTCAGTGGCTCATTGTCAACAGGCATCTTCCTTCTCTTCCACAGTAATATCTAGGGGTACGTCAGTCATATGAGTGGAACTGCTTGAACGTGCAACCACTTATCTTGCCGTGCTCCCTTCAAATTCTACTCAGCACCAATGCAAGTCATGGGATAGAGATGAGGATGATGGCAACCTTTATTGGGAATGGCATGCATGTGCTTGGGAATGAGTTTCTATTTTGCCACGTGAAAGTCTATTAGGTTAAGTACAGGAGACATGTCTGACTGTGTCTTTGATACAGTAAGACAGTAAGTGTGACCTGATGCTAGTGTTTCGTTGATATATAATAGTCAAATCATATTTGATCATAGTCGAGCCTTTGAACAGTGACATACTTAAATATCAAGGATGGTTGAAGTTGGTGCATTTAACTGTGACCTATTCAGAATTGCTGAGAATAAAATACAATGATTCTTTGGTGAAACTTATTTTATTGGAATTGGTAGGTAGGACTGCAAGGTAGCACAGTTTGCAACATTAAAACCTGCCAGGAAGAAGATCATGGGTTCACATCCAGGCCTTGGGCTCTTTGTGCATGGAATTTGCATGTTCTCTCTATTCAGGCGTGACTTTTCTCCAGCTCCACTATCCAAAAACATACCTGCTAGGTCAGCTGATCTCTGTAAGGTATGAGTGAGTGCATTCATGGGTGTTTGTCTTGTGTTGCTCTGTGATGGATGGGTAACCTGAGACAAACAGATAAAGACAAGAAAGGGAATTGTTAGGGACACCAACGATTGTAGCACTGATCACTTTTAAAAATACAACTATTTCTTAGCTTGGGACTTTTTAAAACAGAATAAATCCAATTAAATTAGAGTTGGATTTTTACTAGGTTCATAAGTGTGATGTTCTTCCATTTACGTAAAAGATACATTAATTGTTGTATTTTCACACATCTTCTAGGAGTGCAAACATTTATGAAGGCCGTTGTTTAAGAGTGCAGGTATGAAGCACAAGCCAGGCAAGCCGCAGAGCACATGCAATCACTTTCAGTTTACAAAATAAGAAATTCTGCATTCAACATAGTTTTTTTTCACTATTATTTTACATGAAGGTTACATATGATACAACTATAACGAATGATTTTTTTCTCCGAATGAAAAATAGACATGGAAATATCTATTAATGTGAATCTAAATCTGTTGTAAAATAGTACTGTATGTTTTTGTTTATTGCTTTGTTTTACAAGATTTTCCTAAAATGAGTGAAAGAACAACCAATGTAGTCAACAAAAGGTAGAATTTCAGAAAAGCTGTAGAAATCTGACTCTAAACCAGAACCTCAAGAAAACTGATTCTCCTTAAAAGAAAAATACACAATTTAAAAAGAAATGAGGAAGGATTTTTTTTTTGCACAGTATTGCACATCCCAGACTCTGCAGCTATACAATGACTGTCCTGAAGATGCCAGAGAACATGTGAGCACCTCTGAAATGACTGACCACTCTGTGGTCACATGTGTTAAACTTAGAGCTCTGAAAATACCAAAAAGAGATTTTCCGAAGGGCTGATGGTGTCACATTGGTTAGCAATGTTGTCTCAAGGGTTCAGGGTCTTTTTCTGGGTATTCGGACTTCCTACCACAGTCCATGTTCATGTCAGGTAAATTGCGATTCTAAATTGTCCTCAAATGTGTGTTTGTGTTTGCACAGTTGTATGGGTTGTTCCCTCTCTCCTGTCCACTGACTGCTGGCTCCACGCTCCAGCCTGCAGTTTTGAAAATGATTATCCAGCGACTGAAAATGAATGGGTGGGTATTTTCTGAACCGATTGCACCTTATTGTTTTAATGTACTTAACAACAAAGTTAAAAGTTCAGTAGCCCAGATGGTCAAACAGTGGTTAATGATTGACATTGTGTTGACTGGACATACATGTTTCCAGAAACACTTCAGAGTCATGGAGAAGAGTTTTTGCATTTGTAACCAACAGGATCAACCAGGACAAGATAATCAACAAAAGAAACAAATTATAAATTGGTTGTGGAGTACCCACTAATTATTTTAGCTGTTAGGTCAATTGGCTGCAGTTAAAAATCCTAAGTCTGAGTCAATATCTGGAGCTCCTGTTTGCAATTCACCGAAATATACCTTACATCCTTTTATGGTGACACAGAGTTTGCATGGGATTACTACAAACTAAGGGATTCCCCAAATCAATTTGCTTTAAAAGGCAGCGCCCTAATATGGATGTCACTCTGTTACCGGGTTTCTGAAAGTCTGTTACAAATGTAAAATATTCCACCTTTCTTTAAACAAAATCATGATGACTGGTCTTTTACTGTAAAATATAATAATAATAATAATAATAATAATAATAACCCTTGTGATTTTACATATGCAGAGCCTTGAAAAACTGTCCACAAATATAAATCTAAAATGTGTGGTGTGAATTTTTGTTCACTTCCCTTTTATTCACTAATATACAGAATGTCCAAAAATACAATTCTAAGTACGTAATCAACTCTCTTTTCTATCCTTAAATGTAATTTAATCTCAGTATAACTACAGATGTTTCTTAGGGAACACTCTCATGAAGATCAAGGGATCAGAGCTGTGAATCCTAAAGCAGGATTAAGTTATACATTTATATTTCAGGCTTTAAATATTACACAGTTCTGTTCAGTCCATCCTCTGGAAATAGAAAGAGGGTGACAGAACAACAGACCTACCAAGCCATGACTTTCCACAGCTCATGCTGGTAATTCTGTTGACAAGACAACTTCAGTATTGTATTTGCAATAGTTCTGTGGTGAACAATGCCAAAAAAAAAAATTGAGATTGAGGGAAGTGGCTCATCTTCCAACAAGACAACAGCTCTAAACATGCAACAAGAGCTACAGAAGAAGAATTTAGATATAAATGTTCAGAAAGGCCCAATCAATGTCCAATTCTTTCACTTTGGCAAGAATGATTGTTTAAAGACACTTTTTGCTGAAATCGCCAGCAGCTTATTTGCATAATACTGACATAATCCTAAAACAGCATATTCTAGAAGGAGCTCATTTAGGCAGAACTGATCAGGTGATTTCTCATCTGAAAATGATTGTTTGCAAAAAAATGTAGTAAATAGTGAACATGTTCAGTGTAGCCCATGGACTTATTCTGACTTATTCTGAAGCGTAACAGGTCCTTTAAATCAGCATTTGTTCTTTTAGATTCTGTCATTCTTTCTTGTTCATAAACGTATATTCTTTTTTTGTACACAAATGTTTTGGCTGCAAATCTTTTTAGCTGTGATTGCATTTGTCCTCGGAGGCCAACTAAAAGCCACAGAAGAATGTTTGCAGTCAAAGTTCAGACTAACATTTTATCTGTCCAGACCGTGGTAACCAAGATGTTGGCCTCTGCATCAACAACCAAAACAAACAGAACAAAAATAAATTTTCTTCACATACGGCCCTAGATCATGTTTGGGGTATTTATTTTGCTGAAAAAAGAAAAATGAAGGTAAGAAAAGACAGAAAAACTACTTTCATAGTTTTAAAGGATTGTTTCCTGCAGCTCAGCACAGGCAGTGTGAGAGGATACATTAACCTTGGCATGAAAACAAACAGCAATGGTTCAATGGACATTTGATTCATAATGGACAAGGTAAACTGCAAATACTTCAAATGAATAGTACTTTAAGTGAAACATACTACAAACATTAATGGTGGTCACAAGTATTACAGTGGTCTGGACCATTGTTTTTAACAACAATACTCGTGTTGAAGGGACTTTTACCTCAGTATTAACTCTTCAATGCAATTTCTAACCATGTACCTAAGAAGACCCAGCCTGAAAACAAAGTAGATTATGTAATGATATTAATGGGGACCCACATGTACAGGATAACAGTTTAATTAGCTAACTGTGAATTAGCATTACTAGAGCAGGTCATAGACTATACAGTTTAGGAGATATGCAGAGGATATTGTTCATCAATGGGTTACATTGGATGTCCAGAAAACACAAAAGTCAGTAGGAAAATTAGAATGCTGTTTTGTAGTTATACTGACCACTCAAAGTACTTCTACAATGGGTATACAGTACCCCATATTCAAGCAGCACACTCAGCAAAGTGACTTGGGGTGATAAGGTTGTAAGGCTACCTCCAAACACATGGCAAGCACTCTCCTACAGCACGACCCCGTCTCCAACTCTGCAAGGGTACAGATTGGAGACTGTGCTTTGAAGAGGAATATAAAATCTATTTAAAGACAAGTAGTGTAGCTATTCTTGCTTTTTTTATTCACTGTATTAAACTGTTTAAAAGAAATGCTTCATTTGGCCTATAAACTATATAAAGACAGACAAATGCTCTAAAAATAGAAAATGGATTGGTGTCTGTACTAAGACTTACAGTGCTTCCCTAAAAAAATAAAGACAACCTATAGATTATAAACTTTCTCCAGCAGCACCTTGTGCTGCTTCTGACTTCCGTATTATCTGGAAGTAATGTGATAACATGGGAAGTAGCAGCACATGATCTTAAGTAGTTAAAAGGCATATGTAATTATAAAATTAAAGGCAGTATGAGTTTTATTTTCCTGTCCCACTTTGGAAACCTCATGTCCAATGCGGAGTATACTTCAGTTGTCTTCTCTTTTTTCTCTCACAGTTGCCACCAATCAGTCTGTACTGTCTAAAAAGAGCTACTGTATCAAAAAATTTAGATCATGAACTCTATCTGGCAGACTTTTTTTCATTCTGAAAAAGTTATGTTTTTTTCTTTCAGAAGAAAAAACATAACTTGCAACCCATTTGAGTAATGTAACACAGACGAGACCCTGCGATGGACTGGCGACCTGTCCAGGGTGTAGCCCGCCTCTCGCTCTGTGACCACTGGAGATGGGCACCAGCAACCCGGCAATCCTACTAGGGATAAGACTGTAAAGATAATGGATGGATGAATGGAACATATTTAATGAATAATGAACTGCCAACTCCAACTGCATAAGGATTCTGTATCAGTTCTCTTCAGGAACTCAGGTGAGAGTTCTGCGTTTTATCTTGAAAGTCCAAGGTCCAAATGTCTCATCATGCAAGTTGGCTGTAAAACGGTTACTATGCAAATATGTAAGATGTGTTTTACCGTGATTGCTAAAGAAACAGAGCAAACTGAATTCAATGAACGGATATTTCTGCTTCAAGTCTGAGTGAAAAACAGTAGAGCAAAACAATTTTTACAACTATTACAAATTACAGCGTAAGAGATCATTTTGGCATAATATTAAAACTCATCTTTAAAATATGATTAATCCAAAACCAGTGAAAACGGTCAGATTTCCTGACTCGGACTCTTCACCCAGTCTCAGGTCTCACCGCCTCTGCAGCTCCGATGATCTCTGCCCTTCAAAATAAAGGCGGCTATCACGTGAATGAGTAGTGACGGGGCGGGCCTTAGGCACCCCTCAGCCAATTACGTTCACTGTTTTGCGGCTTGCCATTCGATGATAAACATTGCGACCTGACCCGCTGAGCACACAGTCAGGCAAAACACGTCAACGTGGGGAGGTCAGTCAGAGCGAATCCTCCCATTTCTGCAAGTCGCAGTGTTAGACTGGAATTAATAGGCTACTTTACAGATACGAACACTTTAATGAAGTAGTGTCCTGTTTCGGAAGGTGGAGACGCTAAGCTTGTACTCCGACATTCACCTTTATCACCGGAAACCTGTTAGCTTCGTTAGCTAACGTGAGCTAGCTCAGTTAGCTGTTACCTACTCTCGTTTTCTTGTATGCAGCTGACCTCGAACATAAGACAGACGGACAGAGTGTAGCTGTTTGTCATTTCGGGGTCGCTTACCCCGTGGCTTGACATCCTTGGCTCCCTTCGCTGCTGTGTGGCTCTCCGTGGACGGTTCTCGAATATGATACACAATGAGTCAAAGAGATACCTTAGTTCATCTGTTTGCTGGAGGGTGAGTATGTTCTACAGTCGTGTACGCCAGAAGCTAAGCTAGTTAGCTCTGTGCTAGCAGCGACCAGCTAGTTGAAGCTTTTCAATAATTACAGTGGTATGTAAATGTAAGTGGGATGTTATTAAAGGTACTCTTGTAACTGTGTAGCTTAAACATCAGCTTGACAGATATGAGCTACAAAAGCTTGTCCCTGATTGTGTACCCGTACGTGCTGACACTTCAATGACAGTTATATATATGAATGAAATGGCTAGCTTGTGGTCACGCCTTCCGTTTTCATTAACAATCAGTAAAAGCAATACTATTTCCTATGTTTTATTTATTTTTGAAATAATCACTATTTTTTCCGCTTCAATGTGCAGTGTGATACAGATGTGTCAGAACCTCTGCGTATTAGCCCGAATTGCATAAAAATACAAGAAAAATGACATATAGAAGTTACATACCAACAGGAGTTTTTGGATAGAAAGCAATATCTGAATGTCTCATTCTTTGCTAGATCCAGTTTAAGCATGGTAATGAAGATTTGTTTACACTGCATTATTTAACCCCACTTTACATATTTTAGAAAATGTATAATAATTACATTTTGTTTGCGAATAGGCCGATAATTCAGCTCAGTTTCCTTTTACATATCTCAATTTCTCAAGAAATATCCCAAAGTACCTTGCAAAACAATAGGATTTAAACCATGTACAACTACAAAGAAATATGTTATTAAATGTCATCTAATGCAATTCACTCATAGGCTAATTTGAATTCAGTTCGATGCTGTCAAATTTGATTCTACTTTTACTGCAATCCAACTATATGCAGTTGATAATACTACTGGTAATTATCTCTCTAAGGGAAGCCCAACGGATTGCATTTAACCACTGATATTGCAAAAGTCCCTCCTCCTAAGCAAGAACAGATCTTTTCAGGTAGAGACCTTTAGCAGTACCTGGCCCAGTATGAACGAACAAATGCCATGACCTACTGGGAGTTAAGACCAAACAAAAAAAGATTAGAGTAGAATGTAACTTTGAGCACTTTGCCCAGCTTTCACTGGAGTTTTTTTCTGCAACTTTGTGGTTTTGTTGTTATTTTATGAGCCTAGACCTGTCAGGTTTCTCCTTTTTGATGTTAAACAGTTTTTCCCTTAAATAAAATCTGTTTTGAATAAATCAAACCAGGATCATTTGAGTGCTGACATTGCACTCATCCCTGTTGTGTATATGCTAAATAACTCGATCCTGAGCTCATCCCCACATGCTTTCACTAGTGAGAAGTCGTATATCTTCAGTTTTCTACAGTAGTTGTATGTCCATTGCCTGCTAAAGCGCTCTCTAACCGGACCCCCTCCGACTGGCTTGTTACGGATTGAAAATTAACCAGTAATGAGAGATAAACCCACCTGAGATTCCTTACTCTGGTCGTGCCCAGCCCAGTGTGGTCCTGCTTTGATCGGCTCAATCATGTAGCACATGTACATATTGTTTTTGTCTTTTGTTATCAGTGTGTCTGAGATTAGGTTTTTTATAAACAGCTGAGCTACTTTTTAGGAATGCTTTGGTCCTGGTAGGACATTCACTGAAAAAGAAAGTTAAGGGAGGGAATGTGAAGTAAGATTGGTTTCATGCACGTGTAGATTCTATTTTTTTGGTGAGCATAGGCTTTATAAAACTTTGCTTTTAAAAAAAATGTAAATAACTAATTTATCATTTTATGTCTTTGTGTCTTGCTGACCTATCTTGATTTATTTTTCTATTTTAAACACAAATTTACAGTATTGAAAGATTATGTGTTTTTAGCAGAAAAACACTTGAAAAGGTGAATTTCAGAGTTTAAAAACCTGTGCATTTGATGTCATCATTTTTTTATGTCTTGCTTGTCTTCTTTATTTTTATACCAGATGTGGGGGCACTGTAGGAGCCATATTGACGTGCCCACTGGAAGTGGTGAAGACTCGTCTGCAGTCTTCCTCCATCACCCTCTATGTGTCTGAGGTCCAGCTAAGTACCGTCAATGGGCCCAGCGTGACCCGTGTGTCTCCACCAGGCCCCTTGCACTGTCTAAAGTGAGTAGTCGACTAGTTTCTTTCCTTTTAGACTCATAAATACAGAATATACTTTGTCTTCAAATGGAGATACCAAGTCTTTCAAATGCATTCTTCTCCTCTGAACAGTTTTATCAGGATACAACCACACATAATAATTATTTTAAAAGGATTTTATGTTATAGAGCAGCACAATCTGTAAGGAGGAATACAAATTAAAATCTCAAAGGTGTATTGCGCTCAGTCCTCTCTGAGTTAATATTTTGTAGACCCACCTTTTGGTTAAAACTAAATCTGCAGATCTTTTGGTTTATGTCTCTCAGCTTTGCACATTTACAGACTGAGACTTTTACCCATTGTTGGTTGCTGAATAGCTCAAGCTCAGTCAGATTGGACGGAGAGCGAGCCATGAATTCTTAAATCTTGTGTACGTTCTCAAGCAGACGCGGGTTATGCCACTATAATGTTTTTTTTCTGAACTACACATAACTCTGATTGCATAATTAGGGTTATTGTCCTAATGGAAAGTCAGTCTTGCTCCATTCTCAAGACTTGCAGCATCTAACAGATTTTCTTTAAGACAAGCCCTTAGCAACACGCCAGAACAGCATTGCCACTTAATGCTACAGCCACCACCATGCTTCACTGTTGAGATGAGATGATCAGGGTGATGATAGAACTTCACATTTCTTTAGTAAAAATATTTGTGTGTAATTTTCTGTTGTTTAAAACTACGCTCTGCTTTGTGTTGGTCTGTCAGCTAAAATCCCAGCAAACTATATTGTTTGTTGTCATAGTGTAGAATGTGAAATGATGAAAGACCTATGAATGTGCACCTGCCTCTGCTATGTTTGTAGGCCCTTTTTAGTTGGTAACCAGGTTTAAAGTGAGATTAGTACAACTTTTGTTATGTGAATCATTTGGCTCCGGCTCTTTCTTTACTCGCTCCTTGCACCGCATTGTGGCTTTTGTTTTTGTTTACTGTGTCCAGTGTCCCCCAGGAAGTGGTTACTGTGGCCACTTCCTGAAACCAAATGTTATGATCTCAGTGATTGGACAAACTGTTTTAAAAAAAAAAAAAAAAAAAAAAGAAACTGCTTTAGCTAGACAACAACAGAAACAATCATAAATTGAAAGTTGTTTACGGGAATCCTGAGATTACTGACAGAGCATGACTCAGCATGGTTATTAAAGGGAAATAAGATCCAAAATGTGTGAACAGAAATAACTTGGGGGCGGAGCATAATGTTGGAGCTCATATCTGATACATTTTTGCCTGCTTATTATTGTATGCCCAAATGACCTTGACTGAGAATCCAAAAATGTCAGACTATTTTTATAATTGTGTTCCACTGACACATCTTAGGCTTTGCATGTAGGTCAAAGTTCCTCTGCCACTTGAATAGAGTTTGGTTTGGTTTCATGGCGATGTGAGAGGGGTAGCAAAAAATAGCTTCAACAAATGCCATCACCGACATCGAATGACAAAATGTTCAACATCATGAGTCAAAATGAAATATTTTAGACCAAAAACCGACTGTAACAGAATAGACTGGTTTTAATTTAGATTGTACATAGTTGTTGGGAAATATGTTAATTCTTTAACAGTTATGTGATTGTAGAGATAAATATGTGTGTTTGTGTGTTTCGTACTCAGACTGATTTTGGAGAAAGAGGGACCTCGATCTCTCTTCAGAGGCTTGGGGCCAAACTTAGTGGGCGTGGCACCTTCCAGGTGAGCTCTCTTCTGCTCTAATGGTCAACACAGCATCTATCAGAATAAATACCCTCAATAGCATTAAATCAAGACATGGAAACCTTTTCTTTCAATATATTTTTTGACAAACCTTATTAGTTAGTATTATAATTCTGCCACTACTTTCTTTCTTTTATTTCTTTGTTGTTATGGTAGTTAAAGGAGATCCACAGGGTTCTGTGTTGGGAACTGTGATGTTTTGGAGTACAACGCTTCAGTCAAATATGACATGACTGAAGTTTTGTACTCCAAAACTCTCAATCTTTCCTGTAGAAGCTCACTGTTGATCAGTTATGTCCATTGACACTGTTGGACTTGCTCATGTTAAGCTAACGCCTGTGTGATTGAAGCACGTATGTTTCAGTCACCATCTGTCCACTGTAACCATTTGATTGGTTTATGCTATATAGAAGAAATATATGTTAAACATTGTAAAACATTCTAATGAAAATGTTTTCAAACACTGAAATATTAGCTTAGCTGGAGTAGTTACTCCCACTCCCCTGATGGCTGAAAATAAAAGTCCATCATTTGAATAAAACCAGAAAAAAATGCTTAATGACAAAGGTCAAGGTCAAAGGTCTGAAGATAAATCAGACAGATACAAATATCTTTTTTTTTTTTAATTAGAAACAGCTTTATTATTTCTAGTTTGTAGCATGTAGTAGGCATGCACAGTTTTCTCTAAATGTGAAGTGTGTGCAATAATACTAATAACAAAAACAGGTTTTAACAGAATTTCTATGTCAAAATCACAGTTTTTACCTCAGTGGCAACTCTGTTTTTCTGGGTTTGTTTTTGGGGTTTGCTTTGCTAAAATCCCACGTGAACATGGACTGGTTCTGTAGGCTAGCTGTCATTATGAGCCACTTACAAGGTTTTTTGAGGTTACTTGGAAACAGAGACACATTAAGGCAGCACTGTCATTAAGATGCCGTTCATGCTCCTGGCTTTCTCAGCAGTTTGCGCATTGGAGACATGGCAACAACAGCAAGCGCGTAATTAGGAAACTCGCAGACGGCGATTTCTAGTGCGTTTCTCCACATTAATGAGAGGAGGAAAGCGAGGACTAATGGCACAGAGCTGATGCTGAGGGGAACAGGTGGCACTGTTCAGAGTACATAGTGTTTGATTACATCAATGAATTCTGCTTTCACAGCAAAATAAAAAAGTGAAGACACCTCCAAAGCTGAACTTTAGATTATAACATGATGAATATGTTCATCATGTTATAACGCCACGGTTTGTGGCGTTGCAACGCACACAAACCGTTGTACTGAAAATGAAAAAAAAACAACATAAAAACAAGTGTGTGCCTTATTTTCTCAATGGCGTTTGTCTGAAGAGACGGTGAAAATTAATTCTGCTGTTGGTATTTCATCTCATGAATTGTTAAAACTCACTAAGCAGATCCTGCCTGTGTGTAATTAGGAACCTGACTTGCAGTTGGAGGCTTAAAGAAATTTGTTTTGTAGAGAAATTAATAAAAAGTGGCCTACTTGGCTTGTTTGACCTCATTCGGGTAAAACACCCACTGATCCAATTGTTGCTTTTCCTTCAAACAGAGCAATCTACTTTGCTGCTTACTCCACCGCCAAAGAGAAGCTGAACGCAGTGTTGGAACCGGACTCCACGCAAGTGCACATGCTGTCGGCTGGAATGGCAGGTAACCATGAGATCAGATTGACAGGGCAGTGCCGTGTCAAATTCAGCAACCAAGTGAGCAGCTTTTTTTTTTTTTTTTTTTTTTTTTTTTTACAGCAAATGCTTTCTGTGTGGTTTAGTGTCAGGTTGCTGTTAGTTACTGTGGTGCTAACAGCAACCCGATCAGACTTGAGTGCAGTGTTTTCTTTTTTTTTTTTTTTTACTGCTATGTAGAGCTATAGAAGTAGTTTTCTGCTTTGGTTTTATAGTGCCTGAAGTAAAACTAAGTTAAACAACCAGATAATGACTTATGGAGAAAATTCTGAATCCTTTTCATGTTACAAATTCAAACTTTTATTTTGATGAATTTTATGAGATATTTTATGATGTGAAAGGAAAATTTGAGATGGTTTTCAAAAACAAATCAGGGTTGGGAGATCCAGCTACTTGGTAAACAACTTTGTGTTGGTCTTCTACATAAAATACCTGAAAACCACAATAAAAGTTGTTGGGTGTACCATAAGAAGAAGGACTGTATTTACTAAAAAACTGTTCTGTTTCAACAGATAAACTAAAAAACCAATACAGTAATGGAGTGGTGTTTTGTTGGTTTCTGCTCTGAAGGACTCTAATCCTTCTGTAGAAAACAGATCTATCAGTCACACAGTCAGACAGCTACAGCTTTGTGTGTGTGTGTGTGTGGTACTGGGTGAAACAGAAAGTGGACTCCACCGATGCTTTTAGTGGACCGTAACTTTGGCCGTTTAAAAGCCTAGTCAAGGTCGGCATGTGTCAGTGGGTCTCCCTTCGGTTTCACTCCACACATTCTTTAGTGTTTGCACTGTGAGAGCAGAACCGGATGAAGTGTCAGCAGACTGAGCACAGTGCTTTCCTATGACATGGTCCATGAAAAGCTGCTTTAGATTAATAAGATTTAATTTGTTTTGTGTTTTTTTTTTGTTTTTTTTTTTTGTCTCTGCTTCATATTTCTCTTAATATGTGCAGAACAACATTATTTTGATGGTAATAAAAATGTATGAAGAAAGATTTTCAGAATAAACAAACAGCATCTAAATGCTGGAGAATTATATTAGAGGGCTGAAAATAAGGTTACTTGCACTGTTCAGCTGTCCCTGTTCCTCTCGTGTCGTCTGTTTGAGGATGATAATTTTTTCAAAGTTCTTTTTTTTTTCCTTCGGTTTGTGGTGGATTAATTCCTGTGTTTTTGTGGGGAATGGGGAGTCAAATGGTTGCATGCCGGTCATGTTGCTACACACAAGCCTGTGTCTGTTTTAGGCTTTTACTCTACCGTAGCTCTCCTCTCGCAAGGGCATGAGACCCCCGCACCACCAGGGGTCTCTAGCTGCATCTGTGAGGAGTTACTTGGGTCTGCGTGAGTACTCACCACAGATCTGTGCCTCTCTTTTTGTACCTGGTTCTTCTTTCTCTTTCAGTATTTCTGTCCCCTCCTCCCTTACTATGTTTTATATATATATATTTTTTTTGCTTCATTTGTAAAAGCTATTACAGCTAAATACAGCCTCCCTGACATGCTGTTACTCACACCTGATGGTCTATAAAAAGGCTATCTTTCCTTCTATAAGATGCCTTTATAGAGCTTAGATTTATGTAGTTTTAAAACAAGCTTTCACCATTTTATTCTACTGCTGACATGGACACAGCTACAAGAACATTTACACATTGCTGTGCTTTTACAGTATCGATAAATATCACAAATGGCAACTTAAAACACAGCTTATTGTATTTTAGAAGTTTCTGGTTGTGTAATCCTCCTGTTTTCTCTCCTTCCTTAGGTTTTACAGCAATCACAGCAACAAATCCAATATGGCTCATAAAAACGCGCTTACAGTTGGATGCAAGGTAAACATTACACTGAGATGGCAGATGTAGAAACTGCAGGATGACTTTTTTGGGAACACCGGCTGCTTTGATTTTGACTTGTGGGAGTTCTCTGAATTTTTTTATTGATTTTTTTTTATTTTTTTTTTTTAAGGCTTTGTTGATTCTTTTTGGTGACAGCATTTGACTTTATGATTGTTTAAAATATTCAGGATTTTTGTTCAAAATGACAATGCAAAGCCTTAAACCACAAGTTTATTTACCATTTATAATAATCACTTCTGTGATTTGTTACTTGTATACTGGGAACTAATTGTACCATGTTAAAAGAAGGTCATTAACAAGCATTAAACTTGCCTCTGTAATGGTACTTAATTAAACAAAATCTAATAGTATGAGGAAAAGATCCTGGGGCTGAAATGATTAAGGCGATTTATTGTAGTGAATTGATAATTGAAATAATCATCAACTAATTTGGCAGTCATTAGCTAAAGTATACAGATTCAAAAATGGCCATTTTCTGGAAGAACACACTCACAGCAGTTTTTAATCAAAAACTGAACACAAAATAAATGCATGCTTTTAAAATGGAGAAAAACCCAACTTTGCCTGTAAAAATGTTAAGTCTGCTTGAAGTAAGGCTCTCAGTATTTGCTTGAGCGTATTTTTAAGTCGCCTCTGTGGCCATATGCAAATCAAATACCAGAGGATGCTTTGTGCTTTTCACATCATTCCACATCCCTCTTTTTTTTATTATTATTTCAGGAATCGAGGGGAGCGGAGGATGAGTGCATTGGAGTGCGTTCGTCGGGTGTATAAAGCAGACGGCTTTCGTGGATTCTACAGGGGAATGTCTGCTTCCTACGCCGGCATCTCAGAGACTGTGATCCACTTTGTCATCTATGAAAACATTAAGCGGCGCCTCTTGGAGGCCAAAACGCCGCAGAACATGGACGAAGAAGAAGAGGCATCAAAAGATGCTTCGGACTTTGTTGGGATGATGCTTGCTGCTGCCACATCCAAGACTTGTGCCACAACTATTGCTTATCCTCATGGTGAGAGTTGGAGATCAACTATAGGTAGCTAAAGCTAAATTACAATCCTCTTTTAATTTGTACTTACCCAAATCGTTTTAATTTGCAGAGGTAATCCGCACCAGGCTACGAGAAGAGGGCACCAAGTATCGTTCCTTCTTCCAGACTCTAACCACAGTACCCAGAGAGGAGGGCTACCGCGCCCTGTATCGCGGCCTCACCACCCACCTGGTACGCCAGATCCCTAACACCGCCATCATGATGTGCACCTATGAGCTGGCTGTCTACCTCCTGAACGGTTAAAACCTCCCTACCCCTCAGAGAGTTGGTGTAACCCTAGCCCTGATCAGAGAAGGAGATGAGAAAACAGCAGCACCTGCACACTAGTTGGCACTGCTAACAATCTGCTTGATGGAAATGGGTAGAGAAAGCCCCATCGGTCTTTGTCTCAAAAGCAAGGCCTTGGAGTTTTGTTTTACAACCAAAGGAAAAGGCACAAGTATACTCACATTCACTCTGGAAGTCATTGTTTTGATTTCTGTTCTGCCCCTTGTTCAGGTTCAGAGTTCTGAAGTAGGAACCCGACAAGTTGTTGGCAACTCCTGCATAGATGTGGGGGGGGGAAAAAAGCCTTAAAATGCATATTTTATTGCAGCAGCATAATCTCGCTGGAAATCTGAACAATTTCAACCCATCATTTGACTGCTTTTATTGATCTTTATTCATAATTATTTTGAATAAAATCACTGGTGGCCCAATGATTGCCGTTGCTGTTGGCAGCAACTTATCCTAATGTCTGTTTTGCCAGTAGGTGAGCATTTGGAGGCTAAATGTTAGGGTAATTATTTTTCTCAACATGGTCAGCTTCTGATACAATAGACTCAATATTCCCAGTTTCTTTGGAGGAGAAGTGCATCAGATTCTCTTGTGTTTAACATTGGACATAAAGTGCTCTCCTTCCTGTTCAGCAGTTCTTTTACGATACACAAATCTAACAAACTCCCCATGTTTACATTTGTGATGGTATCGACACAAATGGCTTTTTGCTTGCATCGGCCCAAACAAATGGAGGTAGGATTGCTCACTGTGTGGTGTAGGACCAGCCTATCCACCAGGAGAGGTGTACCATGTCAGTAAAACATGTGATTGCATTATTGTTACTTGCGTTAGTGGCGGAGTACCACAGGGTTCAGTTATTTTTACTACCAGTTATTTTTACTATGGCACGGAATAATTTTCTTCTGTATTGAGGATGATATTCGGCTATATTTATCCCAAGACAGTCTTGTAAAGGAGATTTTGTTTTATCCTGGGTAAATTAAGGTTAAATAAAAATAAAATTAAATAAATCCCTCAGCTTTTAGTAACTGAAATATACACCAGATGTTGGCATCTGGGGCAGTAAAAGGCTTTTCAACTCGCCAGATGTTTCACTGGCATCCAGAGTGAGAATAATATCCTACCAAATATAAAGTAGAAGAATCCTTTCCAATTTTGATATTGGAAATAGTAAAATTTTATTGTGCAGCTCAGTTGTTGTGCCATCTATGACTTTATTCAGTTATTCCTTTATGCGATTTTATTTTTTCTCTACTGAATAAATTACAAGTTTATTTTTCATAGCAAGATTATGTTGCTGCACTAAAGTGATTTTACTCGCATATTTCTCACACCTCTTTACCAGGCAAGCCATCCAATTGACCTACAGCCTTTAAATCGGTTCAAACTGCTTAAAATGGAGTAAAAAAAACCGTTCAAAACCTGTTGTAGTCCTCGCGATGACTAAAGTAGCACATAGTGCTCCCTGCATCCTTCAGAATCAAATTGCGGTGGAACGACGAGAAAGAAAGATTGCCTGAGGGGCAGAGGAGGGAAAAGATGATGTGCCTTGTGTGAAAACGACCCGCAGATGGAGATGCACAGCAGACAAGTCGCACAAGTTTTCATTTGAGAGGTTTTCTGCATTGTCAGTATTGGAGTTTCTATCAGAACAGACACGTTTACAGAGTTCATACACGGTTTAAAGTCAGCCGGTGCTTGGCAGTGAAGTCTGTAGGCGCGGCTGACTTCTGAACCAGTGGGTGTTTGTGTTTTAAGTGAAAAGTCATCCGGCTCCAGCAGAACCGAATCCAGTTTTCAAACTAACTGAATGTACATAAAGAAGAGCCAAGAAAGGATATGATACTCACCCATGTTGTGAATTAAAAAGTTAATATAATTAACAAATTCTAACAAAATTTGTGATTTTTTGATATATATATATATATAGATATATATATGCCCACTTAGATAAATATATATTACCTCTAAAATGTGATTGTGTTGCAGTTTTGAGCCCGTCTTGGGAAACATTTAGTACATTTTATCTAGGGGAGAGCAGACTTATCCCATTACTAGTTACAGTTATATACAGAGAAGGTATTTCCAGATCTTTCTCCAGAAGTCATGATTTTTTATTTTTATTTTTTTTTCCCCTCAACTTTGTGGTGGAGACAGGCTTGTTTTACAGGTGAGGACAATCCTCTTGTGTTTACATCAGGACACCCGTAGTGTTTAGCCAGCAAAGTGGAAGAAGTGGACGATAAACTGCTCGTCATAAACGCACATTCATTAAACCTTCACGTTTGTGTATGTTTTACTATTTATATGTGAAGCATTTCACTCTTATTTTTGGTGTTTTCTGTGCATAAATGTTGTTTGCAGAGATCAGATTTATCTTCGTAGGCAAAACCGGATTTCTGATCTGACTTCATTTGTAATAATTCACCCCAAAGCGAACGCCTGAGCGCAGTCCTCAACTTGAAATGTTATGTGTTTCTGGGACTGTGAGGAATCATTTTAATACTATTTCCTAAAAAAAAAACAACCTTTGTACAAGGTAACTAATAAAAACAAAAAAGAAATGTTGAAAGGAAATCCCTGCTATGGCCTGGCTACAGTAGTGTGCGCATCATTACTAAAGCCTCCTTTAGATCAGTTTCTGCATTTAGTTTTCTTTGGAGTTTGTCGGAAACCCACTCTTGTCTTCAGGTGACCGTCATGCTAGGTTCCCCTCTGGACACTGCCTGATGTGTCCAGAGGTTTGGTCTGTTTCCAAGCTTTGTCTAAAGATTTTGCATCCGAACCTGCTTTTTGAAATTTTCACAACTTTTCCCATCTTAACACAAACTTTTGTTGCATCTGAAGATGAGCTGCCCCTCACTATGATGCTCCCGCCACCATGTTAGGGTGTAAATACGATGTTCTCTTGCTGACGTGCCGCATTTCTTCAGGACTTAGGCTCCACTGGATAATAACACATTGACCCACAAGGTTTTAGGAGACTTTAGATAGGTCTGGGTGCGTTTTTTTTTTTTTGTTTTTTTAGAACAAAATAGTTATGATGGTTACTTTTACTATCACTTCAGCCTCTCTCCAGCTTTCCTGGCCCATTTCTTTTCATCAGTCTCCTTAAAGCATAATTTTTTTTCAACCTCCCTGTTATACTTTATTTTTCTTAGTAATCGGGACTATCCCCCCCCTTTTTTTTTTAAATATGATGCTATAGAACTAATTGTATGCGCTTCTCCTGACTGATACATTTATACACAGATTATTTGCAATGTCTATGCAAGAGAAGCAGATGTCAGTAAAAATCTGCTGATAGAGCTGAACCTTATTTCAGGTCCTTCAGATAGAATGGAACTGAAGAAGACTAAATGGTGGAACTGAAATGTTGCCAACAGTTGTGCAAAAGGGTTACCGCTGATTTGTACTCTCATTACTGCCCCTGATTGTTTCCAGGTGAATAGTGTAAAGTCAAGATATGTGGAAAACAGTTTTGAAATGATTTCTCAGTCTCAATTTTTTACATCGAAATGCCCGGCGTTTCACACGGTAGTTCTGAGAGTTTCTCTATGTTCCAGTCTCCGGTTTCCAGCTTCAGAACTGACCCTTGATATGACCCCACCCTGTTTTGTTCACTTTTATGATGAAAACAGCAGGGGGGAACCCTCTGTGTTCCCACGGTGTCGGACCATCAGTTAATGATTCCAGTTCCCAGGCCCCAGTTGCTTCTGGTTGTCAACATGTATCTATGGGACCACTGGCCCTAACCAGAAATTATTCTTCCACGCAAATATGAACTAAAATCTCAAGATCTTGACACTTAGTAATTCAATTTTTTTTTTCTTTTCCATTCATTTCAAGCTGTCCTGTCAGGTACCTGTTGCCAACTTGTCATGTAGACATTAGTGAAGAGTTGTAGTGGGAGGAAGAGACCCCTAGAGTGTTCATAAGTAGACATTTCCTCCCTTGTGTCATTGTCTGTCTGAAGGATTTATTCTGCCCTCCTACTTGCCTTTGTGTGTCAGTGAGTTTGCATCTGTCTGTATTTCTACATGAGTCACATAACAGTTCTCATTGGCTTGTATTTTGTATGGAAGAGACCATATAGAAGAAGTGTGTTGAAAACCTGAAGACAGTGTTTTGTTGTTTCTTTTTTCTTTTTTTTTAATAATTTGCTCTCACCCTTTAGTGTTTTTTCCATGTCAAAGATGAGCCTGCTGAGGCTCAGTCTATGCATTCTGGTTTTACCTGTTTTTGTAAGAGAAAATGTCAATAAAATGAAAGAAGTGTATGTAGCTTTTGGGTTTTTTTCTTCTTTCTCTTCCTGATTGTTTTGCTTATGTTTTTAGTATTTTGACCTAAAATATCTGTAGGGTTTTGAAATAACTTTTTGGCATTTTTGTCAAATTATAAACTTAAAGTTAAGGATATGATTTGATTGACCAAGACAAAATTGCCTGAATAGAACAGCTTTTTTTTAAAAAAAAAAAAAAGATCTTACTTGCGGTACTTGGGTAAACATTCATCAAAGTAATGCTACTGCTGGTTGAGTATATTTTTTTGTCTGCTCTGATTCTGATTAAGAGTCAGAAAAGCAAAAATACACAACAACCCTATTGAATGAGTACCTGAAGAACAAACAAGATGGTTTCGAGTAATTTGCTTCATCTGTCTCCAGGGCTGTTTTAATACCCACAGATCAAAAATTTGTCATGGAGTTGATTTTCATCTCTACTTTAACATCCACTAAAATGTTTTGTGAGAATAAAGAGGTAATGATGTAAATATTGCAAAACCCAAGGGTAAACTGGATTTTATTGGACTCTGCCAAGGTACACTGAATGCAGCATGATTTGATGTTGGATTTAGGTTTGTTTGGCTTTACTCATCTGGTGGGGATTTTAGACAAATATAACTTTGAGAAGTTTCTTAAGAAATCAAAAGGAGCAAAACCAACAAATATTCACTTCAGAGCACACTGGACCATTTTAGGAATCCTCCTCCACTGTCCAGTCCAATGTAAACTGTGGCTTAGCCTGTCATTTCATTGGATATGACCAATAATAAAGGATTAATACATTTGCTTGTAAAAAAAAAAAAAAAGAAAGCCATTCAAAAAAAAATTATAAGTCTTCTGCAGTATTGAGTAACCGTTTTGTCAAAACATTTGTTCTAAATATTTAAACAAATACACGCTCAGACTGATCTAAAGTTATGGGCAAACTTTGGTAATTCCAAAATGAGAAATAAACCAGGCAGGAGAAACACTTTTTCAAATAAAATGTCTTTTCAACATAAGACTCTTTGTTTTACATCATTGTTCTGCATGCAGTAAATAAAAGCTCTAAGTACTTCAAACATAATAGTAAAACTATGGTGTAGTAAAAATACTTCCTCAAGTATCTTTTTACCAAAAATAATTACTAAATTAAATGTAACTTGTTACTACACATGTCTGCTTATTAGACTAGAAAAAAAAGCCCAGATAGTTTTAGGTTTGCTTTTGTTTTCATGTTTTGTGTGACAGTTGTAAACATATTTCCTACCAGCAGGTGGCAGTGTGGTCGGGCCCAGATGGCCTCTGTGACCTCCTCCAGCGAGATATTAGAGCAGGAACTGCAAAAAGACACCCTGCTGTTGTAGAAGTCCAAAACACATAAAATATTCAAATAAAATACAACCACATCAAGCATTTTTCACCATTACATACTAACATCTGAATCTTTCCACTAAAAAGGAGTAGCATGCACTAACTGGGAATAAATACGGGTAAAAAGAAGGTGGGATGGCTGAGAAACACACTTCCCTAAGTCACAGCTCATTTCCTGGACCTGAACAGCAGCACCTCAGTGTCACATTTGCAGTTACAGAAGCAGAGTGACTCACGCACCACATGGGTTTATTTTGTGTGTGACTGAAAGGGAGGAGTGTGTTTTCCTGAAAGTTTCTGCCATGAATGGCAGTATTCTTGGAATAATCGGAAGAGCTCGAGGGTGCTGGTGGTGTCTCACTTGTTAACCAAAAACTGGGGACAACACTGTGGGATGAAGCAAGAAGTGGGGAAACCAGTGGATTATTGTCATCCAAATGAAAAGTAAAAGGTTAAACATGGTTTTCCGTGTTTAGTCACTGATTTAGTCCTGAAAGCAGCATCTTTAACATGATCTCTGTTTTAAGTTTCATACTTTTTTATGCGTAAGGACACAAAGTAGTGCAGAATTGATAAATAAAAGCAAAATAATACCATCCATCCATTGTCTATACCTGCTTGTCATTCCAGGGTGACGAAGAAGCTATTACAAATAACCTATTTCTAGGGGTCATAAGATAAGAGGTGGGGTATAAACCCAGGACCTTCTTGCTACCAATTCCATCACTGTGCAGCTGCACAGTTATACCAGATTCTCAAAATTCTTCTATAAATAGGAGATAGGAAACAAAGGCATGCATTTCTATTCAGCCTGCTAAGTCAATACAACAGCTGCAATTACAGCTGCAAGTCTTTGGGGTATGATTCTACCAGTGTTGTTTTTGCCCATTCGCTGTAAAACACCTCAGACTCAGTCAGACCGGGCAGAGAGCATCTGGAAACACGAGTTTTCATGCCAACTCATGAAAATGCTTTGATCTAAACCAGTGCTCCAAAGCTGTCCTCGAGGGTCAATATCCAGCATGTTTGAGAGCCGTAGAGTTAAGCGCACCTAAATTCAATAGAGTTATTTCTTGCACCACCAGGAGAGAGAACAAATTTCTCTCTTCTTGTATGTGCAGGCAGGCATTTAAACGGAAATCGAAATAAGTTCAAGTACAAACACAAGTACCCACTGATCAAGACGCTTTTCCACAACGGCTTACATCCTTCCTCTCTTTCATAAAAAAACTGATTTTTAGATTGCATGTGTCCTGGTACAGATTCTTCCACCTGCACCGTGGATCCAATAGAGTACGTTGAAGTTTTTGGGTTTGACACGACAAAACGTGAAACGAGCTAAGCCATGCAGATTAGGTACTGGTGGAAAAGGGTCATTAAGTACTTTTGCTAGGTACTTGATGAATATGTGGGTATTCATCCGAATCAGGTAATTTTGAAAGTCTTCTAGTCCTTTTAAACTTTTATTGTATCACAAAGTCGTTTTGCTTCATTTCCGGAACCTGTTATGGAAATAAATTTTTAAGATCCAGGCTTAGGAAGAAACCTCACTAGTCCTTAAAGGGACACTCCAAAGATTTATGATTCCATTTTGAACGGCCTTTCACATAGAAGCACTTTGCAAAGTTTAAGACAAGAAATCCCTTCTAATAAAAGCTTTAAAGTGAAGAAAATGCTACTCTTTCCTTCCTGCAAGTCAGCAACAATCTCTGCTTATGCTGAGCTCCAGTTTCCTCAGAGGTCAGCGAACACATTCAAATAGCCTACAACTGTTTTTGGATAAGCAAGCACTTTAGCAATATTATATACTGGACAATACAGTGTGTATCATTTTTTAATGAGACAAACTTACAGAAGTGCAAATAAAACATGTTTTACTCTGGAATATTCACAGTCCTGGATCCTCTCTATATATGTACATGGTTTGGGATAAATTTAATCCTGTATTTGTTTCAAATTAAAAGGTATACATTACATATATTTCATAAATGAATAACCATTTGTAAAAAAATATAGTGATTACATTGTTGTATTTAAGGCTTGCCATAAATATGAAGCCAGGACAAACTTTGTTCTGTGATATGGTTAGCTCAGCTGTCGGCTTGCCAAATCCTCTCTTAGCCAAAGCAAAGACAGAATTTCCTAGCACACTGGTGAACCATGACATCAGAGGTGTAAATTGGCCAACTAAACAATATTAGTGGTGTTGACTGATGGAACTGGAAGTTGGCCCACTCAAACCGAACTCTGCTTTGTGTGTCCTGCGCAATCTTGGGCTGCCTCCAATAGCATCTTATATGGATGAGGATTTTGCTGAAAATCATCCTACTGTCTACAAGTATTGTTTCTTTTAGAAAGTTATTTCTATAACTTTTCTTCTGCAGCGCTACAGGAAGAAGAACCCTGGTGCTACACTGACTGACGGCACTCCAGAATGCCGCCGGGAGGTACGGGCTGCAAAAAAGGCAGCCCGTACCTCCTCCGTCTCCTCTGAAATAGCTCTTTCTTTTTTTGGAGAGCAAATTATTTCGTTCTTTTTGGCTGTTTCTAACTGTACTGCTATGAACTTTAATATAAGGCATTCAGTCTGTTGAGGTTCTACCTCTGCAGATTATTTTCCTGTTCATATCTGACATCTAATGACTTCGGCAGTTTTTGTGCTATTTCACCCGTTCAAATCTAAATCAGAATTGGCTGCTCTTTCAGGACATGATGCCTATGAATTCTTCTGTTTATATCTTTTAAAGAAAGAAAACTTTTTAAAGTAATTTATTCCTATAGTGTAGAAATAGAAAAGCTTTCAAATCATCAAACAGCTTGTGCTCTTTGAAGGCTCATTTCTTCCCCTTACAGTCACCTAGAAATGCCATTCAATCTTTAAATAGGTCACAAGATAATGATCTATCATCAAGTATTTGAGCTTTCAAATATATTTCACTGCTTTTACAAGATCACAGTTTAAATATCATGAGGCTTTTGAACAAATTCTGCCTAATGCTCATGACATCACAGACACACCATTCAACTGAGGCTGTACAACTTGAAATTACTGCAAACTAATTATGCCTGCTTCCAATTCTTTAACATTAGGTCAAATTTTCATAGATCAGAATGGTGGAAATGTTCTTTTGTCCAATACACTGAGACTTTCAGCTAGCACAGTCTCAATGAATTTAAACTTCATAGCTCAAAAACAAGAAAATCTCAGCCACTTCTTCAAGGACAAAAATCCGAGCAGGTACAGCAAGGACAAATGCATCACTGCATCTGTGTCCACATTTCTGGCCCTTTAATACAATAAAATCTGAGTTTTATTTATAATTAACCCGAAAAAGTAAGGTAATTTGGGTTTAGCTGGTTTATCTATTTATTTTTTGCTTTGTACTTTGTAATTTTTCTAAGCAAAACATATTTTATCATTCCAAAGTCTGATTATTTTACCTCAGGTGGTGCCAGAATTGTGAAGATTAGAAGCAGAAAGCTACAATTTTTCTAGCATATGCACACTCTAGGTTTATGCCGCTCTGGGTTGTGAGCCATATTGCCTATCCAGAACAAGGTGTTGCAAAAACCCCTAATCTATTCCGCATTGTTATCAGTTCCCTTTCGTAAGAGACTCTCTGTGGAACATAAACAGGACTTTTCCTGTTAGCTGGCCTCTAATCAATTTATAGGAGAACCACGGACTGGAAGGTGATGCCCTTGACGTAGTCAGTATCACTTGACCATCAGTCCAGAACACAAAGCTGCGTTTTCAAGCCATTCTTCAGTGAGTCATTAAAGGTCTGGTTCGACATTTTTGATAAACTCACTTGCCAAGAGTTGTTGGAAAAGATCAATAGCACTCTCATTCCTGTCCATTAGGAGCGAAGCTGCAGCCAGGAGATGCCTGGCTCGACACTGGAAGCACAAGGCGGGGGGGTGGCGGGGGGGATGTATCTATCTATAAGCTGTCACCACAAGCAGTAAAATGTTTGTTGCTCACTTTGAAACCATGTCTCAGTAAGATGGAGGCAGCTGCAGGTGCATATGACTAAGAGCTACAATGGAGTGCAGAATTTCTCAAGTTGTGTAAGGGCAAGTCTCGTACATATCGGCAGTGGGCTGAACGAAGCTCTGAGGCGGTGAGGCAGCATGTATCTGCCTGCCTGTCAGCTTTTTGGGGGGCCGACTTCAAGGAAACCTGCCTCTGCTGTTCCTCGCAGATTCCTCCCCAAGTCCTCTGGCAGGCCTCTTTACATCAGATGTTTTCGTTCCCTATCTTTCATTATGTCTTCTCTCTCACCGGCTGCTCCCATATCCCTCCTCTTCCTTGTCTTTCTCACAAAGTAACCCTGTTTGCCTGCTCCTTCACAGTTCTCACGTGTCTCTTCTGTATTCGTCTTTGGACTTTGTATAGAGTCTTTAAGTGGTGAAGCAGAGGACCATCAGTATAACAGAATCACTCAGGCAATGAGTGCATGCAAAGGAGTGATTGGTGGGATATTCTCTTGTGGATTTGTACGTGAAGAGATGTGAGTGAACAGAAATCTGAAAAAAGATAGCATTTTCTGCCAAGTAATGCTTTAGAAGCTACAAAAATGCATTAAAAAGGCTATGAGCTGAAAGGCTAAAAATCTAATCTAGTGTTTAAATCAAATGCAATATTCTTAAAGAAAGAAACGTTGTTGGGTTTAGTTGACAATTTAGTGGTGCCAAATTTGTAATAAGAAAAAAAAAAACGAATGTGTGGGTTTCGCTGCTAAGCTTAGTAGGTGGGTAGCAACCATGATGAACTTGCCAAATCCTCTCTTTGCCAAAGCTAAACAGCTAATAGTGCTAATGGTATTTATTGGTTTGAAACTTCAAAGAAGCAAGACATATCAGTGGTTTAATAAATTATGCTTTTAAAAATCAGGGACTGTTGAAACTGATTATTAGATCCTCTCCACTCCCAAATTCTGGAGTTGGTCTCTGTGAAATCCTGCTCTTCTGGGGTGAGCATTGACCTCCTAGGGGATAGAATGTAGTTCCTAAAAGGGACATGAGATGTCTTCTAGTTGCAGATTCTCATCGGTATTGATATTGCTTTATTGATGACAAACCTTGAAAAACATGCTGCTTGACAGCATCATAATGGGCCCACTAAAAACCGTAGGGCATTGGTTGCAAATCTGCTCAACTCAGCTGTCCAGCCCAATTATCTGCATACTTGCTCATTGGCTAATGAATGCTCTCGTGCAGAGATTAACAACTTTAAGTTAACATTGATGTACACTGCATCTGTGTAATAAAGTTAAAACCTGAGCTCCCTGTTTGGGTTTTAAATTAAATTGCTACTTCAAATAATTTTTAATTGAATTTAGTCTGAATTTAGGTTAAAAAAATGACATGCTCATGCTCAGACTGATCAAATCTACAACTGAATACTCTACACTGAACAGAGATAGCTAAAACACTGTTTTAGATTAATGAAACTATTACTCCACTTGTAAGAATAGAACTGGATAGCCTTTTGCATCATTTTAGGTCATTTTCACCACACTGTCCACTTTAGACAAAGCCAAGCATGAAATAACACAAAATACAGCCTGATCCAAGTTAGGCTGAACATATGCACATAGATATAAAATAAAATGACAGTCCTTAGGAAGTTGTGTGTATTTATAGTAGGGGAATACGATGTGATTGATAGAAGTTTACTGCCAACTGTCAAAATAAACATTACAACTCGTTCAAGTGAATTTATATGAGGTTAGGGGTTAGTAAATTTTAAAGTTTAAAATTTTAGATTCACACATGAAAACTGAGGAAAAATATGGGAAAACGATCATATCACATGAATTTCATAGGCATGAATTTCATAAGCACCAGAATATTTTGATTATGCTCAGTATAAAACTATGTAAAGCATGAAAGCGCCTCCACCCTACCGCAGGTTAAACGCTAGCATCTAACAGGAAGCACTAAAATCATCATACAAAAATAAAAGCATCAAGTAATCAGGTTTAAAAAGTACAGCACTTTTGAAAGTACAAACAATAAACACTACATAAAATTCATTAACATTTTTACTATTGTAGCTTTATTCCTTAAAATTGCGAAAAAATATTCTCTTAACTAAGCAGTATTCTTGCTACATCTATTTTGTTTGAAGGCATCGTGACCGGAAATGCATCGTTATTGTGGCGAAATTAACGTCACTCACCTTTGCTTGATCCCGTGGCTCCAGCCAATCAGCGGCTGTCTGGGACACATGAGCGGCTATAATATATCCACAGAACAAGCTGCAGCCAGAAGGAACAAAGAAAGAAAGCCTCCCCGTTCCCTCTTCACAGTCATTTCACCTTCCCTGCCCCCTCCTAAAAACGGACTACATTCAGCCATTTTTCACCGCTGTTTGTTACACTTTCCCGACATTTTGCGTGTTTGTATCGAGCGCTCAGATTGTCTGAGGAGAGACGAAGTCGTGAGAGGGGTTTTCTTCTATCTCGAGTCGCTTTTCTCGGAGACTCGCCTGGATGCGTTCGTTGGAAGGCTGCTTATGGTAAGTTTGTGTTTCTCTTTTCTCTTCGGACGGTGTTAACAGAGTCTAAAAGAGCTGTATTAACTGTAGCCGCTTGGCTTCACTTTGTGGACAACACAAATCTCTTCAAACAACAAACTTTCCTTCGAGTGCCGATTAACGCTCTCCGCGTTCAACAATCAGTTCGATTCCCAAACTCTGTTTAGCTCCAATAATGTGTCGTGTTACTTCGTTGCTCTGTTACAGTGACTACAAGAAGAAACCGAGACATTGATATTTTTTTTGTAAGAGTTGGACACGTTTTTCTATTGAAAGTGCGGTTCTGTTACGAATCTTGCTGCTTTCAAACCGTCTAACCTGTTGAACTGTTGGCTCCGAAGGTGTCGGTCACTTTTACTTGAGTTGTATGTTTCATGACTCAAACTGTATATAAAATATCTAATGTATTCGGATAGAAAAAAAAAACATACAACGCATAGAGTTGATAACGGTGACAACTTCTCAAATGTCTGTGGAGAGATGGCGTCAGCATCAAACTATTGGAATTGACTCTGCTCGTCTTTTATGACCCCCATCTTACCACATCCATGCATTAACAACCCTTAGTCATTCATGCATTGCACCACTCTGCTGGGAACGTGTTTCAGTCTGTACAGCAGTGAGGCTGCGGGTCTCCGTTCACTGTCTGTCTGATTTAAGGCTTGCCTGTTAGTGGAGGCTAAGTGCTCAGCCTTTGCCCACACCATCTGCTTTGCCCTGCTGGGCCCTGGCAGACTGCTGTCCAGATCAAGTGTGATAAAGGATCGTGTGGGCGGACCAACAGCAGATGGACTACATAGTTGGCTGATGTGGCAGCTTGGCTGACTGTTGTCATTGTTTGGTTTATTTTCATTTGGGGTTGTTGTAATAAACAAAAACTCCTCTCCTATAGCAAATTGTACCGAATGTTGATGACCGAGTCTTGTTGCCATCACAGTTTGGACCAATAATGTCATCAAAACTGAAAAAGACTCAATTTTTAACGCAGAAACTGTCTTGCCAGTGTAATATGGTAGCAGCACATATGAATAATCAGAATAAGGCTGAGATTGTGTGCAAAAAATAATCATTTGACTCGTGTGTAAAGTTTTCACAGTGTACAGACATAAAGCAGAAATGTATAAACTATGGAGGAAATAAAATTCACAAAGGAACAATATGTGTGTTTGCAGCCACGTGTACTCTTTTTAAGAAAGGCAGCGAGTTATTTTGACAGTGCAAAAGTGTTTTTCTTGTTTCACATCAGAGTAGTTGACTTCTCAAACTGTAAGGTGTTCATCAGAGAGTCTGTGGGAAGAAATTGTCTGTGGCGACTAGTTTTTACATATAGCACAGAGCTGAGGATAAACGTCTGTGTCCAGGATGTGTGGGGTGTGTAGAGAAGTTTGCTGCCCTTTTCCTGACCCCTGGACCTGTCCAAGTCCTGGATGGAGGGAAGGTCAGCCCTGGCGATCTTGCATAATCTGAAGATGACCAGCAGCTCCAGTAAAAGGTTGTACTTCTATAACCTTCAACTGGAAGGTTGTAGAAGTGCAGTCTCTGCTGGACCTTCTGCTGAACAGTGTCTCTGTGAGGGCTAACTCGGATCACAAGATGGAGTGGATTTTGCTAACAAAATGAAATCGATTTAGGAGTTTGAAACTGGCCATAACAATCAAAGTAAAATTCAGTTTCTGGTCAGAGTGAATTGTAACGGCTCCTTTCTATATTTCTTTCTAACCCTCATATTAATAATAAAAAAAAAAGTACAGCCAAGTAAGTATTGGCCATTTGCACCTCGTTTTCATATCTCTGCTCTGCCAGGAACCCAGTATTGGTTAACCTCAGGCGTTAAACGCTGTGAAACTGGAGTTATTCAAAAGTTAGTTTGTGGCTTCTAAAACCAAAATGGTGTAAGACAGTGAACCATATGTTTTGCATAGTTTAGCAAGTTTTGAATAATGCCAAATTTTTTCAATATTAAATCTTAATATGTTTATCTTTGTGGTGCTAAATCTCACGTGAATCAGACATTTTGCTCTTTTTACTACGTCCAAACAAACCTGAGCAACATTAACATGAGTGTGATCAATGACTGTTGTTGGAGATTGCTAAAGCTTCTGCCACTTATCTCGTATCTGAAAGTGATGCACAAGTTTTAAGTCGTTCCCTAATAATATTTCCCACATGCACAATAATAGAGATGTACAGTTAAGAGCCCTGGCCGTACTCAGCACATCGACTAGTGCAGGCACAGAGTCCGATGCTGACTCAGTAGAATGTTAATGTTGTCAAATCCCATTAAGAGCAATGCGGTGCTGAGCAAAGCCCTGCGCTGGCTCTGCTGGACATGAGGCCATTTAAACGACCTCATGTTTGTTTTTGTGGGAGAGAATTGAAACACTCCAGTGGCTCACCATACACAAAACTGCTTTTATATCTCTGCCAAACACTTTTCATTGCTCATCAAAGTAGCTTCAACTATGAAGATATCCCAGATAGTGTCTTTTAACAAACCAAAGTTTGTACTTGCTGATAGTTTACCGAGAGGCTTTGATATGATGCATGATTTTAACCTTTGACTTCTGCAAAAAGGAATAGATTTTTGGTCTTTCATCGATGAGTGCAAGTCAGGACATGGTACAAAACTCCAAACACATTTATGGTAAAATGTTTCCAAACCAAAATGAGATTAAGTCTGAAATAAGTTTGCACAAACCGTTAATCGCATGCAACTCTGCTTGAAACTGCAGAAGGACTGTTTGTCTACACTCCAGAACCACGTTGGACAAAGCAAAGCTCAGCGTTAGGAACATATCGGGCTGTAGCAATGGAGAAGTTCACTCTGTGTCTTTACACGCTGATTTTAATCTTTAAAGCAGATTAATATTCACAGAACTACTGTGAAAACACTGAAACAGTTAAACATTTATGGGGCGTCCTCCTTGTGGCAATGAATACAAAAACTTGACGACATCTCGCAAACGTTCTGACATCTTATCTCTGCGGAAATGTTTGCAAAATGTCCCATCCGTTCCATCCATGATGCTGATAAACAATCAAAATCCAGTTCTCCCTATACTCCACAAGGTAGGTTGCATAGATGAAGTAAAAGGCTGGGTTGATCTACAGTTTATGTGATCCCTGTTGCTACTGTTGACTGAATTCTTAAGTTCTTTACCAGATCATGGAGGTTTGCTACAGTGTTAATGCTCACCAGAGAGAGGGAGAGAGAGAAGTTGAGGTTACTTTCATCTTTTAACTGTGAGAAGGATGTGGTGTAAAGTGCTCCTCCTGGAAGAATCTTCCACCCACATGTTTCTATACTCGTACACTAAAGGTTTGCAGCACGGAGCTGGAAAATACTTTGAATGAAAATTACTCCTGACAATGATTCCCTCCTGTTTATTCCCAAACTGCTTTTTGTGTTCAGTAGCTGCGAAATGCTGTAATTTCCAGCCTCGGAGGCAGTAACGCACAACTGCTGTTGAGATGTTAATAATCCAATCCGCTCTTTTGTTTTACTACGGTCTGCACAGTGTAAAGAATTTGACTATCACACCACTTAACATCATACTCCCATCATCCTCATTTTGCTTCCTGCCACAAAAGCCAGCCATGCAAAACGATGTGCCCAAACCTGGGGGTCAGTGCAAGGACAGTGTCTGCATGCACACCATTGTAGAGAATCAGCACAACTCCGCTGATCCAGTATGCAGCGTTTTTTCTGTGTATGCTTAAATATAGACTACACCTCAGTCTGACATTGAAGCAGCTGTAAAATGACTATTGCTGAATCAAGTTTTTATTATGACTGTCTCTGGTTTGTGAGGTAGCATTCATGGCGCAAACTTTCTTTTTTGTCTGAAATTGAACCACAGAAGTGTTGCTAAATGACTGTAATTTTCCCTAAGTTGGAGCAGTAAAGGTGTTTGTTCTGTGTGAGCTAAAGTTTGGAAACTGCATCAAGATGTTTTTTTATACTGATGAGGTGGAACTGATAAATGCATAGCGTTTGTTTCAAAACTTTATCTCAACTAATGTCATCCAAATATCATCAGTCATTGTGGATGCTGATGCGGTGGGCAGAGACGTGTTGGAGTCAAGTACGTTGCACCCCTTTTCACAGATTTTTGTTTGTGATGTTCCTGGAGCAGAGGGCCTCTACTTTGTATTTTGGAAATTTCAGGGGCTTTGCTGTTTTGCAGATATTATG
The DNA here is from genome assembly GCF_051168715.1 of Poecilia mexicana. Lineage (NCBI taxonomy): Eukaryota > Metazoa > Chordata > Actinopteri > Cyprinodontiformes > Poeciliidae > Poecilia > Poecilia mexicana. Next base: position 13,335,328 of record NW_028263382.1, on the reverse strand, counting down.
GTTCTGTTGGCATCTTCAAGCCAGAGTCTTGAGTGTGCAATAGTGTGGTGTCTGTCACTAGGAAAAATATGGGCGTTTTAACACCCTGGTAAATTAAGTATTTGTTGGATCAATGTGTCATCTGTAGACATGTTTCAATCTCTGGGAGTGAAAAAAGATCTGAACCTAAAAGCTCCCAATCTATTGCTCACTTGGTTTCGACTCAGTCTTTGGATACTGATCATCTGATTGTCTCAAGCGTTCTTTGTTGGGTGGGTGGACTTGGTATTAGAGATGTGATGAGGAGCTTTGTCATACAAGGTTGACTTGAAAATACAGCTGCTACTCCTTCACATTGTTAGGAGTCAAAAGGGCAGCTCCCTCTGGAGGTCTGCCTCTGAGAGGGAGACAGACTTCCAAACTCGCTGGAGGAACCGTATATCCCATTTGGAGTTTCTATCTCCTCAGGCAGATCTCCGACAAGCTGAAGAGGATGGCTAGATCTATAAGGGCGGTTGTCTTGTCTTAGCTCTACTGAATATTAGATGGTGGTTTTTGAAAAAGTGTTTCAAAGATTTGGAGTCGATGCAGTGGACATGAAGAGTTTCTCGTCTTGGGATATCTTCATAGCAATTTTCCCAAATAAAGTGGTTTTGTGACTTAGTAAATTAGTTCTAGTCTTTTGGTCCCTCTTTCATATTTGAAAAGTTCTTGACCTACTGCATGTCATTGCTGTTAATTTCTATGAACTAATATTCAACTTAAATTAGAACTTTTTATGTAACTGATGTTCCAAAGAAATTCTTTTGGGTAGATGTGGTGTTGTAGTAGATGTTGGCACAAAAAGATTGAATAAACTTTTTGACTCTTTAAGCCCAGTTCTTTTCATAGTTTCCTCTAGTCCCCTGCCAAGACTGTCTTCCTGTTACCTTACTGCAACTTGACCCATACGCTCAGCTTTCCTCTTATTACAACTATCCATTCAGCCAAGCCATTGTTTCCCCATGCTGTAATGACATGAATAATTGAATTGTCCCCTGTCCTGGTAGACGTCCACCACTGGGATCTTGTTGCTGCAGTGGCGTACAGCATCTTTCCTGTCTTCTTTGCAAGGTGTCGGTCGGTTCCTTCTAATCTGCTGAGGATCATGTTGGTCATGTCCTCCATTGAGGGTGTCGAAAAAGAAAAATTGATTTAAATTTGGAGATTTCTTGCACTGCCAATTACCTAACTGTTCAGTTAGGGGTAGTACTAATGTTGTTGGGACTACTGGAGTTTGAAAAAGAGTGTCTTTGTGAGATCAAAGCAACATGGAAAGCTGATAACACTTTTCACTACAGTGGTTTCGTCTGATCTTTTAGAAATTAGCTTCTTTAATTAAAAATCCATGAAGTTGACGACAGCTGCTAGTTAGTTGCCCCTGTTCCTTCATGGCATGTTTGATCGTAGTTCGTGATTTTTTTATTTTCTTAACGAGGCCACAAGCTTAAATATGAGGGTATACTAATTTAACTCCATCAATGACATGACGTCCAAAATGCCTCCCAGTTAAGCTCCTTGTCATCGCAGCGTTTCTAGGCTGATGTGCAGAATATGTCAAGTCGTCTTTGAGCGTGTCTAGATTGGCTGGTAGGTTCTGCTTTTAATTCACAATCAGACCACTATCTCTACACTTTGTCATACTCAAAGCAATTTCATTTGCCGCCTGCATCTGTAGAAAAACAAACTTGAATTTTTTCATAACTTAAAAAATGGTGATCTGTTTGCCAGAAGGATGAAAGGAATTAATTTGTTGTCCTGCTAACTAAATCAGCACAAACTGTTTTACATTCATCTGATCATTGCAAATACATAATCAGATGAGCTGATTACATTTGTGTCCCTTTTGAGTAAGTTTTGGAACTAATGTCAAAGGATTGATCACCTTGCTTAGAAATAAAAGTACTTCTAGAGATGCACCAATCAAATGCGCAAACATTTTTCCTTTGCTGTAGAGCTGGAGCTAAAGAGTATTTCAGTGATCAATTATTTTGATGTTGGATCAAAACAATTGGCATGCTCTATTAAAGCACTTATGCTATATATATATATATATATATATATATATATATATATATATATATATATATATATATTCACAAAAATTTAAATTCCCTTTTGAGAAAAAAAAATTGTCTAAAATGTAATGACATTCCTTTAGTGTACGTGGCAGAACGCATCTGCAGTTAAAGCAATACTTCTAACATGTTTGAAGTTCAGCTGCTGTAGTCATGTGGTTATCTATTTTTTTCTTATTTAATAATTGGACAGCAAAAGGTGTTTTGGGTTAATTACTACTTAAGCTATAAGTAGTAATTAAGTAATGTCGTATTTCATGATAAATTTGTGCACAATTGTGATGCAGAATTTTCATATTGTCTTGTCTAAGCTTCCATTGTATTAAATCAATCACAGATCTTATTAGATCATGGCTAGTGCAAAGGAAGTTGCATTTAACTTTACTGTGGAAGAGGAAAAAGTTTAACACAATTGTTTTACTGAATGGCTTTAGGAAACATTCAGAGCCATGTTTCAGTCAAGGTGTTTCCATCCTTGGTCTTGTGACTGAGGATGTTTTTATAAGGTCATTCCACATCTAGCATTAAAAATAGGGGTGTTATCATGGGACACGCAGCATGGCTCTTTATTGGGATATTTAATGACTGTTGTTTCAACCTAAACCCATTCAAAAGTGCCACTGACCACAGGAGCAATCGGTCACTAGAGACAGTGTTTGAACTGAAACACATTGGGTCTGAAACCGTTGGCTGTCTGTGCCTTCCCTGAGGCCGTCTGCTGATAAATGGTTCACTCCCACTTCCCTCTAGCCTTCATCAACAATGTCGGATCATTAAAAGCCACAGTTTTCCATATTCGCTAACCTCTGCAGTGCTTCCTCTTGGGAGCGTCTTGATACGCAATACAAAATGCTTGTGAACTAAATTGGATTTGTGCCTTAGTTACTGCAAACTAATTGTCCTGTTAATGAGAAGTAGATGATAAAATGGCAAGGACACGAAGGAGGTTTCACAAGAGATTTTCAGCAGAGGTAAACTTGTTAGAAAGGATTGCTGTGTAGTTGGGGCTTTAGGAAAAGAGATGAGTTTAAATCTAGCAGCAATCTAACCCAGTTTAGCAACTGATTCTTGCATCTGAAAAATGAAACTTTTTGAAACAAAACTTGTATTTCCAGTAAAAATATTTTTGAATGCAGATTTTTAATCTGTAAAGAACAGTATGTTGTTTCTCAACGTTTCCATAACAGTACTGTGGTTGTAGTAATGCCCATCTCTTCTTTCACCTCATGTTTTTGACATTCTGCAGTACTTTTTGAATCGCTGAAACCTGGCCTGCATTTTAGCATGGTCCAACCAAATCCAGTTTTCCTAGAACAACCACCAGTTCTTTAGTGCTTACTGCATTTATAATGCATGACCTTGTGTCAGACCATTGCCTCTGTTTGAGCTCATTAACATGTTCTGCCAAATATCATTTATTATGTTAATGGTACCATTTCCTTGGTGCTTATAAATGAAGAGGAACAAGGTGACCCATAAAATATAGTTTCATTGTGGCATCCTGATTAAACTATGCAGTTTTTATAAGGTAATAACCTGAACTTTGGTGCTGTGACCCAGATGCTGTGAATCTGATGTATGCACCGTCTAAGTATGTCAGATCTAGATGGATTAGGATGTTTAATTTTCAGTTCCTGTTTTCATAATGTTTAAACGGGAATTGAACATTGTTGTTGGTTGTCGTCGTTTGATTCAATTGTTTGATTCAATTTCAAACTAAAAATCAATCTTAAATTTGTGGTATTTATCATTTTGATGATGGAAAGTTAACCAGATATACGGAGCTACACATTTCAAGCTTTCATACTTTTAGTTCAACTATTCAGGTACTGTAGGGGGACAAGCAACGTATTCACCAAGCCTGAAGTAAGTGCCTAAAATTGGAGTGATGTACTGGGTGCAGTGCCTTGCAGAAGTACTCACACCTGTTAAACCTAAAGCTACTTCTTTTCTTGAGCGGCTTTAAAAACCAGTTCTGCCCTGGCCTTATTAAACTTTGTTAGCAAACACTGCACAGTTCTTCCCTGTTTTTTATGCTCACTTGAGGGGTAAAACATTGACGCCAGACTGCGTTGTCACTACACGAGCAAAGGACATGGGGTAGAGTTTAAGCTTGAGCAGCATCAGGAATTCATTTGTCATCTTTTGAAGCGGAACAACCGTGATTTAGCAGCCCTAGACGCAGCAATGAGGAAGCAAGGAACATTGCAGCTCAATGTTTTGTTGGTGTGATGATGGGGAAACACCAAAACTGCAAAAGATTAGGTTAACGTAATTTGCATTTTATTCTTTATTTGGGTTTTTCTTTTCAATAAAGTTCATGTGTGGATATCTATGTCCATTTTTGACTGCAGTACCTGAATCCAAATGTTGCTCATGTTAAAAAAAAAAAAATCCATAATGCAGACACATTTGCATCTATAAAATTTATTATTTGGCTAAACTGAATAGTTAACATTATGTTTGCGTCTGCAATGAACTTCTAAAAGATGAGATTGAATTTCCAGATTTAAGTCTACCAAATCCATAAACTCGAGTTTATGGACATAACCCAAAAGTGCACCGAAAAGTTCTAATGACATTCACAAGGTGTGAATACGGATCTCTGCCATACTAAGACTTGTTGAAACCTTTGGTCGTTTTTTTTTATTCCTCACAATTTTGTATTAATTGAGGTTTTGCCATAAAATACCAGAACACTTCCTTGGTTGTTATAACGTGACGATGAAAAGCAGTTCAGTTATAATTGTAATGCCTGGCAGTGAACGAAGTTTGAATTTTTTGACTGCATGAACTTTAGAAACTCATGTCAGGATGCTGTGGACCCTCTGTATAAGGGTCTGGCTTTGGCTCTAAACCAGTGTTAGAAATACCACAGTCCATATGAAAAGCTAGCACTGGCTCCTAGTTTTAACACATAGTTGCCAAAGTTATTCTTCCTGGGTAAACGGAGATGCAGAGGCTGCCTCTTATCCTTTGCTAATGGGTGTGTCTGAGGAGCAGGAAGTCATTTGGACAAATGGGTCCATTATTGGCCTTCGTCTGCCCTGGCAACAACACTCAAACAGATGGATAAAGGGATAATTTAATGTGCAATGACTGTGAAAATGACAGATTTTCTTTGAAAATTCAGTTTTGATCCCATTATTTTTCCTGCTAAAGTTTAATAACTCTCACAATGATGGCCATTATAAAGCACTTTTTATGCTAAATGAATCTGATGTTGGTGTCAATTCCAACCCCAATTATTTTTTTTATTTGAGATCTTTTAACAGATCCTGTCATGATAATGCAAACTCTTATTTTTCTCGGTGACACTTGGTCAGTCCCATGCGGAAATGCATTAATAGTTTGTAATTATTTGACTATTTATCACAGCATTCAGCAGTATTGGTGTGTATTGCATGTCTTCCTAATTATAAGCAAGTGTAAGCACTTCTATAAAGAAGGTTGTGCTGTTTAGTGCCAGACTTTGCTTGCACCTAGTTAGGCTAAATCTGGGTTTATAGTTTACACACAGTTTGTGCTTGCAGCTCTGGTGTGCAGATGTGAAACCCTTTGGGTATTTATTTTTAAACGGATCAGTATCTTTTAAAGAACTTTTTTCTTTGGTTTTTCTTGTTTGCCATACCAAAGTATTATTTCGACAACCCTAGTTCAGTATCTCATGTTGGACTCTTTTTAATTCTATAATTATAGGGGAAAAATAATGGCTTCTTAATGACACTGAATGTAGCATTTTGTTCTGTTGTGCTATCAAACACTGTTTATGGAACGGTGTCAATTGCTCTCACATGCCGCTGATGTCACTTCCTTTGATAGGTGCTCTCTCGCTGATTTTACTGCCTCAGAGGTGCTGGTGAGTTTTGATGGGTCGGCACTTTGTTGGACCTAATCCTGAGCAGCCCTGTGGGCTTTGTGCAGTTCAGCAAGTTGAGCTGAGCATTAATCTGCCAATCCTGGACAGCTCCGTGTGTGTGTCCACATGGTCTTCTCTTCTGAAGGAGCTCAGTCAGGGTATCTGTGAGAGTGGGTGGTTTTTGGACCGCTTCGGTAAGACTTTGAGCGTGCTTCACACGAAGCCCTGCCTCCCTGTGTTTTCCAGCCCCCCTCCATTTCCTCCAGCAGCTGTTTCCCTCTTAGCTGGGAACTGAAGCCAAGGATTTTTCTTTTTTTTTCTTTTTCTGTTTTTGTCCTTCCCCATACTCGCGTCACGAGCAGGAACTTGCTGTCTTCCCCACACAAACACACTCTTCTTGTCTGTCTCTGTCTTGTCCCACACGCTCCTGGCTGGTGAGCGTGTTCTGACCTCCTTTTGGATGACGCATTGAAGAGCAAGTATTCCCACTATTCTACTTGGCTGCTGTGATTACATTTGCATCGCTGTGTGGAAATCGCCTGACTTAAAGCAGTGTCTTCATGGTAAGATGCCACTTCTGTGTCTTGGCCCTTTGTGTTTCTAGCAGATCTTTAAGAAGTGACAGGTTTCAAGACGTCTCGACAGTTACGGCGTAATTGGTGTATGTCAGCTCTGAATAAGTGTTTTCTTGTTGGACGTTAAGTCATGTGGAGGTTTTTCTTTTATTTCATGACTTTTATCTCTCCTATTTTGATCATCAGGTGACTTGCTTAGTTTCTCCTCAGCAGAACTTTTGATTGTTTTGGATTTCAGCACAATTTTTCACACACTTGTGTGTTGGTGTAGCTGGAGTTAACTGTTTTTTGTTTGGTTACACTCTTGAGATGGAAAATTTTTTCCCAGCCCTGGAACACCTGTAAGACCGAGTCTAAGCATCCAAGTTCTCCCTGGAGGTTTGAGGTTACAAATTATTGTAAGTCATTGTTTTTGCTCTGAGATACAATAACAAATAGAAGATTTAGATATCTGATGATGCCAAGTCTGATTTGCTACTTCATTACTCTTAGTGAAAAACAATTCCCTTTCTAAACTTAAACTTTGTATCCTTGACATCCAGTGAAAATAACATGCTACATTTAATCTGTTACACATTCTCCAAAACATGGTTAACTGTTAGGAAAGCTTTATCTGACTCAACACATTTAGCTACAGTTTTCAGTAAACCCTATCCTTTCTCCTACTGAAGATTTAATGCGAAACAGTCCGCTAAATTGTTTAACATCAGGATGCTTGCTCAGTTTTGATGACTTGTTGCTCAGAATATTTCAATGTGGTTCAAATGAGAAAAGTTAAGTCTTCTGCTTTATTAACTTGTGGTTTTGTTTTTGAAAACCGTAAAATGTGATAAGCTTCTCAGCAGCTCTTTTGCAGCCTTCACTCACAAAAAGCTCTCTGTGGATATGAACTTGGGCAGCATGTTGCATCAGACACAGATGGAGCTTCAGGGGACGATACAGCCTCTTTTTCAATGTGAGCATTGTAAATGGTAAAGAACACCAAGCAGTGGAAAAACCAATGCTCAATAGGTTACCAAAATGTCCATAACGCATTCAAGTCAGACCAACCACAGAGATCGGGAATTGAGTTTAATACAGATCAGACCTTGATTTGGTCATCTGACATGTTGGCATAAAGTAGTAAAAGACAAAGGTGGGTGATAGTGATTATATATAATATAACCCTTCTTGACCTGGAGTGTTTCACTTCAGCCACCTGAACTGATTTTTGTAAATGATTCCCATTTGGGGAAAAAACAACCAGCTCTTAGTTGATTATCTCTTGATTTGGCTTCCCACTTTGTGTCTCCACTAATCTGTATCTGATAAACATCACCTGTTTTCGATTTGGTTTCCACAGACTCCCTCTCAGACCCGATGCTCTGCGTGAAGGCCATATACTGCAATCTGCCAAATTCATTGCATACCCATTTCAGTGCTTCACTGAGAGCTTAGTTGCAGTCAAACAGAATAAATAAGAGATGGAAAAACAGAAATTTCATTTTGCATCATCCACACCTGTGCTGCTCTCCTATTTTGAAAGTATAGCAAAGCAGTATCATGCAGTGACTGCTGCATCTGAAAACCTTAAGCATAATTTTAGCGGGGATCCCTGCAGAAGATGGTTAAAAAATATATTTTTCTGTGTCCTGCCTTTTTTTAAAAATATATATATATTTAATATACTATTAAAAACCTGCAAGAGGGTTCTCTCTCAATTTCCATTCGTCTTTTGTCGTCTTTAAGGTTATGGGGTGATGGGGACTGTGTCCTTGGGCAAGAAGCAGGGTATGTACTGGACAGGTGGCCAGTCAAACAGGGATCAAAAAGTCAAAACTATGCTTGTATACACACCAGCTTTGAAGTAAACAGTTTAACTTTCATGCATGATTCTGCTAATTGAAACAGAACTGCAGAACCCAGGAAAAACCCCATATGTTCTCATTGAAACAGTTCAACTCCACATAGAAGGAAACTTTAAAGAATTTAAATGAAGACCTTCTTGCTGGGAGCCACAATCTGCATCACATTAAGTTTGCACCTGTAGATTTAATAGGTTCAGAAGAAACAACAGTTCCAGTTAACTATGAAGGTATTCAGACTGAAAATGCAAGTTGGGGTAGAGATGTTTGTAAATGTGGTCTGTTCGGTTTACACTGGTGACATCTGCTTTTACTTGATGGCTCCCAGTTAGTGTTGAAAGGCAACATACAGAAATTTAATAAGCTCTCACTGAGTTCATGTTCCTGTCTAGCCTCAACAATTTTACTGTTCTTACTTTAGTCATGTCTTAATTTTATTCTGTGAAACTTAAGTTTGAATACAACTAAGTTTGAGTCATTCCAAACGTAAATGACTCATTATTCCCCCAAATTTGATTTTAAGTGTAGAACGTTGTTGAGTATGTGAACCAGAGCACTCTGCGCCTCTCATGACCTTGGCTTTGCTGTCCAACTATAACTCAATGCGTTGCTACTGCATATATGAACTCTTTCAGAGTTATTTTCCTGTCTGCAGTGCAATGCAGCCAGTTGTAGTGGTGCTCTCATTTCTATTAGACTGGGAATTCAGAATTTCTGAGTTCCAACTACAAATAAAATGCACCATTAGACCCCAAATCTCAGAGGAGTTGAAAAGAAAGATTCTTGGATGCAAAGCAGGAAGAGCACAAGGAGGGTAGAAAGGAGTTCAAAACATCCCTTCCATCGATCACAATGTGCAAGGATCAGCTCCCCATCTCAATCTCTCTGCCCTGCTTTCTAAACCAACCTTTGCTCGGTTGCATGCAACCGAGCATGCAACCGACCTGCATGCATGACCTGCTGTCATGCATGCAGGTCATGCATGACGGCTGCATTGCCAGCAGCTGTCATGCATGACCTGTTAGTGAGGAAAATAGTTTTTTGTGCTTGGATATTGAGCTCTCAGTAGGACTCTCTTCAGCAACACTCTTCAGTCAGAGACTTCCTAAGATTTGTTGCAAGACTGACTGCTACCAGAGATCCTTCCTGCTCTCAGCATCACCATCCATGACTTTCTAAAGATGCATGGATATGAGATGTGACTGTTTCTCTTTGGGAGCAAGTATCTTTGAATTGCAATATTTTCAGTATATGACTGATTACTCCACAAATTTGGAAATGAGTAATTATTGGTATTGAGCATGTCGTGTCAGGGTGTGGGTGCTTGGTTAACAAATAATTTTAATTTCTAGTATTTCAAGTGGGGAAACATTTAACAATTACTAATTGTAAAGATCCAGGTTCCACTCTGTTAATCATCATGGTAAACTGGCAGATGTTTTAGGTTGAAGCAGCTGTATTTGTTTCGGAGCATGAACTCTGAAAACATTTCCGCTGGAGACCTGAATTTAGTCTCTTCACGTGCCACGTGGTATTTCCTCATTCCAGTTTTTTTCTTTACTTTTCCTGTCAGGGCTTCTGCATCACCCATCCATCACCTGTCCAATCAGTGTATTTAGTGGACAAAATGTTCTAGCTTTGGGGAATTTCACCTTCTTTTGAACGCATTTGAAACGATATTCACCACCTTTGATCCCTCACAAGTTGACAGTTCAAACATGTGTAAAAAAGATTCTGAGGTCTTTTTATAATGCAGTGTACCTCGACCTGCTGCCTCAATTAGTAGCAAATATAGTTGCAACCAGGCTCTGAATGAAACCTTGTACGCATGTAGAAGAGAACTGATTAAATGAAGACCACTGATTTAACAGATTCAGGCTCGTAAAGTAATTTGATAAAGTACAATATGCAATTATAGGCTTGAGGTTAGAGAGATGGAGGTTAAGTGAGCTTTCTAAGCCACACATAATCATGCCTGATTAAACCTGGCATGGTGAACATTGTTTTTGCTAATGGGTTATAATTAAAGTAACTTATTGTTTGTATAGCATATTGTTGAACAAAGTTGTAGTATTGTTTTTTTTTTAAATCTGCTTTAGAAGTTTTCTCCTCAGATGTTGATCATATAGTCATTGCACCTGTGTGCTTATGAGATGGGACTTGGCATGAACAGAAACTGTGCTGTCCATCAAACTAGGATGATGTTGCTTTGATGCTTGGCATTCACCAGCTGGAAAGCCTTTTTTTTTTTTCTCTCTTTTAATGTCAGCATGTCGATGTAGATGCCATCTAGTATCCACAAAGAGTCCTCTGAGAAATGATCTTTTTCTCTTCAATTTTTCAACCTGTCTATGTTGCAGGGTAAAGAAAAAAAATTCATTCAAGGTTGATATTGTGCGCTTTAATTTTTCTAGATTTTCAGTTTCTGTCCTTGGCCTAGGCTCAAAGTGAACAAATGCGCATTGACACAATAAGCTGCATACTATGACGATGTATTTTAAAGGGTACAACTCACACTTGGTCATTCAATGAGCCTCTACTGTAATGATTCAAAACCACATAAGGCAAACTCTGAATACCCATCTTAAGAATAGCTGTAAGGACTTTCGGTCCTGACAGGAAAATCTTTGACATGGTCTCCTGCAGTGTAAAGCCATTTATAGCAATGTTACAGGCTTGTTACATTTTTAAAAATGCCACGTTGGTTGTCTAATAAATGTCTTTGACATTAGTTTGTGAGGAACTGAACATATGATTTGTGTCCACCATGTTTTTATCTTCAGTAGAGGGAAATGTGGAAGTCGCTCTGTGTGTTGCAGTCCAGTCATGAGACGAGGTCCAACAAATGATCCTCAGAGATTATGTCTGAATACTCTGACTACTGTTGTCCATTTGTCATGGTGGATTTTTTTCTCTTTCCTGAATTGCTCTTCTGCTTTCACCTCTGAATTTTGAGATATAAACCTCAACCTAAATGTTTTACCATTTCAAAGCCTACAGTATAGCCAATAAAGCTAGAAAGTGTATTACTAGGGATTGATTAGGTTTTTTTTTTTTTCTAGCTTTCAAGTTTCTATTTTGGGTTGACTTTTTATTTAGACAAGTTTATGCAATTCTGGATCTTTTAGGAATTATTTTCTTAAAAAAAAAAAAAAAAAAAAAAAGTCAAATCACTGGATAAAATGCTAAGTCTTTAATCTCGTCCTTTTCTGAGCATTTCAAGCAGTGGTGAAATGTCTTAACCCATTTAAATATTCTGCCATGGAGCTGTACACGGTCTATGGGAAAAGACTCAATCTTTTGAGAAAAGACTCAATCAGAGCTGCTTATTCTATATTTCCTTTCTGCTTTTTCCCCCACAGCCATGTCAAATTGAGGGTGGCGCTCAGCCCTACTTATAGCAGCATTTGCGAAAACCTTTGAGCTATGTCTGCCAAACTGGGAGACATGGGACTGCCTCAGGCAGGATATTTTTGAAATGCAAAGGGCAATGAATTTCCGTTCTACAGATTTTCCTGGTCAACAGTAAATATCCTAATATTTGCATATCTTGCAGTGTACTTTAAGCATGGTAGACAAGAATTTTATAAGTGTAATATATTTTGGCTACAGATTTTCATACGTTGAACCAAATTTAGCCCCAAGCTTTTTCAACATCTGTGACCGTAAGTAGAAATCACTCGCCATTTTAGTTTTTTAAGCAGACGCCATCAATAAATGTTAACTTTGAAGGATTTAAAATGATTGGGTTAATTCCAGTCACTGTACTTTCCCTGGAAGAACCATGTGGAGTTTCCTCTGAAACAGCAGGGGATTGTGAAACCTTAGAATGTTTGCAGAGCGGACAAGGCGTTCTGTTGGTGCAGCAGGTTTTAAGCAGCTTCATCCTATTAAACCGCACTGCACTCTGTACATTTGAAAGTAGTCGGTGGCCTTTAGTCTTTTCTTCAAGCTCAGCTTGATGTCTTTTTCTTATACAACATAAATGGCTTCACATTTGAAGTTCAATGTAGCTGTGCAGAGGCCTTAATGTTTAGATTAATTTGAAGCAATCTGTGTACAACCTAGGAGCTGAATAGCAACCAGATATTTGCTGGTTTGAGAAGATTATATCAGCCTCGACTAAAAGTACTACTGCTTGTATATTAATTGTTGCTCATTATTTCCCTCTTCAGCAGAGAAACGATTAACAATGATGTTTGTAATATTTTTAATTTAAAGGATATTCTAATTGTTTTGTTTTGCTTTTTGAGCAATTTCAGATATCCCATAACTCGAAGAATCTTACTAAAACAAAACTAATGCCTCGGAACAGAGAGGATGTTGGCAGTGTGATCCAACAAATAAACATTAAATTAGTAGCTTCTGTTTAAGTCATTATTACAAACAATGTTGTATCTTTTTTTGTTTGATTTATAGAGTAATATGTATAATACACAGTTTTACTGATTAGTCAGGTTGTCTTCTCCAGATTAGTCAGGCTGTCTTGAAGTCAGGTGCTCAACAGACATACAACCTGACGGCTTATCAGTTGAAGTTTTAAAGTGCTGTTACCTGAGCAAGAATGACGAGTGGCGCTCCTTCAGTTTCCACACCGTGACTGTGAAGAAATATTTCCAACAACCACATTGTTCCGTCTTGAAAACAAAGGAAAGTTAGACGAGTCGACTGAGATTGTGCAACTGGAGGTGGTGAAGGGTTGAAGCCAAGTTGGTCTGTGCTCTATACAGCCTGCGAAAACCCTAGCCACTCTGTCACATTGTCTGTCATTAAAATGACGTAAAACTGTCTGAAGGAACATTTTCATTGTAGGCTAAAAACAATGCCCCTTTAAGGGGAAACGACAAACTAAGAAAACACAGATTTTTCTGTTTATTCTTGACTTACCAATTCAGAACAAAAAATTAGGATCATGTCTCTGTGTGTTTACAGGGTTGTGGTCCCCTCAGGCTGACGACTGTGTGTGCCTAGCAGCATCTTTCCACACTGACCTCACATCATTTCTGTGCGCCCATGAGGTAACGTACGGACCTACTGGCCCCTCATCACCACCCTTTGTCCATCCTTTTCCCTCCCCTCTGTCCCCTCCTCCCTTAAATCCTCTAAACCATGGGCCAGAAGATCTCTGGCAGCATCAAGTCAGTGGATGTACGTGGGGAGCCTTCGTATCGGCCAGTGCGTCGCGAACTACGGGGTCCGGATTTCTGTCGGCCCCCCAGACTGGATTTACTGCTCGACATGCCGCCAGCCACTGCTGATACACAACTTCGCCACGCCTGGAACTCTGACGACCGATCACTCAACGTCTTCGTCAAGGAGGACGACAAGCTGACTTTTCACAGGCACCCCGTGGCTCAGAGCACAGACTGCATTCGAGGGAAGGTTGGCTACACCCGTGGCCTACACGTGTGGAGGATTCACTGGCCAGCAAGACAGAGAGGCACCCATGCTGTAGTAGGGGTGGCTACTGCTGAAGCACCTTTACACTCGGTTGGTTACACGGCCCTAGTAGGCTCAGACTCGGAGTCCTGGGGGTGGGACCTTGGCCGAAACAGACTTTATCACGATGGAAAGAACAGACCTGGTAACTCTTCTGCACCCACGTACCCCAGTTTTCTGGAGCCAGATGAGTCGTTTGTTCTCCCAGACTGCCTCACAGTAATATTGGACATGGACGAAGGGACGCTAAGCTTTATGGTGGATGGACAATATCTAGGAGTGGCCTTCAGGGGCCTAAAGGGAAAGAGACTGTATCCCATCGTCAGTGCAGTCTGGGGGCACTGTGAAGTATCAATCCGCTACGTCAATGGACTAGATCGTAAGTAAAAGTGTAAACTGGATGTTTTTTTATTATTATTATTATTATTTTTTTTAAATTACTGTTTTGGCTTTTTTCTCTGTCATGGCACCAATCTATAATTATTTATTTTAGTCATCGATCCACTTTTTTCACTTCCAATACTTGAGGTTCAGGTTTAGCCAATACGGTAAAATGATGCTGAATTAACTTAAAACGTTTTTTTTTAAACTGACATGAATTACAAATTTATTAACTAATTCGGCACCAGTACAGTACACTTAAATCTACCAATAGTTTCGCAAGCTTGTCAAACATGTAGAAACACAACTTTAACTTGTTCAGTCAGTGCAATTATGATATCACAACTTTAAACGTAATATAAACTGAAAATGACCAAAACAGTTGGTTGACTACCTTGGCCAAACGAATAAAACGAACTGCAACAAATTTTCTTACGATTCAGAAAGTGAAATGAGAAATTCTAGGTATGATGTAAAATAAATAACACACAATGTCACTCAGAGCAGAAAGTATAGAATTAGACTGATTAGATCTGCCTTTATGGATTGGGCACATTTTCACTAATGCCTGATCTGCATCAGGGTCAATGCAGATGTTACCGGATCAGTGCGTCTCTAATTTATTTAAATTACATTTTTATTGTCACTTTTTAGCACTTTTTTTGCCTAACATATTTCAGTTTCATATATGGCTCACTATAATCACTCCACAAAAGAATGTATTAAATCACATCGCACTTGTTTTCCCAATCTTTACTCCAAATAAGAAGTCCATGGCCTTTTATCATTTATCATTTCCCATGCATAAAGAGTTGATCTAAAAAAAAGTGAATATTCTGATATCTGGCATTAATGCTAGTTGTGAATCAGTATCTGAGCACTGCTGTAGTGCTGATCTGCACTAGAACATGGTCACCCTGAACAGTCTGCGTTAAGTTGGATGACTCACTGGAATCCAGCCTTGTAGATCAACCGCAGTCGTTTCTTTTGCCTCAGTGAACCTTCTTGTGGAGATTTACAACCACCTGCTAAATAGCCTCCAGTGCCTCGCAAGTTTTGTGTGGAAAGGAAATTCTTCTTGCATTGCAGAAAGTACATGTCAGCTTGACCTTTTCTGTGTTTTTCTTTCCCATGCTGCTTTTCTCCCATTTTGTCCGCTCCAACTAGTGGAATTGTCAAAGTTTCGCAAGAGCAATCATTGTAGGTCTTGCCTCGCTGCATGGCTGTGCGCCACAAACCTGTGGTGGGGACAGCAGACAGTTAGGTCCTGGAGGATGTCCCAGTGTGTCACCAAGATTAACGTCTGGAGTTGTTTGGCAGGAAGCCCTGCATTGTAGGTTTACTCCCCCTCTTTTGCATGATATCGGCCAAACTCTTGTATTTGGTATTTCTGTTGATAGTGCTTTGCAAAGGTTTTCCCACCCTCTTTTGTGATGTTACACCCACAAACTTCAGTGCAATTTATGTATTTTTGTGAGATCAACACAAAAGAGTCCCTGTGAAATGAAACATGTTTCAAATAAAATGTAAAGCGTGCCAAGCAATATGAATCGGTCCCAAATGAAATCCACTGCAATCTAATCAGTAGGTGTAGTTTCCCTGTGTGGAAAGCCTCAGATGTTTCTAGAGAGAATTGGTGAACTAAATGGAATAGGGCTGTTGTAAACGAATATTTTAGTAATCGAGTAATCTATCGATTATTCTTACGATTAATCGAGTAATCGGATAAAAAAAAATTATAAAATGAAATATTGGTAAATCTGGCATAATACCGGTGTTACTATCAGATATCAATATCAGTCCAATTTTTCATATTTGAGCATCCCTAACAGTTGCTTTTTTGTAGTTTAGAAAACTAACCTGTAACAATAATAGCTCACTTTCTAAGTTAACCAGAAGAAAAGTTATAGAAAAATCTGAAACTATATTGAATTTAATAACAAAGAGGCAGGCTCACAAATATGCTTATAAAAAATGTCTACAATCCAGCTTTTAGTTTATGTATTCATCTTCAGTGAGTTTAATAGATTAATTAAACTCACCTTGCCACCTAACCTGTCACGCTTTGGGTTTGAAAATACGGGAAATGCCGCCTGGAGTGGGAGGAGAGGGCGAATGAACGAACGTAAGATGGGGTGGAGGGGAGGAAATAGACCAGCGGACTGAGGAACCGTTAGACCGGGGGACGAACACGGGGGGAAGCAATACGGGATATTTACGACACCTTCACTGGTCACACTCAGAAACTCATCTACCAGCCATGTACGATGCGCTCCGCCACCCGTTTCTTCAGACCGGGATATGAAATTTATTGTATGGTTCGTCAGTAAAGCTACATTTACACGGTAAGCATCAGCTACTCAGCCGCCCGCCCTGTTCAGTCTATCCGCTCACCTCAGCGCTCTTCCCGCCGTTCGCTTTCAACCAGCAGCCCCGGAGGAGAAATGCTGCCGTACTCCAGGCATTCCCCCAGTCATTTTAAGGATGCTTATTGGTACCCCAAAAACGATAAAAAGTCGGGCATTATCATCAATCAATAAAATCCCCACGGGCCAATCTTGAAGATTGGACTTTATGTCGCTGAGACTTAGCTTTTGTCAACAACTCAGAGGCGGAAGTGAGAGCTCCGCGCAACGCAAATGAAGTCCCGGCCGGAACACGGTGCGCTAACTAATAAAACATAAATTAACGAAGCTTCGAGGCAGGTAAATTTTCCTCGAGGAATTTTAGTAATCGAGGTACTCGAATCATTCGAGGAATCGTTTCAGCCCTAAAATGGAATGGTATGGCACAAATACAAACTTGGACATTGCACTGTTAAAGTCAAGAAGTCCATGGAGGTCTCTGCTGGTGTAATGGTGGCAGGCTGGGTCAAACCGGTTTACACATCCTTGTCCTTCTTTTGCAAATGAATTCTGTTTTGACCCAACTGTCATTGTGTTCTCTATCCTCCCACCTGCTTTCTAACAATCTCTTTTCTTCCTCTTCCTTTTCAACACTAATCCTTTCTTTCAGTAATTAAAAAGCCAGTTGTGGCAGGTTGCTGTGGAAACGGTTTAGCTGACTTTTGTGGCTTGATGGGCCTTTTAATTGATCTTTAAAAGCCTGCTTTGTAGCGTTTTGGCCTTTGGATCACAACTGTTCACAACACATCATGCTAGACTTGATCTAAAGGCACGCAGATGGTGTGAGTGTTTTAGTAGTTGCCACTGAAATTGTGGAGGTGTGCTGGATATGATTGTCATGGCAACTACAGACAGTTGCATTACTAAAAAGATTCTATTCAGATTTTTCTTGGGTAGTGAGAAGTTCAGGTACTTCTGTTTTCTCAATATGACTTTATATGGAGCCATAATGCAAAGATGACAAGTCAGACTTGTTTTGAGTTTTTATCTTTACTTCAGGAGAGCAGTAATATTGCAGAATTGACATGTTTTGACAACAGTTTGGACCATTAGCAGAATGTGTTGCAAGACCTTGATGGTGCTTGTTGACAAACCTTTGCTTGCCAAATAGCCAGACATGTTTAATGAAGAAAAGTGTGATAATGAAGGCTTTGTGGTTTATTGGAATTCAAAGTTGTCTCATCACTTTCTGAAAAGATCAAAATTAGTTAACATTGTCTTGAAATGATTCAACATTCATGGAGGATCCTTGTGCTGAAAAAAAGGCCCCATCTGTCACAATTCAAAATTACTTCATCTATCATTTCGGCAGTTTTTGTAGAAGGTCAGAAGGCTGGAACAAACGCTTTGCAATTTGATGTTCTTACACAACAAGCTGTATAAAAAAAAAACCATTTCACGGTAGATTTTTACATCTTTCAAGTGTACAGTGATGAGGCTGAAGTTTGTAATTCAGACTGTTAATCCATGCAGTGTGACTGGCAGTAGTTGGTGTCACTATTTTGATGAGATAGTGAAGATATTGTGGACTTTGGTGTAAACTTTTTTTTTTTCTGGTTGTACTCACATAGGCAAGTTTAAGTTAAGTTTAAGCAGAATGTTCATTTAAATGTGATTAAACGAACAGCTCTATTATTGTTGTTGTCACTGCAAAACAATTAGTCAAGTGAAAGTTGAGCTGTCCAGTCGTCGTCGCCATTGTTTGGTGTTGCAGCTGTTCATCAGAGGACTGCTTGGATGCAGCCCATAGGTTCAAATTTCGATAAATTAAATCCATTAAGTATGCTTTCACTGCCTTTGATTCTCACACATGACAAATTTGTCAGTCGTGTTTGGTATTAACCCACTTTCCCTTATCTCAAATCTTGTCGGCATTATTTCATAATGCTGTGAAGACATGAATCTGGAAACTATGCAAAAGTAGAACTCCATGGCATGACCAGAACTTTCGATCACCTTCCAGCTACATCAACGTGTGATTGGCATTGCTTTCTACCTTAGTCTTTCCCTAGTTGATATTCCAGCTCTGTGTGTTGGTGTTTCTCTGTCCCTCCTGGTTCTCTTGCTCATTTCCAACATCAATGATCTGATTCTGTCCATTCTTGAGTATATCTCGTGTTCATTGTCCCCCTTTGACTAATTTGTGAAGATTTTTTTTTTCATCTCAGGCGTTCCCAGACCTTAAGGGTGACTCGTACACCTGAGATCTTAAAACTGGGTCAGATGGTCCCAATAGTGTTGCATTAATATAATGCATAAGCATGCCTGGAGGTCTGTACCTGACACTGCTGCCTCAGTGCATCTTTCTTAATGAGTTGAGGCAGAAACCGGTAGGAGTTGTAAGTTGGACGTAACTGGGTTGTGCTGTCTCGCACATTGAGCTACTGTCTGAGCGACGCCCACCTGACCTCTGAGATTCACTGAGCTCCATGTGTGAAAGTGAGAGGAACTGGAAGAAACTCTCACCAGTCGGCTGTAAGCAATCTCACCTGACTGAGGACAGACAGACTGACGTCCCGCCATCACAAAGTCTATACTCCGTTCTTCTGCTTTGTTCTCAACGAGGTGCTAGGTGTGCACGCCCACCAGCCTGCCTCTGCAGACGGCTGGTCCAGTAGTGCATCAGATCCGCAGGCTCTCTTTTCTTAAAGCACAGTTTCCTACACTCCATCGTGTCTTTGGTGCCATAAAGCTGTCAGAAAGTCTCTCTGGCTGCTTCGGAAAAGATGTGAAGACATGTGAGAAAAGGAAGCTTGCAGATATTGACAGCTGCATGATGGATTGGTGGAAAGAGAGGGATGAAGGTGTGAAAAGGCCCACCAGTCAACCTAAGAATGAGCAAGGATGAATTATTAAGCCTGCCTTTTCGTTCTGCGCCAGGCAGGGGCTTCAGGTATATAGAGAAATGAGTGGCTGAGAACAGATGGTCTTCATTTCAATGTTCATCATGATATGGGCCCCAAAGAGTAAGCTGTGATTAAAATCCAGTTGCATCTGATTCTGAATATTATTCCAGCAATGATCTGCGGTGT
Organism: Poecilia mexicana; assembly: GCF_051168715.1. NCBI lineage: Eukaryota > Metazoa > Chordata > Actinopteri > Cyprinodontiformes > Poeciliidae > Poecilia > Poecilia mexicana. The sequence continues at coordinate 13,315,697 of NW_028263382.1, read as the reverse complement.
GTGAAGTTGGAGTACAGCAGAAATGTCAAATGCTTCCAGTTGACACTTCTATGTGGCATGTGTTTTATCTGCTCTGAAATGTCTCGATTAAAAGCTTGTGGTCCAAACTGAGCCCAGCGGAAATGACTTGTTAACCACAACAGAGACCACTCACAGCACCACTACTCCGTCAGACCATTTGATGGAGCGAGCACCTCCCGTCGGTGCTCATCAATTTGTCTGACAGGGCCATTTGTCGCCCTAGGCAACCCTTACCATGGAGACCAGCTTGTGGTGGAGGCAGCAGTGATTGGCCAGTTTTCAGTCTGTAGGATCATCACCACTCTGCCGCCCTCAGGAGATCGCTGCCAAGTGACGCGAGTGTTTGTGGTAGCATCACCGCAAGCAACAATGATTCACCCCCAACGAGGAGACTGTGCATGGAGCGATAATTAACTTTGTTTCACCAGAGCAGGCATATGCAGCGCTTCAGCTGTTCTACGTTAGTCAGAAAACTTGTCCCATGCAAACAGCGCTTGGAATAACAGAAACCCGTCTGTTCCACTAGCAGAATGGAGAACTTCTCATTGGTGTCGGGATATTTTAACCACATATCTAAGACGGTTCTCGGATCTCTAGATTTCTAATGAAGAACACGTGCATCTGTGACTTCACACTCTTTTCTCATGAGGATGTGGTTGTCATGGAAACTTTCCATATGTTAGAGCTGTTTTAGCGATACTAACCTCCCAAACGGGACTATAGGGGGACAGTTTTCTCAGGTTCTTTTTGAGGACAAACTTGAGCCGGTTAACATGGCTGGAGTCTGAGTGATGGAGATATGCTTGTTAGATTTTTGTAAAGATTTGGAGCAAAAATTGGGAAACCAATTTTATCTGCTGTAACTGTATCCATTTATTTCTTCACCTACAGGGTATCATCCTTAAAATGTCTTAAATATTTTTTTTCTGAAAAATAAGACCTTAAAATGCCCAAAATGTTTTAAAAATATAAGTTGACCTTAAATATGTTGGTCACAGCTCTTCAGTTTTGCCGTGCCAATACTATTTAATCTATGTAGGTCGTGGCATACATCTTCACTCTCTGCGTTCTGTGACCCACAACGGTTAAGACTGCTAATACATGCTAGCTAGGTAGCCAGCTAGTTAGAGCAATATGCCATGTGAGAAGCACTGCCAAGAGCCAGAGAAAGATTTTGTCCATCTGTTGTGATATAGGTCTTAAATTGTATTTATAATGGCCCTGAAAATGTCCTAAAGTCTGAAGTTTTAAGTTTCAGTTTGTGATACCTGCATAAACCCTCATTTGGTGTTTGTTCTTAAATCACATCTATGTGACTATTAATTTACGTTCTCTTCAGCAAGTCCCTTCATGTTTCATTGTGTAAGTCTAAGCGTGATTAATCAAAGTCCTTGCCTTCGAAGTTCCGTTAAACAAAACGTGGCAAAAAGTTACTGAGTTCATCAGTGCGTACAAAGAAAACGACAAGGTTAAGCTCAAACAATCAGAAATCAACTTTTAGAGTCCTGTTCAGACTAGATTCCTGTCTAAACTTGGCCTTGAGAGAAGCTGCTGCTCCCTCTCTGCTGACTGCAGCGTCCAGAGTTCCTGTAACAGGGACAGCAGTGATGGCTGAGGTCTCTTATTCCAGTCTGCCTCCATGCACGCTCCAGTTTGTGGTCATCCTTGGGCCTTTTAATAGACTGGAGAGAGAAATAGTTTAGCCAGCCACAGAGGACTCATATTTGTGCTCATATCTTTAATTTTGTGTATAAAATATTTCTGCCTCAAACATTTAACTGTGCAGATGGACCTTTCTCAGGGCGCACATTTTGACTTGTCGCAGTAAGTGAAGCATGGATGCATTAATAATTTGCATCCTTCGTAATGGAGCTTTTGCACATGTGGTTTCATGACTAACTGGGAAATGAAAGGACGGCTTAACAGCATGACGCACCGACTCATCCTTAATGTTACTGTTGTAACAAGTCAAAGCGATGTGCTGGAGTGAGAGGTCGCTATGGCGATGAAGTTGAAATGAAGGACAGGTTGACAAAAAGGCAGCAGACCAGGCTCATTTAGATCTACTCTAAGGCTCTTATCCTTTGGAATAGTTAAAGAAACATGTTGCTCTGCTGCCTAAATACCAAAAGAGCCTTGTGGAGTTCAGTTCCGTGAAGGTTAACAAACTTTTTTCGGTGGTCACCCACTTGGTCAGGTGTGCATTAACCTTTTCATGCATGTGTGATAGCCGGATCGTGTCCTTCAAACCGATGAAATTGGTGCATCGGGGCTCTCCTCAGCCAGATGGTGCATCCAGGTGGTGACGCTGCAGTTACGAGTCTGACATCCTGACCTGACTTTCCTTTCAGATCCCGCTGGCACACATCATCCACGGCCGTGACGTGTTGACATGCCAGATATCAGAGCTTATTAGTCCAGACAGGAAATGGTTCACAAAGACGCGTTTTATATCGTCACCAATCTTGCAACATTTCCACATATTTATCATTTGATGTCATAAGTTCATTCAGGACCTGTTTTTTCAAAGTTAACAATTGTTGAATTATATTTTTGTTGCAGCTGCACATTTCTATGCGTTCTTATCAGTGTGTAGACGTGCTCTTCTGTTTGCCTGCCGCTTTGCTGCTAATGCACTGAAATTCCCCTACTGAGGGACAAATAGATTATTCTGTTTGTATTTCATGCATGCATATTTTAATAGGATGCAGTGTATTGTAGGGGGATTTTGGGAGATGCAACGACACAAAGTAGTGCTTAGATGTAAAATGTAGCTTTGCCCAGTTAAAATCTGAAAAGTATTAGTAAGTATTCATCCCCTGAGTCTGTAGTTTGTAGAATGTTTTGCTGCAATTGCAGCTGTAAGCATTTAAGTCTACACCAGCGTTGAATATTTATATTCAAAGCTTCACAGAATAGTTTTATCTCAATCGGATTGGATAGACGGTCTCTGAATATTCTACCCACAGATTTTCAGTTGGATTTTTTAATTTGTTTTTATTTGTAGTCTCCAGCAGGTTTTTTCTCCGGATTGCTTTGGATTCCTTCTCCAGTTACTCTCTTCCTGCTGCAGAATAAAGCATGATGCTGCCACTTCCGTACATCAGTCTTGATGGTGTCTTTGGAGCGATGCACGATGATTAGTGTTTTTCATGTGGGCTAAAAATTCAGCTTCGGAGCGTCTTCCTCCACATGTTTGCATCGTCCCGTACTATACATGGTTTGTGGTTAGCTGCAAATAAATATCTTCCTATAGATTTTTTTTTTCTTGCCGCTCTTCCAGAGGAAAAAAAAAGGATTTTTGAACAGCACAACTGACGGCTGTCCTGTCAGCAGATTCTCTCACCTGAGCTGTGGATCTCTACAGCTCCTCCAATTACCACAGGCCTCTTGTGCGCTTCTAAAATAATTCCCTCCTTGCCCAGCCTGTCTGTCTGTCTGTAAGACTGAACGATGGATTGATCAACACTCTGAGTTGATCAGAGTTCAAGATTCTTCTAGAATCGAATCTGCTTTAAATTTTTTCTCAACATTCCGCTTGACTATAGAGTAACGAGTGCCAAATTATAATAAATAAATAAACTCATAAATTATTTCTGTTGTTCCTGCATTTTCCAGCAAAAATATTAACCTCATTCGTGGCATTCATGGCAGAAATGGTCTTGAGTCGCTGTTTGAAGCAGCCAATGAGACACTTGTGTCTGATTTGATGTGTGGAGTTGACATTTAATTCAATAATGATGTACTTTAGCACAGAAAGATGAGAATTTATTAAATCAATACATTTTTTTTAAGGTTTTGTTGGCTCTAGTGGCCTTTATTTGAAAGTAGTTCAACAGGAAAGAGGGTAATGAGAGAGAGGGAAGACATGCTGCAAATGTCACCATTTGCCGAGAATCAAACCTGCGACCCCAACCACAAGGACTATGGCCTCAATACGTGGGTCGTGCTTTGCCCCTGCCACACTACAGCACCCAAATACTTTTCATTTAGGCACATAATTTAATACATTTAATAAACTATTTCTGCACTCTTCAGTCTCCATAGCTGTCCTCTCTGCTGTTTTGTTGTCTTTGCGTTTTGTTCTCTAACAAACCTTTAAGGTCTCTAAAGGACAGCTGAATTTATACTGGGATTAAATTACACAGTAATGAACTCTGTTCGGTTTACCTTTGAAAAATGTTTACATTTATGGTTGTAATATACTTTTAGTCTCAGTTTTGTCATCTGACTGGATTAGATTTTTGTCCCTACATCTTGGTGGTTGAAGCTCCCTCTGTGAGCCATACGATGGTCTCTCTGCATGGCTCCAGATCTCATTATGTAAATGTCTGAATGAGGCTCTGAGGTCAGCTGTGGTGTGTGTGTGTGTGTGTGTGTGTAGGAAGTGTGTTATGTAGTCTTGCTGTGATCAGGGCTTCAGTGGGACTGAACTGGACCCAGAGGGGGCTTCCTGTTCTGTTTGGACCCTAACTGCTGCTCTCTCCTGTCCCTCACAGCGGAGCCCCTCCCCCTCATGGACCTGTGCAGACGAGTAGCTCGACTCGCTCTGGGTCGGGAACGCATCCATCACATCGAGACGCTTCCTCTGCCACAGACCCTGAAAAACTACCTCCAGTACCAGTGACTGCTCTCCTCCACATGCACACGCGGGGATCCAGGAGGGGGAAACGCAGAGGCCCACCTGCTGCCTCCAAACTGGACTTGACAAATCTGCTCCTGCAGCAGAGCGACGTTGACCAGAAACAGGCGGTTAGGAAGTGCTATAGAAGCAGGCGATTGTTTACACCTTTAGGATGTTTTCAGTTTGGATGTCATCTCTTGGTTTTATTATTATTATTATTATTTTAGTGGTTATATTCTCTGCCTTTTTTCACTTAGACATTATTAACAGAGCTGATGAGATGATCTGATTGGCATCAAGCTGATGTAAAGAAGTCGAGCCGCAGTCGGCGCGGCCTCACGCAGTGTGGTTTACACCGACGGTCTGCTCTGCACAGCCTCTTTGAGGACGCTTCCTCAGACATGTTGGTATTTATATTTATGTTCCCAACAACACAGTGGGCTCCTGTGGGGACAAAACACTCCCTGCAAGCCATAGGAGAAAGAGAGTGAGAGAGAGAGAGAAGGTAAGGGAGAGAGTGTCTTCACACACACACTGTTCTATTTTTAATTTGCACACACACAGTTCACATATATACACATACAGTGTATGGAAACGTAGCCTGCACTGTCGGTAGCTAGAACACGATGGTGTCAAACGTGGCACCTCCAAACTGGTCTGAATATTTAAAGTCTGCTCTCTCCTGTCGGCGGTTCTCTCTCCATGCGTCTCTGCCACTTCCTGCTAGTTTGAGATTTTTTCTGTCAGGTTTATTGAACTGGAAGGGCTGCAGATGCAGTTATCCTGCTCTCTCGCTCTTAAGCAGAAGATGAAGCTGTCTTCAACTCCTAATGTGCCTGCTCCGCTACAGTAAGCATTCAGATAAAAAGCGCACTACATTCTGTCACAACACGACTTTTTTTTTTTTGCCACAAAGTTGGAAATGCTGCTTTTTTCTTCTTTTTTTTTTAACCTGTATGTTTCATCGTCTTACTGTTAGTTTTTTATCTCGGATTTACTTTTTTTTTAATGAATTTTGAAATATGTCTGTGGGACATATCTCGCATGCATAGGTTAGAAGAATGTGCTACCATGAAAATGTTTTTAAATGTAAATAAAAATAAACTGCTAAACACTGGCTCTGTCTGGGATTTTATGTTTAATATCAGGGTTGGAGAAAATTGATTTTTTTTTTTGCTGCTTCTTTTTTGCAGTCATTTTCCTGAACCCCAACAATGATTGGGAATCTTGTGCACTTAATGAGATAGCATCATGAGAAAAAGACAATGTGGAAATGTTGAAGCAATATCTCAACAAGTAAGCCAGAAATCTGAAGCTGAGTAAAAACAGATCTTTCAGACAGGAATACGGCCACATTTTTTCTTTTTTTTTTTTTTTTTTTGCAGCTTCCATCACAATAAATTGTGGTCACAGGTTTAAAGTTGTCTTTATCCAAGGTGGTCTGTCAGCCTGACTAATACACAGCAGTTCTGTCAGGAAAGATGGTCCAAAATTCAACCTGCAACCCGGTCATGCAGTTTAAAAGGCAAATACAAAGGGAACATTAACGTCTGACTTTGAAAAATATAAAACGGCCCATTCTGTCCTCGAGCAAAAGGGTTTTAAAATGGGAATTTTTCTGCAGCAAGAAGTTACTCAGCCTTAGCTGCAGTTAACTGAGGAGAAATCATTGCTGCTGGTCCTGGTTGTTTTGGGGCAGCATCAGAATCTACTGTCTACATGACAGAAACCAAGATGAGCTCAGAACCTCCAGCACAAAATCCATAAATGTTAAAGTGCAGCTAACACCTAATGAGAGGCATCCTCTGCTTTTAGCTGCATGGGGGAGAAGACGATGACAACTGCTAATGCAAGACAACTGATGGATGTGCATATTTAATGCTTCAATAAAAATGTCTAGAATGTGTTGAGGCAGAGTTGAGTGATCACTGACTTGAGAAAGTGGTCGTTAACACTCGGATGGAAGCGACGGGATGAAATACAAGTTTCAGCAGACTAGATCAGCTTAAAACTCTCTTCTCCCATTGATCCTCAGCTGTAGAATGTCTCCCTCAGCATGCAGGGCTGCTCAATAATGCAAGTGCCGGCCATTTAAAGGATTATTGAACAGAGCCTGAAAGGTGAAGCGCACGACTTGTCTGATTTAGTTCGAAGTGACTCGACTTGGTCCATATTTAAATTTACCACGCTGTCTTTCCTTCTGCCTCCACTTATCTTCCTTTCTCCCACCACATGAGCTTCATCAGCACATCTGTGATAGTTGTCTTAAGATTTGGCCTTTGGAGAAAAAGAACAATTTTGCAAAAACGACAAAGAAAACAAAAAAGTCAATTTTTAAGTGGCGATTCAATTAAGCGAAACATGTTTTGCAAACCGCCGTGTCCTTATAGAAAATGTAATTTCCCTTCTTAATCTAACAAGTTGTTGTGCCGCCTTTAGAAGCAACAAGTGTCGTCCAGCATTTGCAGCGGCTGGCATTTAGTCTTTTGGGATTTCCAGCGACATTCTTTGCAAAATTGTTTGAATTTAACTTCTGTGGAGGATTTTTAGTGTGAACCGTCACGCCACATATTTATAAGATTTAAGTCCAAACTTTTCCTAGACCCCTTCGAAGCCGTTTTTAACTATTTAACTAACTGCTGCCATTTTGAAAGCTGCAGCTTTTGTGATGCCTGGAAAGCAGTAACCTGTCTTTGCCAAATCAGAGAGATGACTCCTCTTTTCCACACTACACCTGTCAGTGTAACAAGGTGACTTATTTATTCGTCAGACAATAATGAAGCCAGAAGGTGGCTGGTGAGACGTACAAAATGTGAATCTTTAATTCATGATATGTACAAGGGAAAAGTGATATTCTCACTCGGGGTGAGGTTGGTTTGGGTAGCTTTGTTCCTTCAGCAATTGAAATTAGCTGAATACTCCATATACTCAGGATGTCTTTTGAGCAACATTTATTTGATAAAAACAAAAAAAAAAGTACAATGTTTTACAGTGCGGTACATGGACATGGTGATGAGGCTGTGGATGGAAACCGGCTGAGTGCTCCGAAAGAGGCAGAAATCCCAAATTTCAACTGGGAAAACCTGTCTGCTTTGCTTGGAAGCCCATTTAAAAAGCCATTTATTCACAGCATGCGGAATCCTCAGAGGACAAATAATCCTCAGAGTGTAAGTTATGCCTCTGATCCACTTCGTGATCTGTAAAGCTGCAGATAAGCCCAGAAACATCGACGATACACGATCTGTTCTTGCTCCTGGGACTTACTTTTACTTGATTTCATTTTATTTGCTTCCACTTGTTCATCTTTAGAGACAGAAAGATTGAATGGGGAGTTTGTACAACTTAATGCAACATTTTTCACAGCGCGAAAACACTGCGAGAGATTCTGGTGGAGTGTGGAAATGGGGAGATTTATTTACGGCAGCAAAGAGAGGATGTAAAACTGTCTTCCTGTGGTATCAAGGAGATGGATGGCTGGTGAGCTGCTCCAGCCCTGCAAGTCTGTCCCCAGGAAAGAATTAATGGAGTGGAAGCAACACGCAGGACGTAGTTCTCACTACTGTTGCTGCAACGAGCATTACCACAAAAAAATCATCCATACACCAGTTAATTATATAGCCGCTAAACACAGAAGCAAAGTCCATGTAAATAAGTTGATCTTGCCCCTGTAATGTGCTGCAAACAATCAGTTCATATTCTCTGGTTTGCTGGCATACACAAAAAGTGAAGAGACGACTTGTTTTTAGTTCAGGAAGTTTGGAAAGTGGCAACGGCTTTAAGCATCTGCAGTAGAAGTGAATAGATGGCAAAGATCGACAAAATCTGGCTCATTAAAAACCCTTTAATATTAAAGGGAAATCAGATTTTTACAAAATAAAAGCATTTAAAGATATTTAACATATATAAAATAAGTGGTTGCATAAATACTCACCCCCTTCTATTAAGTATTTAGTAGATGCACCTTTGGCTGCACTTGCATCATGGAGTCTGTGTGGATCGGTCTCAGTCAGGACTCGCATCGGGAAGCTGCATTTCTCCTAAACGCTCCAGGCTCTGTCAGGTTTCATGGGGATCAGATGTGAACAACCATTTTTCTAGTCCTGCTGCAAATTTTCCATTAGACTGACATCTGTGCTTTGACTGGACCACCCTAAACATGAACCCTGTTGTCCTCACACCAACTCTGTTCAGCTTTAGCTCGGTGTTTCTCAATCCTGGTCCAAAGAAACCACTTCGCTGCACGTTTCAGGTGTTTGGCTTGTGCCACACACCTGCTAGCTCCACAATTAACAGGCTTTCTTACTGACATTCTCCCATAAAGCTTTGAATGGTAAATAATCAGGTTGTAGTACCACATTCTTTATTGACACACTTCAAACCTGTTTGGGGAGAATTTTTTATTCCACTTTCTATTTAGCCACTGTGTAGATTGCAGGTCACTCTGTGCTGCATTCACTTGCACCCAGACATTTGTTAATGAATTATTTAAACACTTGTTCAGACGGCACATGCGTTGTTTACATTAAACAGTGCAATTAAATGTGTTGATTTTTTTTTTTTTTTTTTACTCGTTTTTTTCTGCAGTGTAGATCTTATTTCAAACTGGCACAGAAAAGTGGCAAGTTGATTTGTTGAATGAACTGGTAAATAAAACTAAGGTGGAAAATCAGCCTTTCATAGTCATATTTATCTGTCTGGTTTTGTTTCCAGTCTCTGTTTTACAATTTGATTATTTCAGCACAGAATGGTTTATCTTCTGGCAAAACAAGGTGGAGATGTCTCTATTGTATTTCGACAATGCAGCCAGCTGTTTTGAAGTCATGTCGCAAAGCCTCGCAAGAATAAGTTTCGTAAATGAAAACGGATGCTTTAACGTTCAGCATCAGCTGAACTGGGGTCCTGGCTGGCCCGGATCCTGTATGTGTGCCAGCTGAAACAATCGTGGGCCGCTCCGCCCTGACAGACAAATATAGCCATACATGTTCTAAATCAAGAACAGTGCATGGATCAGCAGCGGGCCTCCTGGCAATTTGAATTTTCCCCAAACTGCGACTTTAACCTAAATTCCTTAGAGAGCGTCCCGTCAGCTCAAGTGAGAGTTTCCCTTAAAACGTGATGAATCTTCTTTTACAGCTCAGGAAAAGCCGCAGTTACGAAGCAGTCGTTACAGCTTCTGCTGTGAAAGACATTTCCTATCTTTTTCAGTGACCATTTTTAATTGGAATTGATCACACTAACATCATTAGAAGTAAAATATCCACGTCAGTCACGTTTAAAGAGATATTAACAGATGGAACACTTAGGAATTTGGGTCCAGTCTTTTAGAACACTCATCTTTTCCTTCGAAGCTGCAGAGTTGAAGTTATCTACAGCAACACAATCAGATTTCCCAGTTAGATTGTTTGAGAACATTATCATTTAAATAATTCCTACCAAAGTCCAAACCTAAGACAGGAGGATCTATGCTTTAGACCTAAACAAAGTGTGGATCACAAGACTGCAGCAAGATCAAAACAAGAGAATAAATGTGCATGACCATATTTAAAGGCAAAGATTTAACGTTTGTTTACTTTTCATGCTTATGATTCTGATAAATAAAACAAGATAAAGTGACATGTCGCTTTATCTTGTTTTAATGTAATGTGGCTTACAACCACATTATTTTTGTGGTTGTAAGAGTTTTACCAGAAGTTATATATTAAAGTGTCTGGAGCTAAAATGCTGATCCATTATGCAAATATAAAGTTACTGCCTCTCAAAGCAACATTTTAAGAGATATTTAAGAGAATCACTACAGAAAACATCTGACTCTGACAACTTTCCAGATCAATGATGTATTGTTGTTGCCTCCCTCGGCCTCGGTGAGGGCGCTAGCTGCAGCCAGCTTTCTCCCAACATTCCTTGGGTGGTTCCTGAACAGCCTGTTCCTCCTGTCTGAACACGGCGCTGATAACCAGACGAAAGTTGGCTCAGAATGAACAGAGATAGGGGAAGGGAAAGGAGGAGAGATGGCAGGTAGCCACTGAGGGGAGAGAAGATAACATAAGGAAAAAAAATAAAAATAAAAAAAACATCACAACATGACGGCGCAGAGAACAGAAACCAGGGGAGCAGGGCTTTTTTTCCCCCTGTTTTCCAAACAGCGGCCTAATGAGCTAATACACAGTCTGAGGGTTAAATTCTAATTTCAGCTGCCCCGCTTCAGCATCTTAACATCTATATTTAAGTGAGCATATGCATGAGTCACACTCACCTCAGCACCACACATCCCCAGCAGGAGAAGTCAGTGCGAAGCCAAACAGCAACTGTTTCTTATCATCCCTTCATCTTTTCTCCCTCTGCTCTCTGCCATCACCTCCCTCTCTTCATCTTCTTCATGTGTCTCTCTTTTTTTTTTTGTCAAACAAGTAGAGTATTGACTACAGCAGTGTCACTTTTTCTTTTTTTTGTTTTCTTAAAAGAAAGAGGAAAAAGTAAACGAGAAGCAGAACAAGCTGCTGCAGAGTTCCCCGGCTTGAACTTGTTAACATGTTTTGGTCGGACCACCCGTGTGCCGTCTCAACCTTTCCTAAATGTTAACTGCTGCCTGCAAAGACAAAACACCTTTCTGCATCTGAGATGAAAAAAAAAGAAGCCGATCCTCGGGTTCAGACACACACACAGAGACTTAATTGGAAGCCGCGGCCTTCAGGCACTATTATATTTGTGCATAGAAATCCAGTGTTTGTTCAGTGGTAGATTGATGATGAAAATGCTAAAAGCCAGAGGGTGACCTCATTGTTTCATCTGAACAAACACTGCAGCCATTGTTGCCACTGACTGTGCGCCAAGGCTGTTTAATTCCTTGGTAGCTACGCGTGCCCCCATGACGTCAAGCCACAAAGTGGTCTGCGTCCACCGGCCCACTGGCCGCCCTGCACTGTGCCCTTTGCTTGTTGCGTAAATGGGAAAGCGGCCAATGAAAGGCAGGGATTCAGGTTTGAGGCCTTTCATGCTTCACCCTCCTGATTTAGGTGACCATATTAAACTTTTCCACAATAAATAAAACATTGTTAAACGGAATTCAGTGGCTGTGAAGACCACAACTGAATTTAATTGAAGACTTTTCCCTCAACAGGGAAATTATTTTAGATTTTATATTAATCAAAAAAAGGTGAGCATCAAGGAAGAATGCTTTTTTTTTTTCTTTTTTTTACAAAATACAGTGACTTCACTGCAAAAACACAAAGTCTTGCAACGTTTTTTTGGTCTAGTTTCTCGTGAAAATATTTCAGTTCACTTGAAATAAGACAAAACTAACTTATAAGTAACTTTTCAGCAACAAAGGGTCTTGTTTTAAATAAACAATTCCTTTATATTGATGAAAATGTTCTAGTTTCATTGGCCAATTGTTTAAGTGAAACAATTCGCCAGGGGTACTATAGTATATATTTTTAAATCAATATTTAAAGAATCAAGCTGCTACTGACTGAAAAGTATGGAGTGAAAATAGTCTCAAAATATCTGTGCGTGCGTAAAAAGTTTTGTGTGTGTGTAAAATTATTTGTGCATGCGTAACAGGATTTGTATGTGTGTAAAAAGAAGCGTAAATCCTGTTACGCACGCACAAATCATTTTACACACGCACAAATCATTTTACGCACGCACAAATCATTTTACACACACACAAATCTTTTTACGCACGCACAGATATTTTGAGACTATTTTCACTCCATAGAAAAGTTAGTTTTGTCTTATTTCAAGTGTTTAGTAGGCGTCTTACTTTGTGTTTTTGCAGTATTAAGCTACACTTTGTCACATTTAAGCTGCAAACTTTAGTGTGTGGTTTGTAGATTTAATGAGCCACGACAACACAAATGAATGCAGGATTATAAGTTGAACGGAAAATGATGCGTGGTTTTCATTAGAGAACAAACAGCATTGTGGAGACCAAGACACGCAGAAGACAGGTCAGGAGGAAAACTGTTGGCAAGTAAAAAGCAGGGTTGGGTTGTAAAACGACGTCCCAGGCTTTGAACATCTTACAATGCTCTGTTCAATCATCAGATGAATGGAAGGAGGACGACAGCACTGCCGTTTATTTCATTGAAAATGTTACCACATCACTTGTTTACACATATTACTTGGAATTTCAAGGTGGATTAATTACAGGAAAAAATAACGAGTTAAAAAAAAAACCCATCAACACCTTTAACTGCATTGTTTAATGAAAGCTCTTCACTTTTAGAGAGCTATGTTCCTTTATCGTGTTTTTTTTTATTATTAATTTATAGCAAGTAGTTAAATACACAGCTAAGCAGACAGAATGAATGTCAAAAATGTTTTGTGTTTTCCTGATTTTGTACTGAAGTGTCGCAGCTGCCACCATCTGGTTGAGTGTTAGTATTGCAGCATTTGGGATGGTCAAAACAGCTGGAAAAGTGAATGTTTTAATATAATACTGCAGATCCAGAAGCACTTTAACACTAAATCCATGTGTGTAATAGAATAAGCTCTCTAAGTCCTAAAACTGATTATTCAGGAAAGTTATTTTAATTTTGGGAAATTCCAAATTTCTTGGGAAAAAAAAGAGAACTAATACTTTCAATAAGTATAATACTTATACTTTCACACACAAAAAGCCGCATTTATATTTAGAATATCTTATAAAGTAACCCGATGACTCTAAGGGTATCAAAGTAAAGGGGCTGGAATATAAACAAATGCCACACTTTAAAAAAAAAAAAAAAAAGAAGGTCAAAACCACATTTCATTTTCCTTACAATTTTATTACAATTCACTTTGCGACAATTCAAGAGGGGTGGAAACTTTTGAAAGGCATTGTAAATCACTTGAACTGTTTATTGCATAGAAGCTTAAAATGAAACCATAGACGATCCAAACTAAATCTACCAACTTCCATTTCTCTCTTTTCTGTTTTTCTCCTCTTCTGTCTTCCGTCCTGCAGCCTGACGCATGTAAATGGATCCCTGTAAGAGTCCTTCGGGATGTCTCGGTTCCTAACATGGATGCCAAAACCCGAGACGTATAAAGGACGCGAGACACGCAGCTCCGGCAGACCTTTTTCCTCCAGCAGGAGAAGCGCAGCTGGGGTAACATTAATAATGCCTCGGTTAGCTGTAAATCTCTCAGTGAGGCATGGCAGTGAAGCAGCATGCACAACAGCAGGAGCCTCAGCCGTCTGTGCTAAAACTCATGCAAACGGGTGTAAAATCTCCCACTCTTGGAAACGTCTCCACCTGGGAAAGCAGTGACGTTTCAGTGCGTTAAAGGCCTGGTGCCTCTTCTTCTGTTCAGCATCTTTCTCTTATCCCCATTTCAATTAGTTAAAAATGAAAAGTTGGATCTGATTTGTACATTTTTATTTTATTTTATTTTATTTTTTACAAGTGTGCTGAAGTTGAAGCAGCCACCGTATAAGCTGTAGGTGACGACCTTCCTCTTCTGAGAGGCTCGGCTTGTTTTTCGGGCCCCCGACTCCCATGTTATCCCCATAATTAGAGCAAAGTGGATTAAAGTGTACTTGACTGTGAAATGGCGTGTTGCTGCTGCCCACCGGAGTGTGAGGAGCTGTAATTGTCGGACAGCACGCACCAGATGCGTGGAATCCCTTGTTGAGTTTAAGAAGTGATTATGGAATCAAGTTTACATGCTGAATTTAAACTTATTCGGGAACGAGAGACAAAGCGTGTTCAGCAGACTAAGTGAAGCTCTGAGGCCATGAAAGTATAAAAAGTGTTTACTTTCTTCTTGGTTTGTTATGCATATTTTCACAGTTCAGTGTTTCACAACATCAAACTGATTTAAATTCAAATTCAAGTAAGCAAATGTTTTTTGTTTTTTTTAATGAAGGTGTTTATTAAGGGAGAAAAAAATCCAAACCTTCATGTTCTGTGTAAAAAAAAAAAAAAAAAAAAAAAGTGATTCCTCCCTGAACCTAATAACTGGTGGGACACTGTGGAGGACGTTTGGCCCACTCATCTTTACAGAATTGTTGTAAATTCAGGTCAGGAGTTTGACTAGGCCACTCTAATTTTGTCATTTTTCAGCCATTCAGAGGTGGATTTACTGGTGCATTTTGGATCACTGCAGAAACCAAGTTTCTGATTTGGTTCAGCAAACAGAAACAACAAATTCGTCGTTCCAAACAAGTTTTTCAGGTCGTGAAGCAGCAAAGCAGCCCCTTACCATCCCAACACCACAGTCATATTTTACTGCTGATCTGATGTTCTTTTTCTGAAATGTGGTGTTACTTTTATGTCAAAGCTAAATTTATTATGCTGGCATATGTCTAGGATAGAATAGAAAAAAATGTGACTTTGAATCTGTCAGCATGATCGGATTTAATGAACTAGATATTTAAACAAATAGGATTTTCATTTTTTTGACATGACATGAAATTTATCCAGAATCGGTGCGATTCAAATGAAACCAGTGACAAACTGAATGCGACATAGTTTTGAGCTTATTTTAGGATCCAGTAGCAAGTATTAACATTTACATTCATTCATGCCGTGACATACGTGCCGTTTTAAAAGCGTCAAAGCATAAAGTAATAAAATCTGCTAATAGATCATGACTCGCTGTCAAATACAACTGCAAATAGCAAAACTCTTGTCAGGGTTTTTCGGCAGCGCTGTTAGCTCCCCTTTTGCCACTCGCTTTGTCAGTTTTAGACTCTTCCTGGAAGTCTTTCCAAGGAGAGGGGGCGGGAAATTTTGACGATCTCTTATCCAGATCTGCTCTAACTCTGGGAGAGTTAGAACGGCCTGAGAACATAGTCTGTACCTGTTGTGGGACCCAATCATAAAAGTATGATTGAGAAAACTAGTCCCAGAATGCATTTGTGCACAAAAAGAACAGAAAGAGAAAATCGTCCGGTGGCTTCATGCATGATATATCTTGAGATATAATATTCAGGTGAATTCACACTCAACATTTCATCAGAACCCAAAAGAGGAAGGAATGTTGTTGATCAGATTTGCTGAGTAAAACATGCCTTGTTTCTGTAAAAGACACCTGGTTTAGGTTTTATTTACACACCAGGTTATTTTATGTGCTCCTTGGGACTCAATGATATCATTCTCCACCTTGACAGCAGCTGCAGACGGTCTGACAAAACATCATTCAAATCTAAAAAAAAAAATCTATAACCGGGGTCCTCAGATCCGGCCCTCGAGGGCCCGTGTCCTGCAACTTTTAGATGCGTTTCAGCTTCAACGTGCCCTAGTCAAATAATGAGGTCTCTGGAGAATTTGACTTCATACTGGGAAAGTAATTCAACCATTTGATTCAGGTGTGTCAGACCAGTGACAACTCACTGCAAATGTCTTCCTCTAGTCCTCTTTCAAGCCACATTACTTCCCTGCATATTTTAAATACAAGGAATAAACAAATCCTTGTGCCGAGGAGTTAACTCTCCTGTGGTGTCCCATGCAGATATGAGGAAGAAGCATACATCTTCATGTCTGAGCCCTGCTGCAGCACTGGAAATGGAAAAGAAATAAAGAAGAACAAAAAGAGTTTCCCCTAATGAACTGTCACTCTCAGTTACCAAGCAGAGGTTGGTGATTTCTACTCAAACAGCACTTTATTAGTCCTTTAAAAAAATGAGAACAGCTGACAAACGCTCAGTGTCTGATATCATAGAGTCACTGCTTTCTTAAATTTGAGGTTTCTCACAAGGAGTCTGGGAGCCAGTATTTCTGGCTCAGCATTGTATCTCAAAATCAGGATGATCAAACCTTGATTAGTTTAGCGTTCCACCCTAAACTACGGGGTACCTCTGGCATCTGTGAATCTTCCTTAAGTTCCAGCGTGAAAAAATGCAATGAGCTTCACATCAATCTAACTACAACTGCAAAAGGCAAAGTGAATATTATTTTCAGGTTGTACAAACAAAGAGAAGCTGCTTCCAAATTTACACAAACGGCACCCAAATGCGTTGAATCAATAACTGTGTAACATTTCAAGTGAAAAGTAATCATTCTTTTGCAAAAATGTGGTCTTTTTTTGTTTTGAACTGCAATGTTGTTCTGGATAAGACTTTTAACTCCTTTATGAGTTTTAGTAAAAAGTGAACCCAAAAAATAAATAATAAAAAAAAAAACAGATGAGTAATACAGTTAGCTAAAGAGATCAGTTGATAATGGGAGCCAAATCTGCAGCTGTGTAGGAAGTGTTTTTCCATACTTTCACTTCTGTTCACAGGATCTGTGGACAAAGAGCATCTCATTCACACTTTTAATAATTCACTAAAACTACCCAGAAAAGAACAGCGGCTCTAATCATTCCCAAGCAGGACAGAACTACATGTCCTCAGTAGGAACTGGGAGGATTTTCACAGATTATGATAATGTTGGAGGATCAAGCTAAGCTCTTGGCTATTTACACAGAACAGTATTTTCTGTTCTCCACTGTGGATTTGTGTGAAGTGCTGGTTTGTGCTGCTTCTTCAAAGTGAGTTTCCATACACTCCAGTTTATCTCGCTACCAACCTAAAAACTTAAGGATTAAAAAAAAGAACTTGTTTTTAAACCAGGGGTGTCAAACTCAATTTCACCGAGAGCCACTGAAGCATATTGGCCCCCCTCAACGGGCCACATTGACGGTACAAATCAGGAGTGCATCCCTGCTAAAACACACCCCAGACAAAAGGTTGACTTCCCTCATTCAGTTCTGTAGAGGCTTATAATGAGTCAATGGTCCAGGTGTGTTAGAGAAGGAATGCATCTAAAGTTGCAGATGGTAGCTCTGGAAAACTAGACTTGGGAACCTCTAGCATAAATGTATAAAAATACAATGTTAAAAATAAATTAAACACCACCTCATATTGTTAAATAACTGATTTTTTGTATTGAAGTTTTAAATATTACATTTGAGTTTCCATGGATGTAAAATTACTGCTCAGTTTAAAAATTACAATATTTAAATCAGTGTTTAAAGGTGAGAAAACAAATAATAAAAACAAGTCACATGGGCAGACAATATAGACTTTACGCAAAGATTTAGTCTCAGAGGCAACTGAAATGAATTAATTTAAAAAATCCTTTCTGAATATCATCTCATGGTCTCTGAACTAAATGCGTCTTTCTGACCGGGAGCTGTCAGCGTGTTGAAGAGTTATGGACCGGACGCTGTGGAGCGTCTGGTTAGGAAGCGCATTACAAACCTTTGGTTGAAATGTAGTTTGTAGTCAATTTGTGCTCAAAACCTATTGACCACATGTGACCGGCGGGCCTTGAGTTTGACACATGTGCATTACGCTATAGAACTGCCAATTGGTAATTGAAGTAAAGTAGCTTCAATTTCAAAGAAGCTTACATTGAAGTCGATTGGCAAATGAACCAATCAACTTGGCATGGAACACGAAAGGGGAAGACTCTTGTTGTCTCACTGCACCCCAAGAGATGCATAACCTACAAAAACCATTTCTGTCTGGTCTTGAACCAGAGACCTTTTGCGTGTGAAGCAAACATGATAACCACTACACTACAGGAACTGAACTTCTCTGCTCTGTTTCAGTTTGAGGTTCCAAAGTTGATGATGTGCGATGCAACGCATGAAAAATTTCAACCGAGGTTTGCACTCAGATGCCTGGATTCAGAGTACAGACCATAACACCACAGAACACCTGTGATGAATAGAACATGCAAAATCTGTTTCTGTCTGGTTTTGAACCAGAGACCTTTTGCATGTGAAGCAAACATGATAACCACTACACTACAGAAACTCATGCTCTTTGGGGTGTTCCTGGTAGATGATCCACATTTTGTTAGAGACTAATGTCAACGATGGGCATGGAACAATGTCAAATACTTATACAACAGATCCTCTCAGAGAGCACAGTAACTTGGTGAACAAACTGTCAGACTTATAATTGTGCCCTATTTCACATTACAGTCCATAAACTAAGCCTGGGATCAAAAAATGTACAGAAAATGTAATTAGCAGAGACAAATGGTTCTACAGAGACTTGGCTAAATGGCTATAAAATAAAATCAATCGTTACAAATATAAGATGGTTCAAAAATAAAATTAACACATTAAAATAAAAAAAAATATCTCTGAAATACAATCAACACTTGAAAATTAAAAATGGTTCAAAAATAATATCAACACTTCAAAATACAAAATCTCTGGAAAATAAAAATATTATGTATGTTGTTTTGAAAAACATTAGAATATAAGCATTTTATCAAATCTACATTGTGGTAAGATCATGTAAGTTCTTCTTAAATCCATGGAAACTCAACAATTTGTAAGGTAGGTGAGTTAGCTCAGCAGGTTAGAGCACCGTGCTGGTAATGCTGAGGTCATCGGTTCAAACCCGTATGGGGCAATTCATGTGTAAGGTCTCAGACAATCAACACTTCAAAAATAAATAAGGGTTCAAAAATAAAATCAACACTTCAAAATAAATAAGGGTTCAAAAATAAAATCAATACAAAACCTGATTGATTGAACCCTTTACAATAAATAAGGGTTCAAAAATAAAATCAACACTTCACAATAAATAAGGGTTCAAAAATAAAATCAATACAAAATTAAAATCAACACTTTACAATAAATAAGGGTTCAAAAATAAAATCAACACTTCAAAATTAAAAATGGTTCATTTATGTTTTTGCATCCACCTGAATAATATGTACTTGCGCCCGTGGTTGTGTTAATCCATTTGAGGAACTGGTAGTTTATCTTGAGGAAATAAATGACGATGCAAAAGTTAATTAGACTGTAACATGCGCAGTCCGCTGCTCAATCACTGCGGACGCGGCTCCGCCGCTGCAAAGACTTAGAAACAAATGGAGCCTTCTGGGTTCACGTTACTCAGGAGAGCGGCGTTCTGGAGGAGCTGCAGACGTAATATCTGTCCGTTTCGGAAAAGCGAAACCACGCGAGCGAGCGAGCGAACGAAGAATGAATGAATAAATAAATAAATAAATCCTGGTAAAAGCGCACACCGGACCGCACAGGGTAAAACACTCAGAGTTCAGTTGATCTGTTTGGATCAGACAGATCCAACTGACTGATGAATTAGCGCAGATTTTTCTGCAGATGGGGACCAGGAGGAAGTTGTTCAGACCCCAGCGGGTGAAGTGATGCTAATTTAAGTAAATTCGCTTAATTTAATTTATTAAAAGTTATTGTGGCCTCAGTCAGTGGTTTTTGTCACTACGGAGAAAAATGTAGATGCATTTATCTGCTTAATTTGTGATGGGATCTGGATTCAAGGTGAATATTAACTAAACCGCATAAAATGCGACTAAATAGCCGATGTTAATATTGTAATTTCACGGATAAAAATACATGACCGATTTTTTTTATGTTGTCGGTCAAGAGAACGGATAACAAAAAAAGTCTAGCGCGACCTGCCGCCCTGACACCAACTCACACACATCTTCATTCACAGTCTTACTTGCAAATCGATGTTTCTTTTCTTGGACGTTTTGATGTTAGCTTGTCGATGTCTCAGTTTTATTCGCTGGGAAAATCAATAAGCAGCTTGAGGTGACTCTGCTGCTCTCTAGTGGCGAGAAGCCGCAATGTTGGCTGGTAACAATCGGAATGCATTGTGGGAGATGTAGTTTGTAATCAATTCGTGCTCAAAACCAATTTTAAGTCAAGCATCAGCCTATAAAATGCTGGGGGGGGGCACATAAAATGACATGGCGGGCCACATGTGGCCCGCAGGCCTTGAGTTTGACACGTGTTTTAAACTATAATCTAGCAGTTCAGCGATGCGTATTATCCAGCCTCCTGGGTTAGCGGACCCATTACCCGCTTCAGTTAGGATTTTTTTTAAAACAATATTTTTCAATTGGGTTGCATTTTTAAAATTTTCAGTCAGTTAATAAGATGAAATAAAAAGCAGCTTAGGCCACATCAGTTCATTCAAGTAGATTAATTAGTATTATAAATGTATTAGTATCAAAGCAGTTATGATACTGAGATCTGGTGAAACTCGCATTTTAGACCCTTTTCTGTGTCAAAATAGAGCTGCACAGTTTAAGGAAAGCATAACTTTTTGTTAATTTTACAGAGAGTTACAGAGAGTTCTGTGATAACTAATGAATGTTCCCCTCTGTACCGTTTGTGTTCCACCATCAACATCTCTTCTTCACGCTCCGCAAAACATACAATTCTCAATTCTCTCTACGATTTCTTAGTTATGAGAATAAAGGTCAGTTAAAGCAAATTTTAGTGGCCAAATGTATTATGGGAAAGCAGAATTTCCAAATATTGTATCCCTTTGTCATTTTGACACATTCTGACATTGTGATAATGATTGTAAATCACATCGTTTTTCAAATTGGACAAATTAAACCAAGAAGTTGAACAGTAAAACTTTTTTGCCATTTATTGGTGGATAATTTGATTATCACGTGGGCCAGATTTGAATCATATTTTCTTCTAAAAATGATTTATATGATACATAGTAACCTTGGCTCAATGAATACCCAGCTGGCATGGGGTCAGAAAATAGAGCACAAGCAGTTTTGAAGCGTTCTCTGCTTTGCTGCTAGTTTTGTGCTGCAGGACACTAGTCTGGCCGACATGAAGGTCATCGCTCACCGTGGGAACCAAACAGAGCTGCATCCAATTCACATTTTCCACAGTGAAGGAATTCAGAGTATTTCAAATTCCCTGCACACCTCAGCGATCCCTCTGCTGCTACATTAAACTGTCAGCTTGACCTTTCCTCTGGCTCAAAATGTTTGATCTGGTCATGATTTAATTTTTTGTTCTCAGTCAGCTTCTTGTGTTAACTTACATGTGCATCTCTTTGTTCAAAAGAGATGTGCTGTAAAATCTCTCTCTCTGTTCAGGGTTGCAGTGAAGGCTATATGCCGGACTGAAAAGCTACATAATGAATAATACATAGAAAATGAGGCTCTGTTTGAGGCAAGTTGAGCTTCATTATTCATGTTCATGTGTCAACCTTCGCTGGCATGATGCCTCAGTCATGCTCTGATTTCACAGCCTTTGTTGCAGAATACTCTAACGTGATCTAATGTGAGCTTTGAAAGGAGGAAAATGGCCACTGGGTTACAGAATTACAAATTATTTCACAACAATGAGTTGGAGGATCTCCTCTGCTTTTTTTGTAACTGTAATTGTGATTGGCTTAAATATGAGAGAGATCTTGAAAGAGTGTTTTGAAACTCTGCACTGTACTTTTTAACCACTAGATGGAAACATTCCATTAGATACTGAGGGAAGTTATTCCAGCATTGAGGCTCCAGAGATGAATAATGATAGGCTTTACTGTAGATTTACATTTGATTGTAAGCAAAATGAGAACAACAAAGGAAACAGAAGTGATATCAAAGCTGTTTTCCATTCCTGTTCAGCCAGTGAGTCAACTCTATTCATGTTTTCACTATACTTGTTCCTATACCAGCTTTCTTACACATTATGACCAAACACAGTAAACTGGAATATCATTAACAAGTTTGTTTGATTCAAAAATTCAATTCAGCAAAGGCAAATTAACAAATCATATTGATTTATTCTGCACAGAGGGACATACTGTATCTCTGGCAAAAGATGACTAATCGTACAGCTAAAGGAAACAAAATTCAGCTTCTCTTTAAGATTCAATGTTATGTAAATGAGATATATATTAGTTTTGCTTTTTGAATAAAATTACTGAAATAGATTGACTTCTTAGACTCTGCATGTGACGCAATTGACTCATAGCAAGAAGTTGCTGCATTCAAATCCTTCTTCAAGGACTTCACATGTTCTCCCTGCACATCGTCGTAAGGTGTGTGTGTGTGTGTGTTTGCACATGGTTATTTGTCCTGTGTATCGCTGTGTTTGGGTTGTATGGGTAATTTCAAAATACAAAATCATTTCAGAACTGAACTACTAATACCACCTCTGAACTCTAATTCATTTCAAAGCTAAAGCTGGGATAGAAATCCTCCAGGCTAATTTAAGTGAGGCTAAATTTACTGCTTGCCATCAAACTTCAAGGTTTAGATGCAGGCTATTATTTTCCAGATGATAGAAACTCTGGATCGTCACAACCAGCTTGGGAGCAACATCCACCCACATGATTATGTGTTGAATCTCCGTAGTTATCCAGTGAGGTAAGTTGTTCGCCGTGCGTCTGGAGCGCGCACGGATCACGAGGAGCTGAGCGAGTTGAACGCGTTTCAACCCGCTAGACATGGAACTAGTGATGTTTTTCTTTACCTTTGTAAAAAGATTTGTTTTGTTACTTTATCATTCACCTGGTGGGTTACAAAAGAAAATAGCATATTTATTGTTCTCAGGCGGTCTGGCATTTCAACAAAACAAGAGCATTTTGCTTGTTAGAGGACAATCATGTCAGTGTTCATTCAAATAAAAGTCAATGTTCAATATACGCCATTCCTAACTGTGCTGGTCCCAAGATGTTCTATAAAAACGGTGTTTGCTTTAATTATTTCACGTTGCCAAAAGTTCTGACTGGTGCTGGGAGCAGAAAAAAAATTAATGTTCCTGAATTCATTAAGAAGGTGTTACTGTGATTAGTTTGGCAATCCCAAGCTAATAACAAAACTGCCTGCTGCAGCGAAAGCAAAGCCAGTCAGCCAGAACTAAAACAAACACCCAACAAAAATACCCAGACTGTTTGCTTTGGGGAGAGCAGCCAGGTTTATAGGCTGGGAACGTTGGCCCAGCTGCTCCCAGTCTGCAGCTAGATCCAGGTTTTCAATTTACCTACATAAACAAATTTACCAATTAAAACCTTTTTAAACAATCCAGATTGGAGTCCCTGTCTAAACTCAACTACAAACTTTTGTTCATATCTGTAGTTCTAATGTCTAAAGCTTTAATTACACAGATCAACATCACCAAGTTAAGGACGTCCATGTCTTAAAGTGGAAGTCATGGACATTTTTAAGAACTACAATTTGATTTTTTTTTTCCACTTTCAGTAGCTCAAAACAAACAAAGCAAAGCACTTTGTAAAACATCCAAAAGATTTGCTAATATTTTGAAATATATATTTTCTATTCCACTGGCCTAAAAATAATTTTTAATTCCTTCTCAGCAGCTTGAACACGGAAATTATTGCTATATTTAGGTGTAAAGGTGTACTGGTAAGATGGGAGGTAAAACATAACTATCTAAGAATTACATCTTTAGAAGCAAGGCCTTAAAAGGTACACATTGGGCACTAATTACGCTCCATATAGTACCCATTACAATAACCCAGAATCCACTGCACAGTGAACCTTATAGATGGTGTTTCCCATCCATAAGGCAGAAACACTCACTCACTACACTCACCAGAAAAAGCTCCCACAACTTCATTCAAAAACAAGTTTTTATTGGCCAATTTACAGAAAGTGCTGTAGTGACCATCCAAAGAAAAACAGAACAAAGAGTCCAAAAAACAAAAACAAAAAGCAAAAAAAATGTACACGTTATACAAGGTTTCAATGTTAATTCCAATGTCCTCTTCTAAAACAAACGTCAGGACAACACTGGGGATCGGGCCGATGCAAAATCCACCAAAGCTTTAAGTTGGGGGTGCGGGAGGGGAGGTGATATCACAAGACCAGGTTTCAAGGCAGATGAGGAAAATTCCTAAACAACATATGAGAGCTTTACATGGAGATACAATAGAGCTTATGGTACACACATACAGTAGATCTGCCCTCAAGAGAAGACCTTGAGACTCACCAGGTTAGAAGAGGCCAAAAAAAAAAAAAAAAAGAAGCTTCGATTTGTCCTCATCAGGCTGGTTTCTCTGCTATCAAACAGTACAACCAGACTGGATCAGGATGGCCGCAGTCAGAGAGTAATGCCCTTTCACTTTGATATGAAACAACTCTCATCTGAGGTCTTTGAGCAAGTGAAAAGTGACTCATGAAATGTGTATTCATTTTGTTTCCACTTCTCCCACAGCTGGACCAGACTATCTCTCCATTTTGTAGATTTAAGTGTAGGCAAATGCACTGGGATTACATATTCCTGCAGCATATACTGCAAAAATATTTATGACAAATAACACGTTTAGATGACTGAATTGACTTTAAATGACTTTGGACCATATGCAGTTGATTTGATAAACGTATAAGAAATAGAACAATTACTTGACAAGTTTAAAATTTCTCTCTCTGATGTCATTTTATTGCAGTTATAATTTAACTTCATGTGTTATATTTCTGTATTTAAGTTTGCCATTTGGTAAGGAAATGTGTAGTGAAATAGGATTCTTCAATTGGACAATTATTTTTATGGCCACCAGGTGTCATACTAGAGCTGCAGATCTTTGGTTCAGAAACGAGAGTCAAAACTAACACCACAATCCGGACGATTCAAGGTTGTAAAATTTTGTCAGAACAAGATTGACTCAAGTTTAATCTTTCTCATAATCTGTTTCAGCTTCCCAACCTCTGAAAGAACATGCGTTTCCCCACCCTATGCTTACAGATCCCCTGCAATGACCCCAAGTCAACATCAGCTTAAAACATACAAATAAAGTTTAACACCAAACAATTCTACTCAAAATGTTCCGTCCTTTGTATTTAGTTACTTGGATCAGTATTCCCTGATCATGCTAATCTCAAGTAGAAGTTAATGGAAAGAAGACTCAGAGTTAGCTATTTTAAGTATCGGTGAGGCGTTAGATAAATGTCACAGGAAGCAAAATAAGAATCTATTAGAAAGGCAACTGTATGTTCAGCCAATGTTTCCAAGCTTTTTCTTCAAATTTCATCAACATAGAGTTAGTCTGCTGGTTGTTTCCCTTCTATTGATGTTTTGTACTTAATCAGTTTTAGGAATCAAACCCAACTTTTTTGCGGCTGCGAAACCCGTAGCTGCCTACCACAGGATGTCATTTGTACCTCAGTGGAATCGTTTTTGAAATGGCAAATAGAGCCAACTTTAGGCTTAAGTTGATCATTTCTTTAACTTCTGACCTTTCAACCTCTGTCTCTATGGTGAATATGCTAGAGACAGCTTAAAACGTCAACTTCAAATCCTTTAGCTTGGGATGTCGCCTAGTATAATTCAAGAAGACTCACAGCTGTAAGATTACATTTTTTTTCCTGAAAGTTGTTGATAATGGCGGCTATAATCTGTATTTTTGAGAGAACATTTCTCAAAACGACAGCTTGAAAATCCTTGACTAGTACAACAAAAGTGCAGCACCTACAGAAGCACTCGCACATACATTTGAATTACCATCAATGTCAGATGCAATGGCCTTGTCCTGGAGCTAAACCATAAAAAAGTATAAAATGCCTCAGCATTCTGCACAAAGCAGGATTTGTAAAGACCAGTTGGTAGCAATTTATTTATATCAATGTGTAAATGGGATTTAAATTTGCAATACCGAGTCTAACTGCAAAGCCTTGACATACATTACTTACTGGTGATACTAAGACAGGATGAAGAGGATAGATAACAATATTGTGTCATTCTAGTGCTAATTCTGATTTCTTAATACTGGTAAAGCTTGGTGTTTTGCTGCTTTTGTCTTGAATTAAGGAGATGTGAGGAAAAGTTTCAGACAAAATGGTCACTTTATTTCACTTGTTTCTCTGAGGTCTCTCCATCTTAGGCCAGTAAAGAGGTTTCTAGATGCTTCACCATTTCAAACATAAAGAAATTCTGCTGTAGATTCCAGTTAGTCTTGGAACCGGTTTGGTGGGGGGGGAAAAAAAAAAGACTTGGGGTTGTATTCCTGCAGGCTAAGGGATCAGAGTGTGTCCGTACATATGAACAGGTGACGTGTGCTGTGTACAGGTGAAGAGAGGAGGGTTGTTGAACATTTCGGGACGGTGATAAAGGAGGAAGATGAGGAGGGCTCACTTACTATACTTGATATTTACAAGAAGGGAGCGTATAAAAATGTACAAGGAGACTCCTCTTCTTTTCTCAAAAACCCAGAACGTAGAGCTGGCTGCTAATTCGACATGACATCTGAAACAGCACATTGATCTTTTTTTTTCTTTGTTTTTTTAAAATACCATTGAAAATATGCTTTTTCTGTAAAATCACCTGGCTTTGCCATATTGGCTAGAATAAAGACAGATAAATAATAAGTATACAAAACAAAAAATAGTCTCATTTTCTTTACTTTTGCGACTCATTTTTTTTTCTTAAATAAAGGCTGTTTTGCATTTTTAATGTGGGGACATCAGAAATCTTACTGTGGAATTTTACACATCAAACTGGATAGATGGGACCGAGTCGACAAAAAATGGGTTTCTTACAACTTGTTCTCACAGAAGACAGTAGAAATGAGGGAGAGCTATCATCTCTCCGAGAATGACCCAGATTTGTGGAGCTTTGTTGTTTGAGAAGCAGTTCTAGCGCCCCATTGTTTCTCTGATCTGCATTTGTTTGTGTTTTCATACAATCTTCCACTAGGGGGCAACAATACTTTATTTTTCAAGCACGAGAAGTCCCTTTTTGTTGTTTACAGCCATCTCATGTGGGATTTCAGCGAGGATGTGTTATAGAATGCGTGCGTGCGTGTGTGTGTGTGTGTGTGTGTGTGTGTGTGTGTGTGTGTGGGAGTGAGCAAATGAGTGTGTGAATGTGTGTTTTCAATAGCATATTGTTGGTTTGTCCCATCTTTGGGGCTTCTCACTCGAGCGTTGCATCCTGGGTAGCTGGACGTCCACTTCCTCCTCGCTGTCATCTGATTCATCGCTGGTGACTTCTTCGTCCTCTTCATCCTCATCATCTTCCTCCTCCTCTTCATCCTCTTCCTCCTCCTCACTGGCCTCTTCCTCCCCTGCAGTGTGGTTCTTCAAATTCTGTGGTGACAAAAATACAACCCTTTTTTTTTTCTTAATGTCCCAGATTAAAGAAGACTAAACTTTCTTGTTTAGGTGAGAGTCATATAAATTATTATATCAGAACAATGAGAGAGATAATATTAATATATATATGTTTACATAAATTAAATTAGTATTTGGTCAAAAACTTTTTTAATTGTAAGAATTGGGTCAAATGTTTTGGGTTTCCTTAAACAATCTTCTCAGAATAGTTTGCTAGATTTGTGACTCATTCCTTGTTTAGGGCTTTGAAAACATGGACCTTGTTGTTTTTAACCACATACTGTTCCGCCCTCATGATGATGGCATCTATTGTGGCGAACACCCCCACACCATGATGCTGCCACCTTCGTACCTCACTATTGGAATGGTGCTCTCAGGCGTTCACCTGGTCTTTTTTTTTTTTATTCAAATGGTCAAAAAACACAATTTTAGTTTCCTTGGACCATAGTGGATGTCAAAATTAACATCCTGGTCCTTTAGTGCCTTTCTAATTAACTGACAATTTCCCCCCTGATATTTTTTGATGCCATTTTATTTTTGCAAGATTTAACTCAACAAAGCAGTGTACTTGTTCTGAATAAATCAATCAGAAGACATATTTATAATCTAAATATTAGCTTCAGACTTTAAAAACAGAAAACTTTTCTGAAAAATATTGTGCTTATAATTCTTGCATTTTTCAAACAGACAATTCTGGCAGTCCTAACTGGCCTAAAATTTAAAAAATTTAGTCTAAATTAAAGTTCACGTGTCGCTTGATACAGTGTGTGTAAATATCTGGGTTTGGGTTGTATTTGTCACACACTTCAGGGAAGATGTACTTCACAGATCAAAGCGGGTAGGGCAGCAATTAAAAAGAAGTCCTGAAGTGAGGGGTTAGTAGTTGAAGTCCTCTGTTTGTCAGACACATGAAACGTGACTGAGTCTTACATTTTTGTGGTGTAATGACTTTCTTTTGTATCCCAAAACAAACAGAAGGGGTGCTTTCTTGTTAGCCAAAAGAAGGTCTGCCAAACTGTTGTGGCATGCTTGCATGCTTCACAACTGCTTGCCAAAGATGAGCCAGGCAGCTGGGTTTTGATCAAAAGACTTTTTCCCAAAATGTTTTTACCAAGTTTTCAGAGACATCGCAAAGCTTCAGGTATGAGCATTCATAATCATACAGAGGAATTGTACTTTTTAGCCCAGATACCCTGAAGAAATCTTTGATGCTCCTTCTCTTTTTATTGGATTGTTACCAAATACCAAATACGGACAAAATTTAAGAAACACAAATGCAGAAAGATGCAATTAATAGACAACAGCATTTTATCCAGATGAATGTCGGGTATTGGCTCAGGCTACTACAGCAGAGACTGAACTTCAGCAGCTCCTGGACATTTTGGTCCTTTCACTGTTGAAAAAGAGCCATCTGCCATAGTACGTACAAGTTAGTATAAGTTTCGTCTGATTGGTGAAGGAGAGGCTTTATCTGGATCCCACTTCAGCAGAAACCAGGAAGGCTGAAAAGCTGCTTTGTTTTATCCTAATTTTCTTCCTCAGTCTATGATGAAACATGCAGGATTTGAACATTTTGGAAGTTTTCAAAGTCTAAGAGTTAAGGTAAGGGGCTACATGTCCTAGGAAGCGTGCATTGATACTGACATCCATAGTTAATAATAATTACTGTGCTTACTATATCGCTAATGTGCAATAGACAGTCTAAAAAGTCAACTCTGCAGTCTTTACGTTTTTGTTATGCAATCTCAGAAAACATGCTGCATTAAGAAAATTGACAACTTACTGCTGGAAGGATTCAGATAAATATTTTGCGCACTGTAAATCAAAATCGTCCAAACTTAAATCAGCAGGTAAAAATGTTATAAAATCTGGAGAATCTGACTGGTGCATCTTGGCTCAGCAACACAGACCAAAGGACATATGCTGAAGTTAGATTTCCCTTACAGCTAAAACACTGGAGGAAGCCTCATTTATCTTGCAGACATTCTGATCATCAACACGCTCTTCACTCCTACCTCCATGGGGTTGACTGTAATCGTCAGAGCCGAGTCGTCCCAGTTTGTGTCTGCCTCCTTCGCCGTTTCCCCCTGCTTCACCTCCTGCTGGTGGGTCACGTGGATGCGGTATATGCCCAGCACCACCACCACCACCAGGGCGGCGATGCACATGACGATCACCACCGTGGCGGCGCTCGGAACACCTGAGGACAGGAGGAGAGGAAGCAGATGAGGTTGATGGGATGCAGAAGCAGCTTCTCTGTTGTAGCTGGACATCATTGAGTCTGGATTTATGTTGCTGTTAGTTAAGAAGAACATTAGGTTAGTTGGAGATTTTTATGATTAATTATAAACACAGAGAGAATCAAGATAAGTCCCAAGTTCTCTCCCCCTGCCAACCCTCCAAGTCTTAAATCAAATCCCAAGTTAACATATGAAGGTTCCGAGCTCAGTCCAAAGTCCAAAGCATGTTCTGGGTCAACTCCAAGTCAGAAACTGAACCTTTCTAGGCTCCATGATTAGAAGTTGTTAAGAAAGCATTACCCATACATTAGTCACTTTGTGACCTTTGACTCATGAAGTGACCTTTCACTTTCTCTACAACTTCTGATGTTGCAGAGAGACAACATCAGCTGTTGTTGCCTCTCTATGGTGGTTGGCAGTCTACATGTTTAGCAAACTAAGATTCATTAATTCATCATATAGAATAATATTTTTCTGTCTAGTGTTATATATTGGGTTATGAAAAATTATCATAAACTGCCTGGCAATTAATAAAGCTATCCTTAATGGATTCTAAAAAAATGTGTTCCTCTTTATTAGTGACATATTAATTAAAGAACCTTTCCACCAGTGTAATTGTCTCTGTTTCATTGAAGGGTGCAGAAGAAAAGCAGGTACAACAGCAGCATGCAGGATGAGGAAACACTAACAAATGGTCAGAACCGCATAGTGGTACTATTGAAATAGTTCAAGCTCAAAATAAATCATAAATCACATGTGTGAAAGTCCAAGTCAAGCCCAAAGAGTTTAATTCTTTTATCTAGTCAAGTCTTAAGTTATTAAATTTGTGACTTGAGTACACACCTCTTCTCTTAAGATATTTTGTTTCAGGTTATGCATCCATTACTCTGTGACCGTTAATCGTCTCCCTAAATCAAATTAGATCGTTATATGTCAGAATGGGCTTCTTTAATAATTCAGATTTTTCTTCTCTACTTTTTTTTTTTTTTTCCGGTAAATTTTAGGCTCTTCCTGAAAAGAATATGTCAAAACTTATCTGATTTTTTGCTTTATAATTGCATTTGTCTGTGAACTCTTCATAAACTCCCTCAGGTGAGTTAAAACATTTATTGCTCTTGTCAGAATTGGGTTGGTGTGTGAATCTTCAATAATCTGTATTCTCTCCTTCTAATTATCCGCGTTCAAACTGTAAGCAGCACATGAAGGTATTTCTCTCTTCTTTTTTTAAATCCATGCCTGAACTGAAGAGTGATGGTAAACGAATCATAAGAAAACCTTAATAGAGCCCCGAATTTCCTACCTGAGCTCGAACTGCCTCCTAATCCTGACCTTTACTGCTTTAGTTGATTCTCATGATAAACATTATGAGATGAACGCTGGTGAAAAAGCTCAGAGAGATGGAAAGCACAATGTAAATCATCCATATAGCAGCTGAAAATATCTTTCAATTGTGACTTTTTAGATATGTTTAGATTGTTCAGCTTGAAAGTATATATATATATATATATATATATATATATATATATATATATATATATAGGCAGAAAAATATCATAGGCTCTTACATTACATTTTTTCCCCTTTACATCACATTACAAACTAAACACACAATGTATTAAACTGGGATTTCATGTAAAAGAAAAGAAATCACTTAAATGTGAAGTGCAAGTAAAAAGATGTATAACTGAAGTTCTCATGACTCAAATTGGTTTAATTTGCTCTCATATATTATTTTGCACTTTGTAATTGTTTATTTTATTTTTTGCTTTTTCTACTGTTAATTTTTAATATATCAGCAATTTATTAAGGTCTAAATTCTGCCCTAGAGTTGAACAAAACAACTGAAGGAAACACAAAAGAAAACAAAAAGCACCTAAAAGTCAGAAGTTTGACGATATGTCAAGCTTAAACTAAAAATATTGTTATTGGCATTGGCAATACCGTCCTTGTATTTAATTGGTATTATATCAATACCAAAATATGCAGTATCGCATATAGGGCTGAAACGATTCCTCGAATGATTCGAGTACCTCGATTACTAAAATTCCTCGAGGAAAATTTACCTGCCTCGAAGCTTCGTTAATTTATGTTTTATTAGTTAGCGCACCGTGTTCCGGGGGACTTCATTTGCGTTGCGCGGAGCTCTCACTTCCGCCTCTGAGTTGTTGACAAAAGCTAAGTCTCAGCGGCATAAAGTCCAATCTTCAAGATTGGCCCGTGGGGATTTTATTGATTGATGATAATGCCCGACTTTTTATCGTTTTTGGGGAACCAATAAGCATCCTTAACATGACTGGGGGAATGCCTGGAGTACGGCAGCATTTCTCCTCCGGGGCTGCTGGTTGAAAGCGAACGGCGGGAAGAGCGCTGAGGTGAGCGGATAGCCTGAACAGGGCGGGCGGCTGAGTAGCTGATGCTTACCGTGTAGCTTTACCGACGAACCGCACAATAAATTTCATATCCCGGTCTGAAGAAACGGGTGGCGGAGCGCATCGTACATGGCTGGTAGATGAGTTTCTGAGTGTGACCAGTGAAGGTGTCGTAAATATCCCGTATTGCTTCCCCCCGTGTTCGTCCCCCGGTCTAACGGTTCGTCAGTCCGCTGGTCTATTTCCTCCCCTCCACCCCATGTTCGTTCATTCGCCCTCTCCTCCCACTCCAGGCGGCATTTCCCGTATTTTCAAACCCAAAGCGTGACAGGTTAGGTGGCAAGGTGAGTTTAATTAATCTATTAAACTCACTGAAGATGAATACATAAACTAAAAGCTGCATTGTAGACATTTTTTATAAGCATATTTATGAGCCTGCCTCTTTGTTATTAAATTCAATAGAATTTCAGATTTTTCTATAACTTTTCTTCTGGTTAACTTAGAAAGTGAGCTATTATTGTTACAGGTTAGTTTTCTAAACTACAAAAAAGCAACTGTTAGGGATGCTCAAATATGAAAAATTGGACTGACATTGATATCTGATAGTAACACCGGTATTATGCCAGATTTACCAATATTTCATTTTAGAAATTTTTTTTATCCGATTACTCGATTAATCGTAAGAATAATCGATAGATTACTCGATTACTAAAATATTCGTTTACAACAGCCCTAATCGCATACCTCTACTAATAGCCCTTTTAGACAAACTTGATGAATCAGATTTTAAGGTTAAAGTCTAGAATTAAACATTCTGAATGAAGTGTGTACAGTGTGTACAGTTCTCATGGTGAGCATGCCAGTACAACTCACCATGTTTGATATTAATGAGGTGACATGATAAACAGCTGAGTGCAAAATATCTTATTCTGAAAATAGACCAGATACTCTTCAGACTGTGTATTTTTGCATCCTGAAAAAAAAACAAAAAACTTTTGTTAAATCAGATCAGGCTGTACCCAAATCTAAACACTGCAAATAGATCTATTGTCTAGAAGAGTTGCTTTTTGCCTCATACAAAAACAATCATATTTAATCTACATTAGACTTATCTCTACTTATGGAAAGCCTGTGACGGAGGGCTACAAAGGCACATCATCATGCTGCAGCACATGCTGAGGCATGGCTCCGGTACTGAAGTTGTTTATTTGGTTCACTCTGATCTCCAGCCGCCTGGAAGATGCGTGACTCCTCTGTGCCGGCCCTCTCTCCAGCAGTCCTTCCTGGTGAGTGGAAGCGTGCGGTTAATGAGACTACGGCTCACAGAGCACTCTTCAACTGATCATTTGATTCAGTCTAGTTTGTAGATTTTCACACCAAATTCAGGGCCTTTGATCCTCTGAGTAGTGCTTCATGCAGAAACTCGAAAGTCTCCATTCGCACAAGAGCATCACCACCTCCTCCAAGTACTCAACATACGGCGAGTCCACAGCAGCAGGCACATGTGCCTAAAGAGTTGGGGATCTCTCTTTGTTGAGTATTTATACGCTGATTGCTCAGCCGCTCTCCGCCCTCTTTGTTCTTCTGACCTCCTTCCAACGACACACACACACACACGCACACACACGCACACGCACACACTCCAGCTATCTGCTCCGTTAACAGCCTCAGCCACTGAACTCTCCAGGACTCTAAGTAGAATCCATTAGAGTCTGATGAATAATTAAATCACATGTGGTAGATTAAGACCGGCTCCCCTCCGCCAACCCGCGCTCTTTTTACCTCGGATCACTCGGATGCTCAGAGGGAAGAGCAAGAGTGGCGTTCGAAAGCAGCCCCTTGAGCAACAGAGTCATAAACAAACTTAGAAAAAGGAATTGAGCATTCTCTTGGATCTCTACAGTTTTACCCCACAACAGACAGCTGACATGATTTTTGATTTATTTGCCTTTTTAGTCAGGCTTTCAGAATTACTTTGATTTCAATTTTCTAAAGATCAAGTGTGGTTTCCCCCCCTCCCCCATTTCATAGCAATGCAATGCTTTGTGTTGCTCACACAAATCCCAATAAAATACATTGAAAATGGAAATCGGAACAAAACTGAAATCCTGCAACCGGCGCTTGCTTTGCTGTTTGGCACTGAAATCTTACAAACGTGTTTTCCTACCTGAAGCATGGTTGGGGTAAAGGTCGCTGATCATGGATGGGTGGTGGACCACCTGCATGTACTGAGGTGGGGCCACCATGTGACTGATGTGTTCCTCTGTTTCTGAGCTGTGCCAGACGCTCACCTGGTGGAAGGACAAACAAAATCAGGTTGAACCAGGATTCCTGGCTTTAAATGTTTAAACCATTCAACCCAAACAGAGGTTTCCTCCAGGCAAACTAGAAGAAAGTGAATTTTTGTTCCAGTCAGGAAGACAAACTGTGACTCACTCATCAGGTAAGAGCCGACAGCTATCATGTGCAAATGTTTTTTGCTGCTAGAAAAGGCTGCCTGAGTGCAGCATTTTGTGCACCTTGAGTTTTTGGAAACGTGTTATATAAATAAATGTGATCTTGACCTGGTGTAGAATGCTTCAGAGGAAAAAGATGTACAAGCTGATGCTCCGTTTCCTTTCTTTATTACATGAAACAGCTGTCTGACTACTGTTGAATATGCAACAAACTCATTTTCTCTTTTTTTCTTAAACTGCCAATTTGCCCAGTTTATGTGACAAAGAAAATATTGTGGATGCCCTTTAGTGCAGTTTGCAAGAAAAATGATACACGTGAGAACTTGCTGTTACTATTAATTTTACATTTACTATTTCAAATTTACCATAATGTTTCCTTGACTATATCATGTCATAAGA
Source organism: Poecilia mexicana (assembly GCF_051168715.1). Classification (NCBI taxonomy): domain Eukaryota; kingdom Metazoa; phylum Chordata; class Actinopteri; order Cyprinodontiformes; family Poeciliidae; genus Poecilia; species Poecilia mexicana. The sequence goes on along the minus strand of NW_028263382.1, from coordinate 13,280,789 downwards.
AAATGTGTGGATTCTGATGTTTCCTCTCAATGACAAAAAAAGTTAAAAACTCAGAACAAATGGCTTGATTCAGATCTCCAGTAATTCAGTTCACATATTGATCATTGATCTGTATGTTAACAGCTCAATTTGCAAGAAATTAAAGACGAATGGCCCCTGAAATTGAAAAGTCGGACCTCTCCAAGCTTCTCCAAGGTTTATGTCTAACATGGCAACCATAGATAGAAACGTAATGAAGGTCGCAGACAGCGCTCTTTGTGAGAATGTCACTTTAGTTTTCCGTTCTCTGCACCTTGGAACATTGACTCAAGGTGCTTGCTTGACTTATCCACAGGGACTACATGTTGTTATCCTTATATGGTGGCTAAAACCAAAGCACTCAGTAAAATTGTAATAATGCTGGTTTGGACATGACAACTTTTTATTTTGATTAAGACTTACTTGTACCAACAGATTATCTAACATTGACCTTTCTGCTTTCTGGCTTAGTTGCAGATGTCAAACAATGTGATGAAAAGAGAAAACAAATATTTGGTTTCTTGTTATTTTTGCAGATGGCGAACAGCAGCAAATTCTGAAAATCTGTTTTGCTGCAGCCGGTGAAAGTCATGTTCATGTCCTATTTGATGCTTGTGTAACTGCCATTATTGAGCCTATTATATTGCAGTGAGCCATTCAGACCTGCACTCTTTTTTACCTCAGCGATAGAGATTCAAAAGAAGCAGGGAATGAAGCTGTCCTCTAAAAGCGGATTCTTAAAATCAGCATTGTAGTCCTCAAAATGTCTGCCGCGAGCAGCTTCGTTTCTGAGGCTATTTTCATTTAGACCTAAAGCAAACATTTAGTCGTATTTATGTTAAATTAGATTCAAACTATGTACCCCATTTTTGCTGCTTGTTATTGCCTCGGCTATCAACAAATTGATGATTTCAAGTCAAAATGACCCACAGGGGCACAATAACGGCAGGTGAAAAGCATATAAACAATAAAAAGTCTAACAAGCTACAAAGAAAGCAAAAATAATATAGAAAAAAAACTCTATTAAGCTGCTGGATGGCTGACCTCAAGGGTAAACTCGTTGCTGGTGTAGCGGCCGTTGAGCTCTGAGCAGGTCAGGCGAAACCTCCTCTCCGTCAGCTGTCCGGGCTGCAGGTGGTAGTAATGTACCTTTCTGATCACCTGCTCGTAGTTTGTCATGGAGTCCACGCCTGTGGACAGGGACAGTAGAGGTGTTGTTGCTTACAGGTATTCTAAACATGCAGCAGACACAACAGGGTGGTTCTGATGTTGGTCACCTACCATATATGGACATGCCGGACGTGGAGTTGGTTGCGTCGAGGTGTTTTCCCAGAAGCGAGCTCAGCTGCAGCTGGAGGGATTCTTGCTTTGGGTTTAGCTCCTCCCCCAACACAAGAATATCGCAGTAGTCCAAGTTATGGATGATCTCCTCCAGGATGCCGGGTTGATGAGCTTTGCAAACAGAAACATCACGATAAGGTCTTACTGTCTGGCGCTTAAGCATGCAGAAGAGATATTACGCTGGCAGATACCTTTGTTATGAATTGTTCCTTTACAACGCCGGTCAAAAATATTCAGTTAGGATTTTTGAAGATTGTTTTGAACCATTTTTCAAAAGTGGAGAGATTATGTAACATCATTTTGAATTTACTTTTGGAATAGTCCACAAAAAGTCAAAATCATACATAAAAGTTCAGGTATGTATAGTTGCATAATATATTATGAATAAATCAGAATTACATTATTAGTGTGTGGAATATTCATATTGTTAATGTGTGGAGTGCATTAATTGTTGGCTAAAATAGCCCAAAGGTTATGAACTTGCATTTTTCATGCTAATGCAATAATTAAGCCAGTTGGCCAGAGTCTCACGGCAGCAAATAATCACACATGCAAATGATTTTGAACAAATTAGTAAATGGTCAAAGAGGAACTGGAAGCACAAAGAAGAGAATAAGAATAAAAAAAAATCTATCCTCCATGTCTAATCCACATTACATTTTGGAGAAATTCCCCATTTCCAAACACAACTTTCATACACATTTCCACTCAGGTGTTTGTAGCTATTGGACAGTCTTTGTACACTGAAAAAAGAAAGAGCGGAGCGCCAACTTTAAAAAAAACTGTGATAATTTATTAATTATATTCAAATTAAGTTTGTCAAACTTACTTTACTTATGTTACTTATGTTTGTTTAGCATGAAAACTAAATAAACTTAATAAATCTGCGTGGGCAAACCATTTTTGTCAGTGTAGTTATTTAATGGAGCAGCATGTAAATGTACTTTAAGGATCTTATTTTAATCTATACATTCTGGAAATAAATTTCATTTTGATATGTTGGTTCATAAGAGAAAAATAAACATATAGTTTATGATTTATTGACTCTGAACAACAAGAGCCACTCGTGAAAAAATGATATACGTACTGCCATGAAAATATGCTGAAAACCTGACAAAGTTAGCAGCTACTTTTCCAGTTATTTTAGAAGAAAAGCCAATGTTCTACAGCATAAGCACCTGAGTACTACTACTGACTAATACAAACAGCAATTTAGGACTAAAAATAAAACTGCAGGGATTTCTCAGACTAAACCTGAGAGAAAGAAAATATGGAAACAAAATGTAATGCTGGGAATGTTGAAGCAAAAATATGCATCATTGCACCCAATAATTATTCCTTTAATAAACAAAAGTGAAACAAAATAAACTTGGTCAATCAAAATTCCAACAGAACATGACTCCATCTTCCACACACCCTTCAACAGTGGAATCTAGCATAATATAAAGCTGATTGTGGAAAGGATCACAAAGAAAAGAGTTCAGATAAAAAGAGCCTGAGAGAGCAGCTGAACACCAAAGGAACAAGGAAACAGTGACCTCTATAGCAAAGCAGGACATTTGAGACAAGACAGATGGCTGGGGAAATAGTGCCAAAGTATTGAGGATAAAAGACGGTGCCTTTCAGAATCATCTGAATCAGTCTGGAAATAGACATCTTGGGGAATTAGTGGGAGGAAGACGCAACAGAGTGCTGTGTCAGGTCAAGTAGAAGACAAACCAATGGCAAAGAGACAAAGTGTCATAAACATCCGCAGAAAAGAAACTTAGAGCATGTCACGCAAAAGAGATCCGCAGTTTTTCTTAAATCCTTTAAGCTTTGACAGAGCACAAAATCTACCCTTTGTGACACTTTAATGTAACTCCTCCCTGACAAATTCCTATAAACTCTTCCCATCCATCCGTCTTCCGTCCTTTCCATTCTCTGGTTTGCTGCTAATCTTTCCCTCCCAGCCGAAGTTTCCATTTCACTTGCAAAAAGAGTTCCTCTGACTCCCTGAAAGCAATGCCCCTTTCCGCTCCTCTTCCTTCACACATTACGCACAATGGAGGGATAAAATTTCCCTCCCGCCCGCTTATCTGTTCCTAATTGACTGCCAGCGGCAGGGCTGCGAGGCGAGGCGGGTGGTTTCTTGCCTCTGTGGTCTGATCGTTGGACAGAACAGGAGCTGGTGAGATTTAACAGTTGCACTCGTTTGCCACTGGTCAAGGCAGCGCAAGTGAAAGAATCAGCCCTCAGGCAGCTACAGGCCGTATTTAGCAGCAGGAGGTCTGCAGTTGCTGAGTGATAAAGAGGAACTGGAGGGACTAATACCTGCAGACTGGTGTAGAGAGGGATGGACTCTGCTGCAGGTGAATGACTCAACATGGTGGGGAGTAATCAGAACAAAAGGCTCTCGCTTTCACTGCAGCTACTGCTGCTGAGAAGAGCTGCGCTCACCCTTAAAGGGGCATCGTTTAGGTTACAGCTCTCTCAGGCTTGTGTTTGGATGTCATTGTGTTTCCATTTTATGCAGGTTTAAGCCTCTGTGAGCAATCGCAGCGGGACTTTAACGGGAGATAAATTGTTTCGGGTGAATTATGTTTGACTTGCAGAAGAGGTGGAATCAAATAAGTTGTACTTCTTTCCACTTCCTTTCCAATCACATATCCAGCGGATATGTGATTGACTTCATGTTGTTCTTTATGCTTTTGATATTTGTCTTTATTATTTTGTTAACATTTGCATTATAATAACCAATTTGCTGGATCCAATACTAAGAAACGGATCTTCATATTTGTAGTAAAGTTTACAACAACCACTAATAATGGTAGTAACTCACACCCATACTTTTTATTGTCAAAAGGTATATTTACAAAAACGTAGTCTCAGAATAAATCCAGCTGTTCTCTAAAGGCCTCGGACGTTTATTAGAGAACAAATGGCATCATGGAGGCCAAGGATCGTAGCAGATAAGTTAGTGAGAAAGTTCTGAAGACGTTTACAGCTGGGTTTGGTTAGAACGTAATATTCCAATCTTTAAACGTCTCACAGTGCTCCTAGATAACACAGTCTCTCCCCAGACAATCTGAGTTTGAGTTATTCTGCAAACAACTAGCAGAACATTTTGTCTCTAGATGTACTAAACTGGTGGTTACACATCTCCAAAGCCAAAGTTGGTTTTATATTAACTCAGAGGGTCTAAATATGAACGCATACCAAACATTTCACATTTTATTTCCAAATAACACGTATTTGGAAATAAAACAAAGTCAAAGTCATGACTTTGTATTTTTCCCTCATCTCAAAAAACATGCAGCCTGGTCTATTGCAGTAAAAGTCTTACTAAAAAACATTAAAGTTTGTGTTTGTGGCATAATGGGGAAAAGTTCAAAGGGTGTGAATATTTTTTTTTACAAAGTACCGTACATGAGCAGAAACTTGTATCCCAAGTTGGAGAATTTGCCATTGTGAGAGTGAGAGCACGATGGTTTGATGCTTTGACTTGACGGATTGTGCAGATGCGGCGGATGAAAGCAGCATCTGCTTATCCACGGTCTCAGGAGGTGTTATGAAATGTTTATCTTTCTCTGAAGGTTTGCTTAGCGAGACAGGTGATATGTGAATGTGCTGGTGGGCTTCATGAATGAGCGAACACACCATGAATATGAAAAACACTTGCTGAAATATTTACCCAAGACAGATTTCCACCTAGAGGGAGGTACACACTCAATCTAAAAACTTTGTGAGATAGTCAGACCCTGTTGTATGAGAGATTGGAATGCTTGTGTTCACAATGTGAACTTCAGGGGCTTACAAAACAGGAAATGTAACCTTAAGAAATCGTAGTACAAGTGTGTGGTCCTACCTGTGTGACGGGGGGCGGTGTCTGCCCTGGTGACTGTGCTGATAATGTGGAGGTCCTGAAATAGAGAGACGCCTCCTGCCGCTCTGAAATCTGAGGCCGACTGGCTGAGTCTCTCCACCCCACTGATGGTGATCCTGGGCTCACTGGGCTGCAGCACCATCACCACCGCCTCGATGATGGGGATGGTGATACATGTGTCTTCACCAAAACACCTAGAGCAAACAGAGGGGAACAAAGGAGTGAGACGAAGAAGAAAAGAACAGCGGGCTGAATCACCAAGCACAGGTTGGTCGAAATGACATCAAAACTGCGCTTCTTTGTGCTGTGTCACAGTGAGGTTTTAGTTTGTGACTATTATTTGATAAGCGACAGGGGTTCAGGGTCACAGACACTTCAACAAAGCTTGGACCACAGGCAGAGTAAAATAAGAGGACAGTAGGATGCTCCCTCTCTTTTGTCCCCAAATAAAAACAGTAGAGTTAAAAAATCAGTGCTGAAGGAAATGGTTTTGAACTAATATTAGCAATCGGTTTGAGAATAGAAATATTCTGTATTGTCCCCAAATGGGGGCAATAAAGACACATTTTATTGTCCCCCAAATTCAGCCGTGACAGCAGCTTTGGAGCTTTCAGGTTCACACGAGATAAAGAAGCAGCATCCATAAAACCCCTTTAGTGTTCTGGTCGTTAAAACTTTTTACTGGGTTATTTTCAGACTCCAGATTTGGGAAGTTGTTCAATACAGTTCACTAAACTGTCTCCCTCTTTTTCATTTTGCAAAATCAAAGAGGGGGAAAAAACTCACAATCAGTAATGGCAGCAAGAGAACAAACCAAAACAAACAATTATGGCACCAAATCGTACAACTCCTTGCAAAAGTATGGAATCACCGGTCATGGAGATCACACAGTGAGTTGTTTCCTATGGGGAAACATGCCACTAAAAATGCTTGATATTGTTGCATTGATTGGCACATCATTTTTCAGATTATGTGCATGAACAGACAAAAAAAAAAAAAAAAAAAAAAAAAACAGAAACAAATACATTAGTACTTCATCTGAGTTTTATATCAGCTTGAATATTTGGATTCTTCAATTTCACCAAAGACAAACAATATTCTGCATGGTTTTGTTTTTTGTGCTTCATTTCTTGCCATTCCACATGTTAATTTGCCCTCCTAAAGGAGCTTTGTAACCTTTCCACTGTGTAAACTGTTGAGGGCTTGTTTCCTGTCAATCATCTCAGAGTCACAGCTCAATAAGGTCCACAAATTACAGGATGATGATGATTAATGTGAATACATATTTGCAATTGATTGCCACATTAAGGGATGTTTAATTTTTATGAACAGTGCTGCCCAACATTTGCCGGGACCTCTGGTTAAGAATTGTAAAAGCATTGAAATGAGTTATTCTCTCATTGCAGTTTTGAATATTTTAGTAAAACTAAAATGGATAAATATTTATATCCCTAAAACTCTCTTTCAGATAGATAAGACTGAAGCAGTTTTTTAAATGCAGACTTTCCTTCTTTGCTTTTAAGAACATCTCATAAGTAATCTGCAGCTTTCTGTTTATATTGAGCGTATGACATAAAACCCAGGCCTGTTTTTTCTGGGTCTGGCCACTAGCCTGGATAAAAACCCATATGTATCTTATCTTATCATGTCCATATTTAGTATGGTGGGGGATCTGTCATGCTGTGGGCCTACTACTTCAAAAGTTAAGGGAATCTTGAGTCCACGGATTCTTAGAAATCTGGTAGCTTATACCAAAACAGGATAATGGTCCACAAGAAATGGAAAAAGCAACCCAAACGTGGCTCATCAGGTACACAACTAAACCATCTTTCACAGCAATCTATGACTCAAAACTCCAAAGATCCATCTCTGAATGCTCCGAACTTTTTGAGCTCTACCAGTGGGGAAGCATTAACAGCAAGGTTACCACTAGTTGTGTAATCTTTCCTTGTTGAATAAATATACTCAATGTTCGAGTTTATTAGTGTTTCAAAGCATGCTGCTGAAGTTAAATTATGAATATATTTCAATTCTTTGAACCCATCTTTGCCAGGGGTGCCAATAAATGTTGCCTACACATTATATTTTACATTTTACAAACCCAGAAGATAATTTGCAGTCACATTTCAGAGGGTTATTTTGTTACAACAGACTACATTTCATCCAAGAGCTGCAACTCTGCGTTTATTTTTTTGCCAGAGGGTGTAGTAAACCTCCTATCAAACCTCTGATAGTTCACAGAAAAAAAAAAACAAACATCCTAGAGAGATCTGTGCTGTAATTACTACAGTTATTTAGAGGGTAATACATTCTGTCACGTTAGTTTTTATTGAGTAGAATCAGAGCTGCAGGACTATACTTGTTTTCGATACCCGCCTCATAAACACACAGCTTCCACTGGCAACATTTAATGGGTGGGAGCTCGTTGAGAGCTTAGAATTAGCTGTGATCTTACAATGAAGCCTGGGTAAGCGTTATCCGTACCCCACACAGACATACATCTGCCATGTTCACACATGTATGCGTACAGAAACGATGCGAAGCCTGACGGATGCACTGGTTGAAGACTGCAGGTTGAACATCAATCACATGGAAAACAGGAGATATTAAAATGAGAATGGAAGCTGGTGGGCGGGGCGAGGGATGGATGCTGCAGCTGGTGGTGATGCTGTGGTGGGAGCTGAACAAACATGCCGGGTTTTTGTTTTTTCATTTCACCAAAGGCCTTTCAAGCACACAGACGTGTCGGTGGGAGGGACATCAGAGCTTTCCCTCCATACTGTGCCTCTGCGGCAGCTACAGGAAACGATAACATGTTTTCTTTCCTGGATTGGAAACCTGGAACGTACAGTTTACGCTGCAAGGCATTATCTGTCTTTTCCCACCTACGTCCTGATGTAAATTATGCTGCAATACGCCAATCCATGACACACATCAGCATAATGTTTTCCCCATCTCAAGCTGGGATGTTTCTTAGTTGTTTTTAAAAAATGCTTTAAATTTGCATTTAAACTCAAAAATGATTTACAAGAACTTCAAAGCTTTACTTTTTATTTCATCATTCAGAGTTCAGTCAGTTGTTTTTTTTTTAATATAATTACATAAACTAAACCCATAGATTCAAATTTTACATGTAAAATGCCCCAATTTTCTGATTTTTGAAGAAAAACATCTCACACTGATTCCACCTTTACATCAGAACAGAAATGAAATGCTGGGAAAAGGAGTAAATGCCTGGATTATGTTTAAATTTCCCTTCGAAAAAACTAAATATTTTTTGATTGATTTGAAATTTACTGAAATTGAGAAGGTGGTAAAGCCTTTATAAAACCACTGAGGGACTTTAAAAAGGAAAAGCCAGCCTTGTACTTACACCCTCAATCGGAATGACTGTTGCAATAACTTTGAGATTTTAATCATGCATTGTACTTGGCCTTCTTTCAGTTTAACATTATTATGGAGCAAACATATTTAATAAACTGCAAAAACAAGAATTGGGTGACCAATTTAAAATAATACATATATAACATTCACCAACTATATATCATTGTCATATCTTTATTATAGTTGTGTGTTTAAACATATGAGAAAATATGTTAACTGGAATCTTTCAAACCTGAAACTGGTTTAAGATCCAAAATTAGTAGTTTCTGTAATCTCTTTAGATGTTTTCTCTGCTTGGTGCTTGGCAATGATCTGACCCTTCCTACCATAATAACATCTTTTCCACAACTACAGCATGTAGTTGTGGGAAAGAACCATGTGGTTCTTAAACAACCACATGGCTGTTTAAGAAATGAGAAGTTACTCATCGCATCAGTTGGGGTTAAATAACTTGCTGCCAGCTGAAAGGCAGTTGGCCATGCAGTAATTATCCAATAGGATGCTTCGTTAGATCCAGGTGGCGAGGCAATGCATTACATATTAAAATTATTTTGTAAAAAAAACAACAACAAAAAAACATATTCAAGTAAGAACAGAATATATGATAAAATAAAAATCTGGTGGAAAATTAAGTTTGTGCTGATATTGCAGAGGACAAGCAAAAAACCCCCACAAAAATAACAGTTTATGCTGCTTTTTTCTGCTCTTTATGCCTTTTTCTTGGCAAGAAATGAATTAATGTGTATTGTTAGGTTTTGAGATGTGGAAGCCTTAGAATACTTTTGACTAACTTCAGTCAGAAAGCTTCTGTGCATCCGTCATCATCTCCTTCCTCACCAGGTACACTCGCTCACACAAATCTCTATTACAAACAAGCAGAGCACTGAAGCAGCTTGAAGGCAGTTGTGGCATCATTTTGGGAATGGAGCAAGAAAGCTGTGCTGGACCCGTGGAGTCATAATTTGATGTGTGCTGTTGCTCTGCAGCTCCATTAGCTCCATCTGCATGTACAGGCACCTCTCTGCATCAGAAGCGAAGCGGATTATGAAAGAGTTCCAGATTAAGTTTTGCCCATGATATCTTTAAAATGTGCACAAGCCAAGGCTGACTGAGTTTTTCCATTGCTTGGCTACATAGAAAGTCTGCCAAGTTTCCTTGCTGCATCTGATTCTCACACAAGCTTGATGGACCCATGGCTGGAACTGTGAGCAGCTATTCTGTGCATTATGGGATATGTAGTGTGATTAGATGGAGCTCTACAGAACTAATTGGTAGGCCGATACAAAATGAATTTAACTGCACTGAGGTGCGAAAGCATATATTTTTAAAAAGTATTATTTCCTCAATCTCCAAATGTTTTTGTAAATATTCGAAGAAGCTGCGTTTTGTATGACTATTTTATGTTGCAGACAGAAAGGTTGACTTGCATTATTAAAAGAGGGAAAACATGACATCATGCACATGGTGAGTAAACATTTTACTGGCATAAGATACTAAAAAGAAGCTACGTGAATTTTCTGAGAGTTGGTTAAAAAACTATTGTCTCTAATCCTGCAAAATTAATTGTTTGGATTTACAGTAGAAGTGTCCAAAGTGCAGACCAAGGACATTATTTTGTCTTTTTTTTTAATGTAAAACCTCTTTCAATGGAAAATGTCTGCTACAACAAAATGTTCTTTTTTCAATAAAGCATTTTGAGATTAAAGAATGATCCATACCTGCCATACTGTTGATGACAATTGACTAAATCCATCTCCAGACTAACAACACAGAAAACAGCTCACTCAAAATAATAATAATAAATAATAAGGCACACATTAAGAACCATTTTTGTTTCAGGTCTGTAATGATTTACAAGTCCCCTTTTTTATACAAAAATCAAAGTACTTTGCTTTATTAAAATATTCAGTTTTGTTTATAGAGAAGTTTTTTTTAATTGCTTTTTTATTTGGAAATAAAAAAGATGGAGTGTAAGTACTTAAACTTTGCAGTTTAGTTCGGACACAACTGATTCACAGCCAGTAATCTTATTTTGTGGTCAGCCTATTTCCAAATTCAATTGTGTTTACAGTTATTTTGTTTACATCATGCCTCTAATAGTTACTGACAATAAATGGTAGGGGCCAGTGTTTCTGCTGGTCGTTCTTCTGGATGGAGCAGTAAAACCGCTAGCTAAAAATTAGATCAGCAGAAGGATCCAGAACACGCTTAACACACATTTGCTGTTGTTAACTCAAAGTAGATGAAACAGTAACAGAACTATGGCGAGAGGGAAAGTGTTTAGTGGTCTAAGGTTGATAAATATGTAGAATTAAAGGTCATTAGCAAAGCCCCTCTAGGTTTATTAAATACTCAATACAGATGCTCGCCTTTTAAATGTAAGAGCAAAAAAAAAAAAAAAAAAAAGTTCGCCAAATGATGTTAAACCATTTTATTAAAATATTCACTGCCGTTAATAAGAGTTTATGCATTTGTGGGTAGTATAATTTTTCTATCTATCCTAAGGTTCTAATTTCATCATCTGCAGGAGAAAAATTGCAACTGGAGCAGAAGAATATTAGAGGCAGTCTATTCTCATCAAGACGTTAAACCCTAAGGCCACGATTACATGAGACCGCTGTCTGGAAACTGCTGGTATTTCCAGATACAGACCACTAAGACACTCTGAATCCAATATAGTTGTCATGCCGGGCACTATATGGGGCAGTGGTCAGAGAATGTCGTTGGCACTTTTGACCTGTAGCTTCCACCTCATTTAGAAAGCAGTCGCCCTGACACGCCCTATTATTGGGCACTCACATATTAGCTAGTTTATTTTTATTGGACGCTCTCTGGTCATGATAGAAAAAAAATCATCATATTTTGATTACCAACTGATTTTCTTATGTTTCCCTAATATCAGCAACAAAGTTGATGGAATGTCCATGCTTCTGTGCTTTTTTAGAAAAACCTAGTAAAAATAAGCCGCTTGCTTATTTTTACTATGCATTAATGCAATTCTGACACATCAGCAAGAAACCTGCTTAATTGCCAAAAATCCTTCAGCATCTCAACTTATTTCTGCCAAACAATCCTCACCAGACAGGCTTTGTCATGCAGTTGCCAACATTTTCTGACAGGAAGCCAAGTTCCAAGTTTAAATTTGCTTGTTTATAGAGCCATGGCAGCTTTGTCCAGGATCTGCAAGCAAAATTTCATTTGAGCAAAATTTGCCAATGCAATGATGCAAGCTTATTTGCGTTTGCATAATGTATTCCTTAACAACTGCTATGCCTCCAGCTTCAATGGCTTTGGTTTATCACCAGCCACCCATGCAGCGTGCACACACAGTCCTCGGGTCCGTGTCCGCGCAAAGACCCTGACGGGAGGGAAGAGAGATGGAACCCAGGGCTGTGCTGCAGGGGTCTACATATATTTAAAACAATCATGAATTTTAATAGTTACCCGCTGAGGGAGACTGTTTTACAAGCCACTCGCTCTTTCTCCCCCTCCCTCCCTCGCACATACAGATTCACGTTCAGTTTTTTCATCTTTATTTCCCGACTCCTCCAGCAAAACCCGCCTGGAATTATTAATACATGACATGAGGATGTTAAAACTAGCCCCCGGTGGCGACAGCAAACTCAATTTGGTGTGTTAACAGGAAGTGACAGCCAAAGGAATGGCAGCACGGGGACAGGGCTGAGAGAAAGACGTGTGGAAATCGATGTGTGAAAAGAGAGTTACATTAGTCAAGGCCGTCTTCTGTGTTGTTGTTACACTTAACAGAAGTGTTGAGGTGGAATAACATTCATAAGAGAGCCGCAGAGACCCAGAAACAATACGAGGCATGCCAAATATGAAGGAATCCACAGGGAAGACGGGGACACATTGGATGGAAGTCAAAATAACTGTAAGAACAAGTCGGCGACACACTTACTGGACGGTGGTGGAGATCTGCAGGCGGCGGATGCCCGGTGTGGGAAACTGGCGGGAGTTTATGTAGGAAACTTTCCTCACAGCTGTGTTAATGTTCTCCAGATTCTCTCCCTCCATCACCAGAATGGACTGAGCTGGATTGAAGTGGAACTGGGAGATGGAAGAAACGAGAAACAAGTAGATGTTAAATGAACTGATGGACATTTATACAGTGGATCAGTCTGGTTTCTGTTTTGGAAACCATCACTATCCGTCTGTTAGTCACGAACAGGCCAACCTGCCGGAGGACAAAGAGTGATCTGAGTTGTCATATTCTCCTGATGGTAACTTGTCTGCCATTTTCTGAGTTCAAAACTGATTTCAGGTCAGAATCTCCTGGATCAATTAATAAAACAGAAAACAGCGTAAAACTGTAATATTCTGAACACCTGGGGGCGGTGTAGCGAGATGGAAGAACTACGAACCTTGCGTAAAACTGTTGGTGAACATGTTTACGGTCAATTACAAATTCAGCAGGTGCAGAGCAGCATCATTAATCACTTGGAGAGGTATCTGTGGCCACTTTGTACAGAAGAGTCCAATAATCACTCTCCTCTTAACTCTGCAGCAACTCCGGTGGGAAATTTGTGGCTATTTAGCAGCTAAGTGCTCCACTTTGTTCACCAAATAGCTTTGTCTGTCAGTTATCTGATTGCAGCATGGTTAGTGTACAGATGTTTTTCTTCTCTTTCGGATTAACAACTTCTTGAGGCTGCAGAAAAGAAGACTGAAGTTATTCAACAACTTTAAAGTAGCTTGTACTGGTCATTTGTATGTGCCAGAGTTGTGTAAACTATTTATGAGCATAGGGTAGTACCTACAGATAATGCATTTAATTGGTATTGACTATGTAGTCTTTCGAACTCTAACAGCTAGGAGCAGTTCAGTGGCAATAAATGGATATACTGTATATTCAAAAATGAAAGCAGCATTTAGATGGCATACGGATGAATTTTGGAAAATGTTTGGAGTCAGGATTTGGATTTAAAGTTACAATTCAGCTTTCATAGTAATAATGTTTGTCTGATCAGTGTCATTAGACAGGCCATTCTGATTTAGCCAAGTAAAAAAATATGAAATGAAAAAAACAAAACCAAAAAAACCAAAAAAAAACCAATCCTATTAATATTCCTATGCCTGGTTTAAAAAGTACAGGCTGTCCTTATCTAATAAATTTTGGTTTGTTCTACAAAGTTTCCAATTTTTTTCTAGACATTACAGCAACTCTCAATGAGAAGGAGGTGAAAAACCATCAATCAGTGATCATTGTTGGTACCACTGTATGTGTGTCAATATGGATAAAACAGAAAAAACTGGAAAAAGAAATCTATACAATCTCATCCTATTTGTGCAGTCCTTTGACATTTGATGACAGGACCTTCTTGCCCCAAGATGCTTTTGTGTGTTCCTGCTGCAACAGCACTGATTGCTACCCATTCCTTCAAACTGGATCTTGGCGACAAGGTGACACTCCCCAGAGCTCTCCCCTGTCATTTTCCCATCCACATTACCCTTTCTCTTGCTGACTCCACTCAACATCCTGTTTTCTGTCACCACTCTTACTGCCTACCTCCCTCAGACTCCCTCTAAGCAGGATATTATCCTCTGATTGCAAAGTGCCAGCCCTCCACCTCCCTGGATAAACTCTTTCCCCAAGTTCCTGCGCTCTTATTGGAACCACATGAGTGTGGCTAAGAAGAAGATATAATGGTACTCTAAAGATAAACTGCACTGGCCCTTAAGAGGATATCCTCCCCTGCTCTCATATCCCAGCACCTCGTTCCACTGAGTCGTCTCAAAAGGTTGTATCTCTTCACTCCATCGCAGCACAAGGAGACCTATGCAAAGAGTGGGCTTTAGGAGAGAGCAAGACTGAAGAGGGGAAGATGAAAAAGAGAGTTAAAGGAGCTGATGGTGGGTGGTTAAGGGGGGGACAGCTTCGGGTGTGCACAAACCCCCATTTATCTTGTCTGCCCCCTGTCTTCCACAGCACAGGGAGATGGATTAGCCAGGCCGGTGCAAAGGGAAATTTGGGGGGAGAGAAAGAGAAAAGCATTTAAGTTTCATGAAAACCAGCTGGTGATTCTGCTGGTGATTTAAAGCTAAAAATTTCTCTCAAAGCGGAGATCAAAAATGTGTGCTTCTCTTTGTACACGTTCAAGAAGAATGTATGCAAAACTTTGTCTCGGTGGAGACAGGATAGGTTCTGAACGGGAACAAGCTGTAAAGCATCCACGGCTGCAGAAAAAGCTCAAGTTAAAGAAGCAGTTTTTTTTTTTTTTACAAAAGAGAAGGAGGGGGAAGATGAGTGATGCGATTCTCAGGTCTGCTCGCCGCTGGTTCTTTCTGTGTGAGAGTGTGAAAAATAGAAACGGTAGCAGCAACTAGAAAATGATGAATGAGGCCCAGTCGACACAAGCCATTAAAAACAGAGATTCACTATGCATGTTTCAATTACATTTACACTTGTTGCATGTATGTCTTGTAGGTACTGCCTTTTTTACAACTGGGAGCAGCTGATAAGCATCTCAAAAGCTCAAATAACACCTGAATTATGACCCCAAGTCTCAGAGGGGTAAAAACAGAGGCCCTGCTGTCAGACAGAGATTTAAAAAGTATAAAAGCAAATGAGATGGATTAGCAGTGTCATCCAAGACATTTTACTGTGGAATATTGTCTCTGCTTTTTAGGAACCGAGCTTTAAGCATGTCATGTCTGTCATAAAACATTATATTTTCAACTGGATATAATATCATCAATTGAATGTCTTTTTATTTCATAATTATCAGCTGTTCACTGATAGTTTTAATGAAATGTCATCAGTGATTATATAATACTGAAACATGCCAAACATAATCCCTACAATAACTATAAAACATTTAGCCATGGCAAAAACAAAACAGCATTTCATAAGATAAAGTCACACAAAATTTACAATAAATACTATTTTTAAAGTGCTTCTCATTTCCTGTAGCAGCTTTCAGAACAGCTTGTACACAAGAAGTTAGTATTTGGTGTTAGATGTGCTATTGTTCTATCTCTGTCTTAACTCTGCTACAGCTAACATATGTGTTTAAATTTCTACTGGACAGTTTCAGTGATTTAATCTGCCAATAAAAGGAGATTTGTGGTGCTTTCTGTGCTATTTACGCCTGTTCTCTTCACACCAGCTTAAGAACTGTTTCTATGCCAACACCATAAGGTTATTAAACAATAATCACTCAAACGTTTTAGAATAATAAACCATTATTTAAAAAGATATTTAGTTTATTATGGAAT
This sequence comes from Poecilia mexicana, assembly GCF_051168715.1. Taxonomy (NCBI): domain Eukaryota; kingdom Metazoa; phylum Chordata; class Actinopteri; order Cyprinodontiformes; family Poeciliidae; genus Poecilia; species Poecilia mexicana. The sequence goes on along the minus strand of NW_028263382.1, from coordinate 13,264,945 downwards.
GAACTACCTCATATATTGTTATGTCTACCTTTTTAGCACATGGAACTTCATTCATTTATTTAATTTCTACTAACCTAAGTGTAATGTTTACTCACTACACTCTTTTGTAACATGATTAGATGGAGCCATGTGAAGTCTGCAATCAACAAATCAAACAGTTAGAAGATTATTACCGTATCTGGAGGGATCATAGTTTTCAATACTGGATCTGCCAATCATTGTTCAGAGTTGATCAATGGAAAATTGGCGAGTTTCCACCTCTATTCAATCAGATTATACAGTCTCCTTTTTATAATTTGGGTTAGAACGGGAAGTGGAGAGAACTTAAAAGTGAACATGTTCGATTGTTTTAGATCATGTAGCTAAGAATTGAACTTTTCTCCTACTTGGTATCTAAGACTTAACATGATATGAAATATTTGATTATCTGACTTGTGAGTCATGAAGCTCTCATACTGTATTTGTCCCTCATGACAATAATTCTGTGGCACAACAACAGTAAAATACTATCACGACAAACAAGAGCCTAGACTTTTGATTGTCCTTAATGTCCACTAGTTTCTGTTTCAGATACTAAGAAGGCATTAAAGTAAGTAAAAGTGCCTTTGTGAAGCTGTGCAAGGTATAAAACCCCTGAAGGATTCAGGAAACTGAAATTGATGGTTCTAAAGTTTCAGTCTGGTTCAGTTGGGTCGGGCTTTAGGGGAAGGACACAGTAAAAGTCCCATCATTCTTATTCTCATCCAACCATTCTGTGACTGCTAATGTTCAATGGACAAAGGCACCTTAAAGACAGAAAGTCTAATTACAGAATAAGATTTAATACTGTAATTTAGAATAACTATGTGTTCATCTGTATTGGTCCAGTCACGAAAAAGACAAACGCAGTATGAAACATTTATTTAAAATGAATCTGGGCTATAATATTTGTGACAAAAAAATTATTCCTTCAATTAATTTTTTTGAAGATATTTTTATATATTTTTTTCACCATATTATTCCCCAATTACTACTGGCTTCTTTTTCTTTATTCTCAAAGTGTTTTGTGTACCTTTATACTCTTATCCAAGCTCTCCAGGGAGTTAATGTCCAGTCCCTCTTTGCAGGCCTGCAGACAGGAAATGACTTTCTGACTCTCGATCTTCCCTGGTCGGATGGTCAGTCCAGATAAGCTTCCCCGGAAGTACTGAGTGAACCAGGGCTTGGTAACTTCTCCACCTACAAGCACAAATAATAAACATAAGTATCCACATAATTAGGTTATTAGGAAAACCCTAACATTCACTTTGTTTTGAAGAAATATTTTAAGAAATAAGTTTCTTAAAATATTTTTGTATTTTAAGAAACTTAAAATACAAAAGTATTTTAAGTATAAAAAAGTTTTTTATTTTCTTAAAATAAAAAACTTATTTTAAGAAAACTTATTTCTTAAAATAAGTTTTAAGAAACTTATTTTAAGTTTCTTAAAACTTAAAATAAGTTTTAAGAAACTGGGCTATAATATTTGTGACAAAAAATGATCAGAATGAGACAACAGAAGTTCATCTTTTCTGGAAGGTGTGCATGGGAACCTTTGCTCCCTAAAAAACATCACAGTCAGAATAAGGTTTGTCAGAAAGAATCTAAGACCAGAGCATCTGAAAAAAGCTTCTTTGTACTGATGAGTCTAAAGTCTGAGCAACACAGCAGAGGATATGCATGTTCTCTTATCAGGTAAATGTGTGCATGTTTCCTACAGAAGGAGCTGCTGCCCAATTCCACCTTGTATCAAATACTGCTTGAAATAAATCTGTATTTACAAGACCATTGGTAAGCATATAAGGAAAATGATGCTGTGTGTTTTGATCAGTAAAGTTATGGCAAATATTTAACTGATTTTAGTGAGTTAACCTTAACAGTAGCATAGTGACTGCTAACCCCAAACAAGATGTTGGTATACATAAACACATTTGATTCCCTTTTGTCCTTTTCCTCTGATGACATTTATACAAAAACCATCAATTTAAAATGATGAGAACAAGATAACAGGGTTAGGCACAAGAAGAAATGAGCAAAACTACCAGGTATGTTGTTGAGCCTTTTGATCCCAAAGACCAAATAGCAGTTATGCCTCTCCATGTGGCGATAAAGCAGCAGGGCGCTGCAGTAAGTGATATTCAGCCTCCCTATTCAGGCTAAATAAAGGGAAGGAAAAAGTCAATACATTTAAAGTCTGTCCTCTGAACCCCATAAAGGCCAGAACCAGCAATAAGGGCCTCCAAGCCATTCATTAGCTAAAAGGTTACTGTAGCTATGCCTATCAAACTTCACCTTTGCATTCCTTTCATTTATTCCCTCTGTCTTTCTCTGCTGTTCTTTAATTCTGGAAGTAATCCAATGGAGAACTACAAATAACGAACATTTCTTTCATTTGTTATCTGCCTGGCAAAAAGCAGATAACAAATCCTGTCTCACGCATCAAAATAAATAAATTAATTAATTAAACCAAGGGAAGATGAAGCGAAGCAATGACTGATAAGCTAGGTGAAACCAACTTCCTGTATTGTATCTTGTCTCCAAGCAAATCTTTGTGATCTTCAGTCTGATGGTAAACTTCCTCCCACATCGATTGATGTTTGAATTTGTTTGTGATTAGTTTGCAAGTTTAGATGTAAAAAAATCAGAGAATATAATGTACCAGTCAGTGTACATGGCTATAGATTTGTCTGTTTTATAAGACATATTTGACTTTATTTCTAAAATAATGCGTGATGACCACAGACTATGTATGTGTTTTATGTGATAATGTTGGTTAAAAACTAATGTTATTTGATTTCTTTAATACAGTGTGTAAAAGAGATATTGTTTTAGAATCCAATCTTCGTGGCTTATGTTTATAATTAAATAGCGGTCATAAATTATGACCTGGGTGTAAAACTATAAAAAAGCTGAACACTATCCAGCTTTTTCACTTTTTCCAAATCTATCATGCATAGAAACATTGCACAGAAGTGGAAACTGTAGTGCGAATATCCATTTCGTACAGCTGAAACTCAGCAACTCTGGCAATTGCTTCCTGAATTCAAAACATTAGTCTCTACACTGCAGTTGCTGGGATCCTGTATTGTATGGCTATTTGCAGAATCATGTGTGTGTTTCTGCTGCAATAGCGGAAGAATTGTTTTCCATAGAGCAGCTACATGAAAACATGACTATCTCTATCTTTCCTGTGAAGCGGCTGCTGATATCCCACCTCGGTGCTTATGGGAATGTGGGAAGAATAGATTCCGTCCACATGTTTATAAAATCCCATGACCACATATTGAATCCCATATATTAAACACATTCTTTCGGTTATTGTCACGCTTCACCTGCTTCCTCTTCTAGACTCACTTTTTAGCAGTCCTTTATCTTAAGACATCCAACTGTCCCTTAGTCCCACCCTGACAGATGTTATCAATTTACGATGCAGTCAGGGAAGCTATTAAGGTCCCCAACAGCAGATTAAAAGACAGAAAGTTGAGGTGAGGGTATTAGTAAGACACTGCAGAGAGAGAGGGAGAGGGAGCATGATAAGGATGATGAAGGTGATGATCATCCCACTTGAGTGAGAGCTATTTTATTGCTCTGCAGATCTCCACTCTATTATTTTTATTCATCTCCAAAACAGAAGCAGATAAGAGTGAAAAGGCACGGCAGAGCTGGAAACAGGACTGTTACTTAGGTAAGTGAGAAATGGGAGTTCACATTCACTGTGATTTAGAGTATGTGGATAAATGCATCCATGGCTGTGGGCCTATATTTATTCAATTTACTTTGTATAAAGGTATATCAGTTTCAATTTGTGCTCAAGTGCAATCACCAGCAGATCTTGGCTGCATGCTTGCTGCTGGCGGTGGGAAGTTAGGAGGCCAGGCAGCGGCGTGTGATTTCACACTAAGAAAGCAAAGAAGGTGCCAAGATGATTGTGCTACTCTAAATATCAAACACTTCTGAGAAAGAACTCTTCAGAGAATAAATACAGGTGAAAGAGGCAGATTGTGAGAGAAGAGCACAGCCAGCACCTGCTCTCTGGTTTTAGAGGAAGCCCAAGTGGGACGAAGAAACTTTTCAAAAAAGTAGAAACAGGTGAAAGGGTGAAAATGCATTTTCAGAAGGAGCTGCTGTTGTACAAGATAAATTAAAACTTTGCAAGGGAAAGCGTTAAATCAAATTTGTGGCAATCAAAGTTTGTTGAAGTAATGTGTTTATGTTTATGCATGAACACGTTTCAAATATAGTTATGTAAAACAATTAGCACGCCCTGCGACAGCCAGTGTGTTTTCTAACATATTCGAGCACAATACGGATATTTAATATCACTTTTACAATTACTGAGAAAAGTAAAGTGAAGAAAATTACTTTTGAGTACAATAAAAGAAAATTTTTGGCAAGGAATAAATTACCACATGACATGCATAAAGTCACATAATATGCTCATGATAGGAACCTAGTCACCATTTTTCAGGATATTTGCCCTGTTTAAACCTCAAAGATTTAGTCTGATGTGCTCCTGACTGTTGACGTCAAAGTAAACACCATGGTGAGATTAAAAGAGCTATTTGAGGCCTTCAGAAAGAAGATTACAGCGGCTCATGAGTCTGGTATGGGACTTAAAGAATATGAAATCAGCTATTCCACTGTAGGGGAAATAGTCCACAGGGGAAAGACATTTAAAACAACTGCCAACATACTGATGTATGACCAATCCATGCAAGTTCAATCCCGAAAGCAAGCTACAAGCTTATAACAGACTCCAAAACACCCAGAAATGTCTAATAAATCCTTACTCCAACCTCAGGAATATTGTTTTCTGGATATATTAATCTAAAACTGAACACCAGAGCTAGAGACATAATTGGTGTAAACCAAATTGAGCATACCAAGAAAGAAAACCTCACACCAACAGTGAAGCAAAAGTGAGAAAGTGTTATGTTTTAAGGAAGCCCTATTGCAACAAGACCTGGTCAGCTCACCATTATTAATCCTGGATGCTTTAAAGGGTGATAGAGCAAAATATGAGCATAGTCCTTAAAAAATAGAAATAAAGATAAATAAAAAGCTCAAGACAAGCTCAAGACAAAGCATAAATGAGCCTTGCACACCTAAAACATACCAGCAAATCCACCAGGAACTGACTGAGTCCTGGGCTTTCTTTGCTCACACATGCTTCATTTCTGTCTATCTATGTTAGTCAACTATAGGCTTCAAATGTGAGAATGCAAATAAAATTCCAGTTTTCTTCACGTCAGAAAATACGTTTTTTTGAACACACGAATTATCATGGTGCTAAACATGAAATCCCAAATGCTAGCGTCTGCTAATATTGTCAACAGCAGGCTTAATTGCAAATTTTACACACTCAGAACCCTGTCACAATAAACCAGAATGGCTCCTTTGGGTAAACACATGAAATGCAATAATTCCACATGAAATGTATTTGCTATGGTCCAAACAGAATCTGTTCTCATTAGACAATGCTCACTCGCCATTTGTGTGTTATGAACCATGAAATTAAATCATTAAATTGAATTAAATACAGCAGACTATCACGGAACTGTTTAGAGCTGACAAATCTTTTATTTACTCCGCCATCACACTCCATCAAGCGATTTATCGAGAGAACTTTATATCGGTCTCTGAATCCTTTTTTTTTTTTTTTTATATATATAAACCCAACCAGTAAGCTAGAAAATGCAGATAATCACTCCAGCAATTCTACTCTGAAAATGGGTTCAGAGCAGAAGCTTCAGAAGTCAGTCAGACAACAGATGAGCTCATCTTTGCAATCAATATGGCAGATACAAACAGCTTAGTGCTTTGAAAAGGCAATCTGCTGTGGCTAATGGCTTATGTTA